>NC_142265.1:8919598-9294598 GCF_052056855.1 Sturnus vulgaris
ATGGCCCTGGACCATGCTGTTGAAGAGCTGCAGCAGAGGGAGAGCCTGGAGAGGTCGGATGAGGAGAACCTGAAAGAGGAGTGCAGCAGCACTGAGAGTACTCACCACGAGGTAAGGGGACAGCTGTGCCGTTCTGTTACCATGCCATGCTGCACTGTGCCATGCCAATCAGCCCTCTCCACAGCACGAGAAGCTGACAGGCCCCCGGGCCAAGGAGGCGCAGCGGCTGGAGGAGGAGCGTGCCAGTGTCCTCGGACGCCTGGACCAGCTGAAGGGCCGTGTCAAGGAGCTGGAACAGCAGCTGCAGGAGACATCGCGAGAGGTGAGGGGTCAGGGGACACTGCTGAGTCCCTTGCTGCTTGCTGCCCTTACCAGTCAGCACAGAATCCTAAGGGTATGAGCTAGATCCAGCTGGAGCAGCAGTCCTGACATTGCTTTGCCTGTCCAGGCAGAGATGGAGCGGGCGCTGCTGCAGGGTGAGCGGGAGTCAGAGGTGGTGCGGCTGCGGCAGGAGCAGGAAGCAGTGCAGCAGCTGCAGGAGAAGCTCTCCAGCCTGGACGCCAGCATCCGCAAGGAGCGGGACAAGGTGACCCCAGTCACAGGTCCCCATTGTCACCAGCTGTGCCATACCCTCCCTGGCACTCACAGCCAGTGCTGCAATGCCTCATGCTGCAGCATTCTCCTGCGGACATGTTCTCCAGACCCTGGGCTCTGCAGAGGCTTTGGGGAGCAGCCCCTGTGGTTTGTGTTGTGGGGGGATCTGTCTGCCTGGGCTTGGTCAAACAGCCCTGCTGGAGGAGAACCAATGCTCAGGAAGCATTTCGTCTGCTGCCTGTTTCTCTGGCAGGGAGACTGTGGTGTGATGGCTGCTGCCTGCAGTGGGCAGTGCCAAAGCAGAGGCCTTGGCACTCCCTATTACCTGCCTTTGCTAGGGAACTGCGTCTTGCAGCAAGTCACCTCATGCTGCTGCACCTTCATGTGTGCTGGCGGCTGTTGCTGTAGTGTTCTGCTTGCTGGAGGTGGCTGGGAAACCACTGCAGGTGTTTAACTTGGTGGCTTTAGAAAGGGGTCCTGGTCCCCTTCCCCTTGATGTTGTCTGTGGTGCAGTTATGGTCTGAAGGCACCCATGACGCTCTGTGTGTGGCATGTTTGTCCTAGCTGCTGGTTGCTGGCTATCCCACAGCCTTGCAGGCAGTGTGGCATGGCCTTGGAGAGCTGCTGAGATCCGGTTCCCTGCTGCCTGAGGCCATCATCCCTGTGCAGCCTATGCCAAGGTCCCACCAGCTGCTCTGTGCCACGGTGATGTGGCATCAGCATCCCTTGGGGTCTGGCCAGCCCCATGGCTGTGAGTGCCAGGGCTGTCAGGGTGCCTGTGGCCTGGCAGAGTGGCCATTGGTGCCTATGAGCGGTGCTCCTACAGCATTTGGGGTTTTTGTTCTGGTTTGGGTCTTCCAGCCCTTTGTAGGCATCTTCTGTAGCCAGGGACAGCCTCATGCAGAGCCAGGAGAGGAGTGCAGGGAAAGCCCTCTCCCAGCCTCTCTGCTGACCTAACCACCCACTTTCCTAACCCATCTGCACTACTAGCACTAACCATACCTGCTCTGAACTCTGCTATCCCCTCTGACATCTCTGCATGCCCAGGAGCCCCTGGGCAATCCACAGCTCCTCTCCTGGGGCACCTGCATTTACTAGCCTTGCCTCCCTACCAACATGTCCCCTCATAGTCCCATTTCATGATGTCCCATCTCTGTGTGGAGCACAGGGTTCCTTGCAGCAAGCATTTCTCAATGCCAAGCCCCTATATGGTACTGCCAGACCTATGGGAGGTGGTTCCCCTATGCCAGTCCCATGTTGCTGGCCCCATTTTACTGCTCCTGTGGCCAGGCCCCTCATCCCAGGCCCAGGAGTGTCTGCTCTGCTGCTGACTCGTCATAGCCTGAGCATCTCTTGCTGAACCACAGCCTCCTGTTTTCACTGTTGCCCCATGGGCTTCTAATGGATGAAGGTGGTCCATGCCCTCAGGCTGCATTCAGGACCTGCAGATCTTAACTGGCAGCAGTTAACAAAGCCAGTTTGTGGTTATTGTGATGCAGCTGTGTGCAGGATTGGGATGACTTGAACCATGCTGTCAGCATTAATCTTTTTGCTGCTTGCAAATTTGTTTTTGGAAGCACAAAGCTGAGGTCAAGGGTTGGCTGTAACCCCTCTAACACTGCTAGGTCCGGGCTCCTGTGTCTCTTGATCTCTCCATCCCCCTGTAGCTGCCAGGATGCTCCTTCTCCTGAGCCCCCTCTGTCTCCCGCTGAGCCCCTCTCTAACTCACAGCTTCTGCATGGCGTCCATTTGAGAAGTGTGTTTTCTCTCTTCCTTTTTTTTTTTTTTTTTTTTTTTTTCCTTTTCCTTCTTTTTTGTTTTGTCTTGTTCTCCCCTGATTCAGGAAAGGGCAAAGGTTGATGCTGAAAGGAAGGAGCTAGAGCAACTCCGGGCGCTTTACCATGAGTCGAAGAGCCACCTTGATAAGTGCCCCGAGTCAATGCGGGAGCAATTGCAGGAGCAGATGCGAAGGGTCAGTGTCTCCCCCCACCCCTCCCGGACCATGGCCCACCTCCCTCCGCTCCAGCTTAGGCCAGCTCTTCCCTGCCAGCCGGGGCTGCACTGGGAGCGTCGCACCCGGGCTGGAGGCGGCTGGCACCGGGCACCATCGTCCTGGTAAGCTTGCCGCTCGCCCGGGCCCGGGGCTTGGGACCGGCTCGGCAGAGCTCCTGGGACCGGCTCGGCAGAGCTCCTCGGGACCGGGCAGAGCACGAGCATGGACCCTGCCCTGCAAAGGAGGGCAGGCTGGGGAGTCTTGGGGGCTGCTGCATCCTCATCTGGCTGCCTCCAGCTATTATCTGAGAATGTTTATTTACACAGTGATGTTGATCTACGTTACTGCTAGTCCTCAGCATTGTTTCGTGTTCTCTGGTATTTTCCGGAAGTGGTTGACTTTCCCCAGCCCATGGCTAATGCCTGTCCAGATAAACCCACATTGCCACAGCCTGCTCTGGCCAGGCACTCACATTCTTGATGACTGTCTGGTGTACAGTGGGCAGGGGGGTAATGGAGCGGCCTCTGTGTGTGGAAGCCTTCAGGAGCTAACACATCAGTGCTGTGTCACTGGCTGCCCGTCTTGTGGAGCAGGTTGAAGCACATCCCCATGGGGTGCATGGCACAATGGCTGCCAAGGTGGCACTGGCAGGCCCGGAGCTGAGTGCTGCCACACGCTGTCAGTGCATGAAGGCTGGAAGCACACACAGGAGTTTGTCCAGCATGGTGCTTGTCTGTTGGGACTTTGCCACCTGTAGGCTTGGTGACACAGTGTTGCGTGTTGGTGGTTACGCTGGCACATGGTGTTCTGCTACCTGTCAGGGCTCGGCTTTAGTCCATATGTGGTTCAGCAGGGGCAGCTGGTCTCCGAGAGCTGGTGAAGGCCCTGTCTGTGGCAAGCTCATCTCATGGGGGTGACTGCTCTGTCCTGGCCAGTTCTGGGTGCCTCCATTGCCACCTTCTGACAGCAGACACTCCTGTGTCTCATGTTTCTGGTGCCTAGCAGAAGGCAAAACTGCCTGCCTGCCCACACCAGGCACGCAGGATAGGCTTGGCCACCACCTCTAGTTCCTGGCCAGCACCAGTAGGATGTGGAGGCATGGCAGAAGGTTTTGCTATGGGAGACCTGCCTGCAGGATACAGAGGTACCCATCCAGTGGGACTGATTCACTCACAGTGCTCTTGTGTGTTCAAAGGAGGCAGAGGCACTAGAGACGGAGGCCAAGCTATTTGAGGACCTGGAGTTCCAGCAGCTGGAGCGAGAGAGCCACCTGGAAGAGGAGCGTGAGGCACGAGGCCAGCAGCTCCTGCAGAGCCGGGCTGAGTGCCACCGCAGCATCGCCCGCAGGAAGGTAGGGATGGAGGAGCAGCAGGTCCAGCGTGGCCGGGCTGTGCCCCATGGGTCTGGCATGGCCAGGCAGCATCCCATGGCTTGCCAGCAGCCAGCTCATCTCTGCTGCCTGCTCCCCAGGAGCGGGTGGCTGCCCTGGATGCCCAGGCTGCCCAGATTCGGCTTCAGAGTGCCCAGGAGGCCGAGCGCCTGGCCAGGGAGCGGAGCAGCGTCCTGCAGCTCCTGCAAAAGGTAATGCCATGATTGTGTCCTCCTGTGGGTGCTCGAGGCAGGGGACAAGATCATGCCAGCTCTTGACAGGTTGCTGGCAGGCAGGGTGAGCTTGGGGGTGACCGGCCATGGGGTGCCAGTAACCATCAGCTGCCTGTGACTTGTCACCCCATGAGCAGGAGAAGGAGAAGCTCGTGTCTCTGGAGAGGCGATACCAGCTCGTCACAGGTGGCAGAAGCTTCCCTAAAATGTCCTCGGCTCTCCGAGAGGTAAGTGGGTAGAGGAGGCTGTGGTGTTTAGAAGTGCTCTCCTAAGCTGCTGTCATCACTGAGGACAAGCCTTGTGCATCACCAGCTTTGCTCTGCAGCAATTCCTGCATTCCCAAGTACATTCTGACCAGAGCCAGGTGCTTCAGCTGCTCAAAGTGTCTCCATTGGCTGGTTGGGAGGGAGGAAGGGAGATGCAACAGAGCAGCACATAGGACAGGACTGCCTAGGGTCCCATCCTTGCTGGAGAGCAAGCGTGGGGATGTCTTGGTGCTGGTCCAGTGGACTTTTAGGTGGAAGTGAGTTGCCCCATTACCCTGCTCGTGGCTCTGAATGGGGAGCCAGAACCATGATGCCCTCAGGGGCTGTGGTGCTGCCTGCCCTGCTGCTGCTAAGAGGCACAAGATGGCAGAGTCCTCTCATGCCTGCCTGCAGTGGGACTCCTGCTGCTGCCACCTTGCTATCTGTGCCCACCTTGCCTACGTGATCTTTACCCTTCAACAGGAGATCCTCCACATCTCAGAACCTTATGAGCTGTTGGAGGGAACTAAGCCCCTGAGCCCCCTGCCAGCAGCAGCTGCCTCTTTAGCTTCTCCTGCCACCTACTCCTACCCCAAGGCACAAGAGGTAACTAACTAGAGGGACTAGCTGCATGCGCTTGCTCACTTACCCCTCCATGGCTGAGACCGCTTTTGTGGACTTATGTCGCCTCCAGGCAGCAGGTCAGCCCCACAGCAGCATGGCTGGAGCAATTATCATATAGCTCTCTGGCAGCTGTGCTCATTAACACTCAATCCCTGATTCCAGGTGCTCTCCTGAGCAGTTCCAGTTCGCAGTTCCTGCTGCTGCCCTTTGTTTTAATCCTGGTGTGGGGCACAGGCTTCCCCTTTGCTCGCTGCTTGCCATCTGGCTGGGCACTTCCTGACAGCATCCTGTAGGGTCCTGCTAGCCTGGCTTTCCCAAAATAAGAGCAAGTCCCCAGCTGTGGCATGTTTGGTTCAGAAAGGATGAGGAAGTGGATTTTTAGCTGGCTCAGCACAGCTTGAGGTGCCTTTATCCAGTATAGCTGCGCTAGGGAGAACTTGTGGCCAGTGACCATGAAGGACCCTGAGGCATCACTGCCCCTCGTAGGTGCTCAGCAAAGGTGCACTGAAGGCTGGAGCAAGATGGGTGCCAGCACACCCAGCCCAGCTTGAGCACCCCAAGGTGCACGGTGCTGCACACCAGGGACACCATGGGCAGCAGGGCAGGGCTGGGAAGGCAGTGTTGGGGCATGAATGCACAGGGAGGTTTGCTCTCACTATGTAGTCAGTGCCATGACGCCAGCACATTGGTCTAACTCTTCTCCTTCTCCCTTGCCGTGGATTTCTAGGAGTACATGAGGCTGTCTGACGTTTTCAGGTTCTGCAGTAATGCACATGGCCCCAGCCTGGACACTAAAGCTTCTGCTGCTGCCCCTGCTGCTGCTCAGCGCTCTTTCTTGCTTGCTGTAGCTCCCACAGCCGATGAGGTACCTGCCCCAGAGCATGCTCGGGTTTGCTCCCTCGGGTTGCATGCTGCATCCCAGGCAGCAAGGAAGCTGCAGACGTGCAGCCTCCCTCTGTGCCCTGGTGCTTGGAGCCCACATCTCTCTGGGGTCAGGACACTTGTCTGGCTGCATCTGAGTGGGGAGCAGAGGCTCGAGCTGCCCATTCTCCTTACTGGGATGCACTTCTTGCCTGCTCTGGATGTAGTGGCAGAGTTTGGGAACAGAGTGGGTGCCCAGCAGTGTGGTGCCCAGGCGTGGCCCTTTGTCTGTTGGATGCAGTCCTGGCTGCTTGTCTCAAGTGAGGAGGATTCAGAGCAGGCCTGACCCAGTGCCCAGCACCAGGGTGGCTGCACCAACTGCTTTTCGTCCCAGTATAATGAACTTTCCTATGGGGGTTGGAACTGCCTGCTCGTTCCTCTGTGCCTGCTTGCCCTAGCTCTTATCCTGGTTTAATCTGCTTCTCTCTGCCCAGTATGTGACCGTTGAGCAACTCTCGGGTATCCTGGGCAGCCTCCACACCCCTGCTGCTCCCCTGCTGGGCTGTACCCCTCTGACTCCTTCATCCTCAGGCTGTGCTGCTCCTCTTCCTCCTCTTCCATCTCTCCATTCTCCCTTCGTCTCTACAGAGGTTGGTGCCCTGTTTCCCTCCCTTTTGCCCCTTGCACTCTCCCTGGGAGGTGATGGAGATGCACAGGAAGGGGTGAGCTGCAGATGGAGCTGAGCAGCAGCTCAGACTCTTGACAGTCCGCACACCTTTGGCTGCAGAGCTGAAGCAGAAAGCAGCTGCTGAGGCACAGTCCCAGTGGGAAGCCCTGCATGGGCAGACCCCTTCCCCTGCCTGCTGCTCCACTGCCCCCAGGGCAAGGGGTCTTGGTGCTTGATCAGTTCTCACGTTCTCTTGAGTAGCAAACGGCTCCTGCAGCTGCTGGGACTTAGCCAGGGGGTGCACAGGATCCCCAGGGTTAACTGCACGTTAAGTTCTGGGGGAATGGTGCAGGCATAGGCAGGGATGCTTCAACCTCTTCTCTGTGCATCTGTCCCTCTTGCTGCATTTGTCCTTCATCCTTTCTCATGCAGCTTCTCTCTCCAGATGGAACAGCAGCTGTTGGGAGGCCCTGTGTGTCTCCCGGCTCTTGATTTAGAGAAGTGGTACCAGGAGGTTATGGCTGGCTTTGAGACCCCCTCTTCCTCTGTATCTCCTCCTTCTTCCCCTCCTCCACTTCCAGCTAAAGCTCACTCCTCTCACAAGGCTCTCCAGGTAATCCTGGCTCCCTGCTGCCAAGGCTCAAGCTTTGGGGCCACCGGTTGAGGCAAAAGGGGGGCAATGTGGGGATGTTCCTGTGGACCCTGTACCCTGGGTGCTGCCGGGGCCCTGGCTGCCACAGCAGGCAAAGGCAGAGCAGACTTGTGGCTTAGGGTAGGCAATATCTGCCTCCTCTTGGCCTGCATCCCTGCCGGGATGGCACCAACACAGAGCAGGATCTGGGGAGCCATCTGTCCAGGGGGGCTTCTACAGTTCCCCCATGTCTCTCTCACGTCTGTGTCTCTGTGCTCAGGTCTATCGTGCAAAAACAGAGGGTAGTGCTGGTGTCCTCACCCCTCGAATGAAGAGTGGGACCCCTTCGTCCTCGCAGCTCAACCTCTCCGTGCTGGAGCGCAGCCCCTCACCCAAGGTATGGCTGCCAGGGGGACGCAGGCACCCTGGCCATGGTTCACACATGCCCGGTGCCAGCCTGAATCCCCATCCTTGCAGCTGACCACCTGCTGTCCTGCCCAGGGCCCCCCAAGCCCGGCGGGCAGCCTCTCCCGCAACCTGGTGGCCACACTGCAGGACATCGAGACCAAGCGCCAGCTGGCCCTGCAGCAGAAGGGTGAGCTCTGGCTCTGCGTCCTGGCTCTGTGGGATGGTGGGACTTCAGGAGACACTATCCCCGCTGCCACTTGGGCAATGGAGAAGGGAGTCTGGCTGAGGGTGGCAACTACAGCAGTGCTCTGGCAGGATGCAATGCCTCTCTCACGGTCTCTTGCGTTTCCCCCTTCTCTTTCCTCCTGACCCCTCCACCTGACGGCCCATCTCCAGCCAAGCTGCTCCCAGCAGAGCCCTTGCAGCCGGGCAATCTACCAGGTAGAGACGTGGGGTGACTTGGACTGCCTATAGCAGCCCAGAGGCAGCAGCATGGCTGTTTGCTGGCACCTTCTGCCATACATAAGAGGGGCATGACCAGTCCAGGACCCCAGGTGCATTTCAACATCTGCTTAGAGACAACCCTGTGCATCCCTGACCCACTAATGCTTCTCCCAGCTTGTTCCTACCAGCCTGGCGCATGTGCCTCCCTGCTCCTTTCCAGACAGATTGTGGTGCTTGCCAGAGAGTTGTGACAGCAGCCCCTACCGTGCTTTCATGGCTCTAGCAGTGCCTGTAGTGTGTTCTGCCTGTGCCACCCCCTCCCCTACCATGATGCAGTTCTGAATGTGGCACATTTAATTTGACGTCATTTTCGCATGGCACAGGTCGGCAGGTGATTGAGGAGCAGAAACGGCGGCTGGCAGAGCTGAAGCAGAAAGCAGCTGCTGAGGCACAGTCCCAGTGGGAAGCCCTGCATGGGCAGCCCCCCTTCCCTACTGCCTTCCCCCGGCTCGTGCACCACTCCATCCTCCACCACCACCGTCCCCATGGTGCTGGACCCCGGGCTGAGGAGCTGGACCATGCATACGACACACTCAGCCTGGAGAGCTCAGACAGCATGGAGACCAGCATCTCCATTGGCAACAACTCTGCCTGCTCACCTGACAACATCTCCAGGTAACCATGGGGCCAGCTCCTATGGCCAGGGGGCAGCTTGCTCTGCTGGTTTGCTGCTGACTCAAGGTCCTTCCTGCTGGGGCAGCAGCTGTGGCTGTTTTGCAGTGCCAGCGGGATGGAGACTGGGAAGATTGAGGAGATGGAGAAGATGCTGAAGGAGGCACACGAGGAGAAGTCCCGATTGATGGAGTCCCGGGTGAGTGGGGGCACCAACACCATGGCTAGATGGCAAGCAGGTCTCCAGTCCCTGGGGCTGAGTGCCTGTGCACGCTGGCAGGAGCGGGAAATGGAGCTGCGTCAGCAGGCGCTGGAGGATGAGCGCTGGCGCCGGGAGCAGCTGGAACGCCGACTGCAGGACGAGACTGTGCGGCGGCAGAAGCTGGTGGAGAAGGAAGTCAAACTGCGGGAGAAGCACTTCTCACAGGTGTGAGATGGGCCGCCATCCCCCTCTCCCAGCCTGGACAGTGAGGCACACCCAGCTTGCTACTGATGTCCCAGCTTGCAGCAGGGAGACGTAGCTCTTGTCGGTGGGCTTTGCAGTGCTGTGTTGCTTTTCCAGGCTCGTCCCCTGACACGGTACCTCCCCATCCGCAAGGAGGATTTCAACCTGCGGCTGCACATCGAGTCCTCAGGCCACAACGTTGACACCTGCTACCACATCATCCTGACAGAGAAGATGTGCAAGGGCTACCTGGTCAAGATGGGTGGGAAGATCAAATCTTGGAAGAAGCGTTGGTTTGTCTTTGACCGCATGAAGCGCACCCTCTCATACTATATGGGTGAGTCCCCGTGCTGCCTCATGTCCCCTCCCCATGCCATCACCCACAGTCGACAGCAGTTCCCTCTCTTGGGCAGATAAACATGAGACGAAGCTGAAGGGGGTTATCTACTTCCAAGCCATTGAAGAGGTTTACTATGACCACCTCCGCAGTGCTGCAAAGGTGAGAGCTGGGCACTGCCACTGCTCCAGTGGGGGAGCCCCTGTGGGTATCCCCATTCTCCTGCATTGTTCTCTGTCACGCTGGTAGGAGGCGGTAGGGCAGTGCATGCCAGGGATGCTCCTGGAATGGTCCATGGCCTGTGATGGTGCCGAGGCACAGGACCCCAGTGCTGGGCTTTGTGGAGGGACAAGGAGGGGATTACTGGTGCTCAGAGGGGAACAGAGTGCTGATTTCATCCTCCTCTCCAGAGCCCCAACCCTCCGCTCACTTTCTGTGTCAAGACCCATGACCGACTCTACTACATGGTGGCACCGTCAGCCGAGGCCATGCGCATCTGGATGGATGTCATTGTCACAGGGGCAGAGGGCTATACCCAGTTCATGAACTGAGGGAGGGTGCTGTGCACCTGAGATCCACCAGCTGGATGGACTTCTGAGCATACCAAGCAGTGAGGAGCTCCTGAGGGGTCCCTGCTCCGCCTCATGCAAGGGCTGTGCACACCAAGGTCATGGACCTGCACTGGGCCCAGCTGGGTGGTACTGAGCGTTGCCTGTTCAGGCAAGGGAATAAGTTTTTTTATGTTGACTTTTTAAAAACAAACTTTATTGGAACAATATCAAAGTACTGAAATGTAAAAAGCTGCCAAAGAGCTGCTGGGGCCCGAGCTCTCTGCCTTGGGGAGGTGCTAGTTTTGAAGCTGATGCTGACACTTGCTGCCATAGTGAGGCCGTGCGGCCAGGACGTCCCACTGTGGTACTCAGACCCGTCTTTGTAAACCTTTTGTAACTTCGGATCGTTGTCCCCCCTCTGCCGGGGCAAGATGGGCACTGCCCAGTCATAAAGCATTTAATGAACCAGGCTATCCCTTCTGCGTGGCTTCTGAACTGGCAGCACGTTACAGACAGACCAGAGTCTGTCCCTGGGCTGGGGGGACGGACAGGAGGCACTGGGCAGGGGCTGGGGCTCCTAGGAGCTCACTGGGAGTGAGCTGAAGAGCACGGCATCGTGCATGTGACATTGTGGGGACCGCAGAAAGTTGCAGGAGGCGCCAGCCGAAAGCCATCGGAACGTCGGGACAGGGAGAGGCCAATGGAAGGGGCGAGGCTCGGAGGAGGGAGGGGTGTGGGGATGCGCCGGTCCCGGCTGAGTCCACGCGAGCTGTGCCAAGCCCGAGCCATTCCGAACCTGAGTCAAGCCGAGCGAACGCGGGGCCAGGGCGGAGCCTGGGGCGTGGTGCACACGGGGGCGCGGTTTGGTGGCGGCATGGCCCTGAGGCGCCTCTCGGCCGACAGGGGGCGCAGGCGGTGCAGGCGGAGCGCACGTGGCTCGGTTGCCGTGAGGCGCGCGCGCAGACGCACGCGTGATGCCAGCACGCTCGAGCTCAGGCCGGCCCCCGCGGCCCCGCCCCCGATGCTTTCGGCCAATGGGGCCGCGGCTCCCGTTCGTGACTGCTTCCGGCTTCCCCCGACGTGGCCCAATGGACGCTCGCGCGCTGCGGGATTGGTGCGCGAGGCTGGTCCCGGCAGCCGCGCCAATGGGCGCGTGCCGCGTGCGGCGGGGGCGGGGCCAGACGGCAGGGCCGCCGCGGCGGGGCTGCTCCGCGCGCCGGGCCGGGCCGGGCCGAGTCCAGCCGAGTCCAGCCGAGCGGTGCCGAGCATGGCGCCGAGCATGGCGCGGTTGGGCGGCTGGGCGCTGCCCTGGCTGCTTCTCTTCTGCTTCCTGCCCGCCGCAGGTACCTGCGGGACCGTGGGGGAGGCGGCGGCTCCCCGGGCTCTCCCAGCCTGGGCCGCGACGCCGACGGTGCGGGGCCGGCGGGGAGGAACGGCCGGTGTTTAAGTGCCACCCCAGCGCCCTGTCCGGGCACGGCGTTGTCTTGGCCGCCCGCGCCGAGAGCAAATTCTCACCGAGGGTTTGTTTCCAGATCCAGTGGCGGTGATGTCGGTGGACGTGGGCAGCGAGTCGATGAAGATCGCCATCGTGAAGCCTGGGGTGCCCATGGAGATCGTCCTGAACAAGTGAGCGGCGGTTCCAGCGCTGCCATGGGAGGGGTCTCGGGGGGTCCAGTCTGTCCTGCCGCGGCTGGAGCTCCCCCCCAGCGCCGGCAGCGGGTGGAAAGTGGGGGCGGGTGGGACTCGGCCATCTCTGTTCCTCTGCTGCCAGAGGAAGGCTTCCATCCTTCCGCGCAGGCTTGTGCCTCAGTCTTGTCCCAGGTGGGCAGCTGCAGGCAGTTTGTTAACTCACCTTTAAGATGTTTGGGTGCACTCTGAGCACACCTTTGGAGCGAGTGCCGAAAGCCCAGTGGCTAAGGACACATTGTGGTGCAAACCCAAAAGGGCACCCAGTTCCTAGCTGTCCCCTGATTCTCAGTTCCCCACAAGGGAGCCCAGAGCCAGGTTTGTTTTGCTGCAGTTCAAAGTTACCTGTGCACTTGTAACTCAGGTAAATCTCTTGCATTCAACTGCTGCTGCAGCTCGTTCTCAGGCAACTGCAGGGAGAGAGGATATATCAGGAACGTCCTCAGTTTCTGGGATTCTGGGGGTAAAGAGGAGATTTTTCACCTACCTCCCTGAATTTTGGTAGTCATAGATAGAACGAGGGAACTGTCTTGCCTTGCTTATGGGTGGAGGAAAGCAAAAATAGTCTCATCAAAACACTGGGAGGGAGGGGGTTTCTCTGGTAGCCCCTCAGCTGAGCAGAGGCTGGCCCCCCCTCTCCAAGCACCTTCCCTTAGTCCGTCTGGAATGGGAACAGCATCCTTCTTCACTGGAGACTGGAATGTTCACCTCTTTCAACTGGTTTATTCCTCCCTCTCTTTCCTCAGGGAGTCACGAAGGAAAACACCCGTGGCTGTTTCCTTGAAGGAGAACGAGCGTCTCTTTGGTGATAGTGCGCTGGGGATGGTAAGAGTTCCTGTTCGCAGAATACATGTATCCCACGTTGTGATAAATGTCTGAGCCAGGGTTCTATTGGCTCTGTGTAGTGGCTGTGTGCTCCTACTTCCATAGCAAGAGTTGTTCCCCATATAGTCTGGGAGGGGCTGGTTTGAGAACAGCGTAACTGAAGGATTGCAGGTTGGTGATGTGGTTCTTTTTCTGCAGTCCATAAGGACACCCAAGGTGGCATTCCGATACTTCCAGGATCTGCTGGGTAAGCGGATCGATAATCCTCACGTGGCACTGTACCAGTCCCGATTCCCAGAGCATGAGCTGGTGAAGGATGAGACAAGACAGACTGTTATCTTCAAGTTGTCCCCGTAAGTGGCTGCTTTCAGGTTTTGTGGGATGGACTTCAGTTGCCAGGCTTCTGCAGCTCACTGTTGATGCCATCATTTTCTTTCCCATTGTAGAACGATACAGTATTCTCCTGAGGAGATGCTGGGGATGGTCCTGAACTATTCACGCGGTCTGGCTGAGGAATTTGCAGGTTGGAAGGCTTTAGCTGTTTTTTTTTCTGTATGTGTATGTATTTGTACACTATAGGAGTGGAGTAGAGACCGGAAATGTTCAGAAACCCTGGGTTTTTAGAAACAGGATGTTGGTTCTCTCCAGCTGTAGGCTGCAAGAAAGACTTAGCAGCTATCCAGTTATCATTTGTTTCTAATGTGATGCACGTTTGGGATCTTAATCCTACTCTTGGGGGCAGACATCCCATTTACCACCTAGCCTTGCAATGAAGGAGCCTTACAGGCAGTCTCTGGAGAAAAGTGAAATGTTTTCTTTCTCATATGTGTGATCAGAGTAGAGGCACATGGGAGGTGGCTGCAGGGGCGGGTGGAAGTGGCTCTTTGAAGGCTGTGCTGTAGCTGTTCTGCATGGAAACTTGCTGTTGGAGCTGAACTAAAAGAGCAAAAATGGCCCTTTGCTGTGAAACTTGCTAACAGAGAAGAGACTGTCAGGCATATTTCATGGTGTGCTGCTAGTGAAGTGCCATAGTAATGAAAAGTGGATAAATGACTAGGATGCTTTGCCATGTGGTCAGTGACACTACAGCCAGTCCAAGGACTTTTTACTGGAGAATGATTATGATCCAGTGACAACATAAGGTTCCATTAAGATAGTATTTGTTGAAATGGAAGGCTACCCAGAGCATTTGAGAGTATCCTGACACATGAAAGAAAAGTCAGTAGACTTGTGGCTTTGTGTGAATATGCCAGGTTTGCTTTGTTTCAGCAGGATACAGAGATTTGTCCTTAGGGATCCTGGCGGCTGCTGCTGCAGGGTTGCATTCTGTGAGTCTTTGCATGTGGCTACACTGATGCAGAGTTCCCTGCAACTGTTTCAGAGCAGCCCATTAAAGATGCAGTGATCACAGTTCCTGCCTACTTCAACCAAGCAGAGAGGAGAGCAGTTCTGCACGCCGCCCGCATGGCTGACCTCAAGGTCCTGCAGCTGATCAACGACAACACAGCTGTAGCATTGAACTATGGAGTTTTTAGGAGGAAAGACATCAATGCCACGGCACAGGTAGGTGCATTTGGGAGATGCAGAGGGTCCTGCCAAGTTGCCTCCATGCAGGGGAGAAAATGCTGCAGAAAAAATCCAAAGAACTTAAAGTGGACTCTGCTGATCAAGCAGTCTTCTCTGTTTTCATGTGTTCATCAACAAGACAAAGAGATTAAACCCTTTGTGCATGTATGATGAAGCCTGAAAGCTGCTGGAGTGAGGGCAGGTCCTGGGAGTTCTCGTTTTGTAAACCTGTATGTATTCCTTGCCCATCAGCTGGGGAAAATAACAGCAGCAATTACTTTAAGTTTTTGAACACTGACTCCGAAGTACTTGGTTTTCCTGAGGCTGAAGAAAGAGCAAAACTTCGGGTTCTGAACTATGAAATAGATTAGAAGTTTTTTTGTCTCCTGTCAAACATGACCCTGAACAGCACTCATGTTTGGTCAAAATATGAGTCCTGCCCTTAGGGTATAGAATCAGTCCGGGGAGTGGATAGTTGTGGCCTGTATCACACTTATTCATGGGGGATATCCAGGTGTTTCTGCCTCACAGTCCCAGCTTTTCTTTTCAGAATATAATGTTTTACGACATGGGAGCAGGAAGCACTGTTTGTACTATCGTTGCGTATCAGACAGTGAAAACTAAGGACTCGGGAACCCAACCTCAATTGCAGATCCAAGGCATTGGGTAAGAATTCCACATGAGTTGCACAAATCCCACAGGTCTCAGGAAAGAAACCATTTATTTCACAATCTCTTCAGCATGTAGAATTTTGCAGTGAGGCTTCAGTACAGTAATTTGGATGGCTGAGGGGGAAACATTTGGAGCAAGAAGGCTCCAGTTGGGAATAATTTTAGTGTTGCTGTCTTTTGCAGAATGTAACTGAGAACTTTGAGGAGCCTAGGAGGGAACTAGTGTACTTACTGTGCTTTAGGTTTTGCCTTTGATAGCCTCAAGCCATGTTAGCCTATTCCATTTAATGTAATCTTATAGAGTGTATCAGTTGGAAAAAGAGAAACACATTTCTAGAGAGGAATAAAAATGCAGTGTACTTAATGCATTGCCAAATAAAGAAGGGGGTGCTGTGCATACCTAGCCAAGCAAAGCGTTTATTTTGCCTTTTTCAAGAAAATACCTGAGACCTGATACAGTTGTCCTTTGGCTTCTCAGCTGTTCGACATGCTTGGCAATACGGCATTTACCTAAAATGTAATGAAATTTCCTGTTGAAAGGCTGTTGTGGTGGTGAATCCCTTATTTCTACCTTTCTTTCTTTCATAATAATGTGTTATTTTGGGGACAACCTTTATTTTTTCACAATCATCACAGCTGATAGTACTGCAGCTACTTTTGACCACTTGCTGCTCTGCATATTTGTGAAATAATACAAGAAATTTGTTTGTATTTCAATTTGATTTTGGTTATTACACCTCTTCATTCTTTTGCTCAGGTTTGACCGTACTCTTGGTGGTTTAGAGATGGAGCTTCGTCTCCGAGACTACTTAGCAAAACTCTTTAATGAGCAGCACCCTTCAAAAGATGTCCGGAAGAATCCTCGGGCCATGGCCAAGCTGCTGAAGGAGGCCAACCGCCTGAAAACTGTGCTGAGTGCGAATGCCGACCACATGGCACAGGTCTGACCTTCTGCAGGTGACTCCTGCTTTTTTTGGGCTAAGTGTGGGGTGGGTTGAGGACTGGTGTAAGGGAACACTGTCCCTCTGCAGCGCAGGTCTGCTGAGGAGCATCGCTCCCGGTGGTCCCTCTCAGCTTGTGCCCGCTGGGTAGCACCGGTGATTGAGTGGATTGAAGAAGAGTTATTCGTGTCAAGTATGTTAAATAAACTTTCACTGAGAGAAGCTGTCCGTTACACCCATGTTCCATCCTCTCATCACCTTAGCAATGGTAGGGTTCAGATGAGTGTGGTCAGGTGTGTTGTGCGTTACAAAAGTCAGAACTTTTTGCACACTGGGCAAAGATTTTGCTTAGAAAATGCTCTGCAGTTAATTTCATTCTGACTTTTTTTTTTTTTTTCTGGACAGATTGAGGGACTACTGGATGACATGGACTTCAAAGCCAAGGTCTCAAGACAAGAATTTGAGGATTTGTGCTCTGACTTGTTCAAGCGTGTCCCAGGACCCGTGCAGCAAGCTCTGAGTAGTGCAGCGATGAACATGGTGTGTTTAAGAAAATGCATTACCAAGCCTGAAGCTTCTGTGTGTGGAGCTGCCACATCATGATTTGGGCATCAGGGGTTGTGTTATCAGGACTGTTAGGAGGTAGATTCCTGCTATTGTGACAGTGTTGTTGGTGCTACAAAGAATTTGCCCGCTTCAGTGTCAAGCACTATCCCCTGCACTATCTGCCAGAAATTAGGGACTTGGAAGAGGGGCTTCTTTTGTCTTAAAACACTTTACTCTTGTGCTGTAGGTTTGAAATAATGATGTTTCCTCTTTTTGTCTTGGATATTAGTTCTGGTCTCAGACTCAAAGTTTTAACTGAATGAGCCTGGAAACAGAATTATGGGTGTTTGGGCTTCTCCTTTGCACACTCCTTAAAGGGAGCCCTTTATGGGCTGCAGTTGGACCAGACCTGAGGCAGTGCTTTGGAGGGAGTCACTGCAGGTTGAAGGCTCCTTTTCCAGGGTGCCACGGCTCTTGAGCAGCTTTGGGCTCTGATATTCAATGCAAGACACTGAGTTACCTTCTAGAGTCTGGATTTCTGTCTGCTCAGATCCAACCAGCTCTTATAGTCACTGTCTCCTGTGGCACTGAACTATAGTTTGTCTAATTTTGAATCAAGTCCCATGTTGCAGGTGGCTTGAAGCCACGGTCACGTCACTGTTTGACAGACCTGACCCCAGGTGCCTTCTTGTTGTCACGGCTGATGTCCATCTGAGGTCTGTTGGCCGCTGGCTTGCACGGGGACAGCAGGGTGTAGTGTGGATGCTCTTAGAGCACCATGTCAGCACGTGGTGACCAGGGAAGGAGTGTAAGGAAGCCCTGGACTTAGCTTTCCAAAATTGCTTTCTTAAGACAAGGTGACTGTTTCCAATCCCTAGGATGGAATTGACCAGGTGATTCTAGTTGGCGGTGCCACACGGGTCCCCAAAGTGCAGGAGGTTTTGCTGAAAGCTGTGGGCAAGTGAGTATGTGAGGCCCCCTTCTAGTCTGACTCCCATTGACAAGCTGCTGTTTATGTAGAGGCTGCAAACTTCATGTCTGTTGCTTTTCACTTCATAGAGAAGAGCTGGGCAAGAATATCAATGCTGATGAGGCTGCTGCTATGGGTGCAGTCTACCAGGCAGCTGCTCTGAGCAAAGCCTTTAAGGTGAAGCCCTTCATTGTTCGGGATGCTGCTGTGTTTCCTATCCAGGTAACTTCTGGTTTTCCTTCTCTTGTGTAAGATATGGGGCTGTGCTGGGAGAAGCAATCCATGTTGGAACCTCTTAGTTTCATTTGAGTATGGAAGCTCTGGAGGTCTTTCTGCCAATCTAAAGAATGCAGAAGGAAATCTTCTTTATAATAGAAATGCAGTATCCAAGGAGTCAGGCATATGCAAATATCAGTTGAGGAATATTTGCCTGCCCTCTGACTTTTGCAAGAGGCAGAGCAGCCAAACACTGCTGATGTAAGATGCCACAGTTTGCAGTTGCTGGTTCTTACTTTCTGTTTGTGATGCAGGTGGAGTTTACTCGTGAAGTTGAGGAGGATGATAAATCCAGGAGTTTAAAGCATAACAAGAGGATTTTGTTCCAGCGCATGGCGCCCTATCCCCAGCGCAAAGTAATCACTTTCAACCGCTACACAGATGACTTTGAGTTCTATGTCAACTATGGAGATCTGACATTCCTGAACCAGGATGACCTGCGGTGAGTTGAGCCCAGCACCCGAGCTGGCACCTCTGTGGCTTTTTGCAGTTGCCCATTGCCACCAGCGTGAGTGAGTGCAGGGATTGGCTGTTATGCAGCACTATTATCCTAAGTTCTCTCTCTGCTTTTGTCTCTGTGTCATCAGAGTTTTTGGTTCTCTCAATCTCACTACTGTGAGGCTAAAGGGAGTTGGGGACAGTTTCAAAAAGCACTCAGACTATGAATCCAAAGGCATCAAAGCACACTTCAACATGGATGAGAGTGGTGTACTGAGTCTGGACCGGGTAAGCACCACCCATTGGGAGGGTTGTCAGCTGATGTATTTTTCAGTTCTGTCCCTGTCTCTGGGCTCTGCTTAAAACTAATCCTGAGCTTCTATTTCCAAGGTGGAATCGGTGTTTGAGACCTTGGTGGAAGACAAGCTGGAGGAAGAGTCAACACTGACAAGTAAATGTGGAACTTTGATACTCATACTGACTGTTTTGTTAGCTGTAGTGGCTGAGATAATTACAAGCGTTGTGTTTCTTTGGGTTTGGGGTGTGGAAGTTGCACAGTCAGACACAAGGACACAGAGGTTGGAGAAGTATGAGTCTGGAGTGCGTGAAGCTCACCTATGCCACCAAGGGAGCCCCTTTGTGATTGTTGCAGTTGTGAGGGAAAGGACTGAGAGCTGAAGATTACTTTCTTCCTCTGGATATGTAACATTCTGAATTTTTTGTCTCACATCAACAGAACTTGGAAACACTATCTCAAGCCTGTTTGGAGGTGGTGGGCCTACACCAGAGACAGGAGAGAACCTGACAGACTCAGTTCAGGTGAGCCCCACGATAACTGATACTGGAAGGAAGCCCTTTGGTCTTGCTGTGTAATTATGTAGAATTACCTGTTCTGTGAAACATTGCATAGAGTTTCCACATTTAAAACATTGTTTTGCTTTCCCCTTTACTTGCTTGTGATGACCAGGAAGAGGAAGAGAGCTTAGCAGAAACAGGTAAAGAAGAGCAGGGGGAGAAACAAGACCAAAAAAGTCGTACTGTAGATGCTGGTGAAGAGCAGGGACAAGAGAAACAGCAGCCTTCAGGTCAAACAGAAACTGCCTCTCCGAAAGCAGACTCACAGAGAAAGGAAGAAGGCGAGAAATTGGAGCCTCAGGTGAGCATCAGATTGAAAAAATTGGACTGGTTTTAGTACCTAAGAAATAGCATTTCCTCAGTGGAATTGTCCCCTCTCTGAAGTGTCCTGCCTTTGAAAAAAGTTGCAGAATCTAAAATTCTGTTGCCTTCCTTGAGAAGATACTTTGTGTTACAGAGTCCTAAAGAAAATAGAGAAAATGCAAAAGAGGAAGAACCATCGAAAAGTTCCAGTGGCAGCACAGCTACCAAAACAGAGGAAGAGAAGATCAAAGCACCCAAGAAGCAGAAGCTTGTCCATGAGATCACCATGGAGCTGGATGTAAATGATGTGCCTGACCTGGAGGAAGATGAACTGAAGAGCTCAATGAAAAAGTAGGTTTGAAATGGCTCTGCTAAGTTAGAACTCTAGATAAAGGAAGTGAATTGCTTTGGAATGGTGGTGGCTCACATAGAGCACTGCTGACCTCAGAAGCCAGTGTATGTGATGTGCTGCTCAACCAAAGGCACTTGCTATCTTTAATTTCTGTTCTTTGCATGTTAGACTCCAAGACTTGACGATAAGAGATATAGAGAAACAGGAAAGAGAAAAGTCAGCCAACAGCTTGGAGTCATTCATCTTTGAGACCCAGGTAAGAGAAGGATATAAAGAAATGAAAATTCCAGGAGAGCAGCAGAAGTGTTTTGCACAGCTTTTGGCTGATCTGAGTGCAGTGGAGTTGTTTGAGCTGGGGGAAGCTGATTTGAAAAGCCCCGGTTTTGTCTTTCAATTGCTTTTTCTAATGCTATTAGGCTTCCTAGGCCCATGTTTCCTCAATACAAAATGGAGCTTCCCTTCAGCATGTCTAACACATTGAACAATTGCCCCCCAGACTGTAAAGAAGCTACAGCTTCTCAGGAACTGTTGTGCAGAAGCAGCACAACAGTAGTAGTTAGTGTTAAGTGTATGTGAAATTATGACTGTTGCAGTGTTACCATTATGGGATGTGGGTGTATCTATACCTGGTGTATTACCATTGTGCTCCTGGCAATGCTAGGAGCATAGCTCAGGTTTGGGAGGGTGTAGTCAGCACTCCAACCCAGTTGCAAGTGAGTCCTTTGGTTGTTTTATGCTTCCAGGCCCAGTGGTGTTTGACCAGAGTGCTTGCTCTGTATTTTTAGGACAAGCTTTACCAAGAGGAGTATCAGTTTGTCTCAACAGAGGAGCAGAGAGAAGAAATTTCCAAAAAGCTTAGTGAGGCTTCCAGTTGGATGGAGGAGGAGGGCTATGCAGCTGCAACAAAGGTATTGCTGTGTGAAGTCAGAATACCAGTCAGCTGTCACTGACATGGAAGTGACCACAGAGGCTGACAGAGCCTTTGTAATATGTTTCTTTAGAGTTTCTTGCTTCCTCAGTGCATTATGCACAGAACAGAATAAGAAGTTGTCCCAGCATTGATGTTTCTACAAGAGTTTCAGCAGGAACCTGTTGACTGAAAGCTTAATCATGTGGCTCTTTCAAGTGAAAAACAAATGCAGTTATAACTTCTGAAGTTGCCAATGTTATACAGTGGTCAAACTAACTGTCTCCTTTCTCCTTTCCCCCATTTTCAGGAGCTAAAAGACAAGCTTTCAGAGCTGAAAAAGCTTTGTAGGAACCTTTTCTTCCGTGTTGAGGAAAGGAGAAAGTGGCCAGAACGCCTGGCTGCTCTGGAAAGTCTGCTCAATCACTCCACCATCTTTCTCAGGTAAGGGCAGGCTTTGGGAAGGAATGTCATGCAACTGGTCATGTAGGAGCTGCCAGCAGAAAGAGACCAGAGTGAATGTGAAAGTCAGTGGCACTTCCTGAGAAAAGGCGAACAGAGCTCTGCTCCCTGGTGTCCTGCTCTGCAGGACCTGTGAACAGGCACACATGAGCTCTGTCCAAAATGGGGGGCAGGAAGGGTCCAGCATAGTTGTTGTGATGTTTTTGTATTACTGGAGCTGTAATCACGGAGTTGCCAAAGTGCAGTCTGCTTGGCTTAACAAAAATAAGCTTTCTTATCTACAAGGGGAGCCCGAATGATTCCAGAGTCTGACCAGATATTCACAGAAGTGGAACTGAGTACACTGGAAAAAGCCATCAATGAAACAACGGTACTGAAGGATGGAGTGATGCTGGGGGAGGGTGGGGTGGTATTTTGGGTTATGACCTATTCTTTCACTCAAGGTCATGGACTAGAATGTGCATGGGGTTTTTTTTTGTGCCACCAGCAAACCTTTTGTGTGTTTCAGTGTTTCCTAATGCCCAGCCTGACCCCATTGTGCCTGGGGGGAATCGTGGTTCCTGTGTTGCATGTGGAATTGTCTCCAGGGTGGGGGTGGAGCCCAGTGATCTGACTGCGCTTGGTTTTTAAAGGCAGGCACTGGGTTTTGTTTCACTTTGTCCTATGTTTGTGTAACTGAGAGGTTGGTGGAAATGTAGCACAGAAGAGAGCTGTCCTGAGTAAAGCAGAATAGCCAGGGGCAGTGACTTTGAGATACTGTGATATACAGCAGTTCCTGGAACCCAGAAGCATTCCAGAATCACCTCTTCCCTCGTGTCCCACAGATTTGGAAAAATGAGACGTTGGCTGAACAGAACAAGCTTACTCCTGCTGAGAAACCTGTGCTGCTCTCTAAAGATATAGAGTTCAAAATAGCAGCTCTGGACAGGGAAGTGCAATATCTCCTGAATAAAGCCAAGTTTGCAAAACCCAAACCCAAAAGGGAGAAGAACGCCACAAAAACTGATTCAGACAAGAATACTACAGCAGCCCCTGAGACTGAGAATACTATCCCTCCCACGGAGGGGAAACAAGAAGGTAAGTAGCAGGCTTGGAGCGTGTATGTAACTCCCTATTATATAATTACCACGTGTAACACGTGGTGTTTCTTTTGATTAGATGGGAGCTAAAGAAGGGAGGACAGTAGTTAACTGTGAGATTGAGTTTGCTCTTAATTTTCAAAGACATCTGGGAAAATCTATGTATTGCAGTGCCCTTCCCTCCCCACCACTCATTTGTTTGGGTTTTTTGTGAAGAAATAGAAATTATTTATGAATTTCCCAGGATAGTCAGTATCTGTGTTGCTGGCTTGTTGACTTCTAGAAAGATGAGCCATTGACTGCACTTCAATGTACTGAACCTGTCCTACCTAGATCAGTGAGTAGAATGAATTGCTGATGAGAAAGGTTTGTGGTGTACATGGACCCCAGGGGAAAAAAAAAGTCTCTCGGGGCACTAGGACTTACAGTTTTTTGAACTTTTTAAGATCCTTGGGTCCCAAGTGCCCTGGTCCTTTTAAATCTGGAGTGCTGTTTGTCAGCATTCTTTCTGGTTCCTCTGGTCTGAGCAAGTGATCCCGATCGTAGTCACAGTTCCAAAGGTCATCTGCCTGTGCAACCAGTCAGTCTCCAGGGCTTCTGGGGACATAAAGACTGGCACGCAGAGGGGAATATGGAGCAGTTTTGTGGTGCTTCTCTTGAGTGTTGTAGGGTGATCTGCTGTGAGAGTGAGCTGAGGCACCACAGCTGGCTGGTTTAACCTCACCTTTACTCACCTAATCTCTTTGCACCTTGTCTCTTGCGTGTTCTTCCTCAACTTTTGTATCTTTCTGCTTTAAACATAGACAAACTGGAGGATATTGAGCCAGCCAAGGAGCCTCCCACAGCTGAGAAAGCACCAATAGATGATAAGTCTGGATCAGACTCTGGTGCGTAAGTGCTTTGCTACTGGTCTGGAGCTTGGGAGCTGCAGAGGTGTCTGGGGGCTCCTTTGCAGATTTTTAGCTGTAAGAGGTAGTATGATGGTGGAACCTCTCACTGTGGATCCATTGTTAATTCTGCAAACAGGAAGACAAAATTTGGTTCCTTGCTGTTCCTACGTTTCTATTGTTCAGAGTGGAATTCTTATGCAGCAGCACTGCTTTGTGTCCCTGTCGCTGCAGTTTGCAGCCAGTCCCATGGCTGCGAGATGGGCTATGCCTGAGAGCTGCTGTGCTGCTCCTGCTGCCAGAGCAGCAGTGTTAACAGGAGCAGAGAGTTCATGTCTTCAGCTCCATGGAGCTGAGTATCTACCCCCAAAACCTCTCTACCAAGTCTTGTAACAAGTTGGTCAGACTCTCAGTGCTGCTTTGCATGCTGTGAAAAACACTGCAGTGTGAAACTAAGTTTGCTTCATTACACAGGGTCCAAGAAAGAGAAGGCAGAAGCTGGAGGAGAAAGCAGGAAAAACGATGAATTGTAACACCCTGAAATCCCACGAGTGTCAGCATCTATTTATTTCGTAGTTACTTTCTTGTTTTTCTTATGGACTTGGTTAGTCATGATGTAAATGGAACACAACAAGAGTCTGACAACACAATGGGATAGAGATGTAAATTTTTTTTTTGTTCTTTCTGCGGATATTGCCTCTACGAACTTAGTGAATTGTTTTTTTTTTTTTCCTTCTATTATGTGTGGCAGACTGCCCACCAAGAATTGTCTCTGTTTCTGTACAGAAGTCACCAAAGTGACTTTCCTATGGGGAGAAAGCAGTAAAGAAACATCTTAAGGTGTAGGAAGTAACTTGGAACATAAACTCTGTGCCCCACCTCTTGTGAAGATGATTGCAGAAGGATATAGAGCTGAAGTACTGTTGTCTTTGCATACGAAGCACTGACTTAGAGCAAATTGTGATTTCAGCTGGTGGGAGGTGTGTTAATACTTGTATTAATGGGAAGGTGGAACAAAATTGGGAAGGCGGATGATCTGTGCTTTTAGATATGGCTGTGTCTCTTTTCCATAGGCATTTGGTTAAAACTGTCTGTGCTCTGTAGCAGAGTCCAAAAACCGTGAAGTGAGACTTGACAAAAAGATTCTGTTTACAGTTTTAAAAGTTCACAAAAGGCAACAGTGAATGCAGAGGAGAGGGAAAGATGGGCCGCATTGGCACATCCTGTAGTCAGTCACAAGGACAGCGATACGGATCAAACAACCAAACCTGGAAAGTCTAATGGCAACTGCCTTCCTTCCTCGGTATTTTGTGCTCTTGGACCGACTTAATCGTGTGATCTTGCCTGTCCCTGGCCATGGCCTCCTGCCTCCTCGGACCGTCCCTGCTGCTGCCACACACACGAGTGGGGTCCGACGGCTGCGAATGTGCATCTGACATTGTTCTCCATTCTGGCCTCTTCAACCAAAAATAAAAATGCCACTTCCTGACAGGCGGTGCAGAGCGGTGCCGAGTGTGCCGGGAGGCGAGGCCGGGGGCCCGGGCGGGACGGACCGGGGACCGGGGACCGGGGACTGGGAGCCGGGACCGGGGAGCGGGGGCGGGGCCGGGGACCGGGGCGGGGCCGGGGAGCGGGGACCGGGCCGGGCCCGCCCGCTCGGGGCGCTCCGGAGCGCAGCGGCCCCGCGGGGAGCGCGGCGCCATGGCGGCCGGCGGCTACGGGCGGTACCGGGCCCTGATCTTCGCGGCCATGTTCGTGGGGTACACGCTGTATTACTTCAACCGCAAAACCTTCTCGTTCGTCATGCCCGCTGTCATGGCCGAGGTGCCGCTGGGGAAGGACGAGCTGGGTGAGTGTCGGTCCCGGGCCCCTTCGCCCCCCGGCCCGGAGGTGGCCGTTCCGCGGGCTGAGGCACCCCCGGGCTCTGCCCGCCGCAGGTCTCATCACCAGCAGCCAGTCTGCAGCCTACGCCATCAGCAAGTTCGTCAGCGGCGTCCTTTCGGACCAGATGAGCGCCCGCTGGCTCTTCTCCTCCGGCCTCCTCATGGTGGGCTTGGTCAACGTGGTTTTCTCCTGGAGCTCCACGGTCATGGCCTTCGCTGGGCTTTGGTTCCTCAACGGGCTGGCCCAGGGGCTGGGCTGGCCGCCCTGCGGGAAGATCCTGCGGAAGGTCAGTGCTGAGAAAGGTGGGGGAACTGGCCACTGCTCTCTCGACCTGTCCTGGCATCAGGGCTGTGTAGATCGTGCTTGCTCAGAATCCAGAGAGACTTGCAGCTTTTATCACTCCATTTCCAGCCAAGGTAGTCTAGAACACTATCTGCATTTTGCTGCCTGTGGAACAAGTTTCTGTGCACGGGAATTTTTTTATTCTAGCAAAGATTCAGTCTGTAGCCCTTGCCCCTCTGTGCCTTGAGTGTAGCTCTGGTGAGTAACATCTCCTGGTAGCAGAATTCTGCCCCATAGAGACGGACTTTGTTGGAATTAAGTATTTTAGGCATGGACCCACAAGACTACTTTTCTCTGCTGCTGCAAAGTCAGGGTTTGCTGTGGGTCAGGGGGGCAGTGAGTACAGTTCCTTCCATCTGCACGCTTGGGCAGCTTGGGAATGCCAAATCACAGCTGCTTCAGTTACAAAACTGGGTAAGATGGAGGAGCACCATGAGATGAGTCTCTAAGCTGTATGCACATGAGTTTTGTGACAATCTCAAAGGACCAGATTGATTTCTCCCTAGGACAGAAGGAAAAGAGGTTGGTTAGCTTTATGCTGATCCCTCACAGAAGATGTAAAATCCAGGAATGAATGTACTGCATGTACTTGTGGGATGGGGCGGGGAAGAGATAAACAACGTTATTGCCCTTTTGTGAGGCACCTAGCCTCCCCTAACTGACAATGAGAGGGCTGTCCAGGACAGTTGAAGGCACAGAAAAGAAAGGCCCAAATAACAGAAATATCAGCCATGGTGTTTTCTGAAGATATTCGTGAATGTAGATCTCAGACATTTTCCTGCTGACAAGAACCACCCAAGTGGTTCTGGCTCTGAGTGCTTATTGCAATGTGGAGCTCATCATGTCTGATACTTAATGCAACAGCGAGTCCTAAAGTTACCCTGTGACTCTCTGCATATCCATCCAAGTTCCTGAGCCAGCAGACCTCTCCACGAGGACGCTGTTCCTATCAAGTGAGTACGCAAAACCATGTGCTCTTAAATTTGCCTCTCCTGCCCCACGTCTCAGTTTCATGGTCTGTAAATGGAAATAACTTTGAGCTGGCTCACAGTTTGAGCACCTGTCAAGCTCCTATGGCTGACACTTGAGTAACGTTTAGAGTTCCCTGCATGACTAAAGTAGCCAGGTGTGGGTGTTCCCTCTACCTGCTTTTAGAGTTCTGTGTCCGAATTGTCCCAGTCCCGCTTCATTGGCCTCAAGGAAGGGTTTTCAGGTGTGCTGTCACTGTCTTACACCTCATGCTGTTTTTCTTGTTGCACAGTGGTTTGAGCCTTCCCAGTTTGGGACTTGGTGGGCAATCCTGTCTACAAGTATGAACTTGGCTGGAGGCTTAGGCCCCATTGTCGCTGCTCTTGTGTCTATGAACTACGATTGGCGCAACACTTTGTCCTTCTCTGGCTTCACCTGCATGGTTGTCTCTTTTATTTGCCTTGTCCTGATTAAAAATGAGCCATCGGATGTTGGGCTGCCCAACATTGAACAAGGAGCCAAGAAAGGGAAGAAAGGTGAGCGTGTGACTTCAATGCAAGCAGGCAGCTGCAGGAGAAGATGCAGTGCCTTCTGTCTGTATTCTGGTACAGATGTGTTGCTGTCAGCATACCGACACCCCCATCCTCCCCAATTTTTGAAGTCACAGTTTTGCAGGCATGTGATAATAGGTTGATTTTGGCAGCTTTGTTCTGGTAATTGAAGGTAGAAATGGTATAAACCAAGGCCTACTGTGATCTTGTGGGAAGGGACTGATGTAAGGATTCCTGAGACTGTGACAGAGCAGGGGAAAAGCCTGCTGTTAGCCCTCTGTTAGCCTTGCTCCTTAGCCTGCCGGCAGACACCCATGTGTTGCTGAAATGATCAGGGCTGGCTCTCCCCATATATGTCATAACTTCCTGCTACCAGCATCCCCGTTTTCTTGGAGTCTTGTGTGCTCAGATTTTGAATGCAGTTTTGGTGGGGTGATGGAGAGAGAAAAACTACAACAGCAGGGAATGCTTCCTTAAGCCTGACCTTTTGCTCCTCTGCTTTGGCAGCAGACAGGCAGTTCTCCCCTCACCCCACCTTAGGCTCTCTTGACCTCTGGCTCACAATGGACTCTGCTCAGTGTTTCTGTCCTAACCTAGGACATCTAGTTAATAAATGTTTGTTCAGACCACTGAGTGTGGCGCTTCTCTGAAAGCAGAACATGTAGATGAGAATTGCAACACAAGTTTTCAGTAGGATTTTAAAGGCCAGTGGAAACTCAGCCTATGATCCATGCTGTCCCATACTGCCTCTGCTGCCAGACTTGACTTCTTTGCCTGAGAAAAGAATATTATTTCCCCAGAGCATTCTCTGGCGAGGGCAAATTTGTTGGTGTTCCTGGAAGACTGATGCAAACATCAAGGTAGCATCTGAAAGCATCTTTGTCTGGGTCTGTGCAGTGGTTTTTACAGGCACAGCTTAAAAACACTCCCAAAGAATCTGGAGGTGATTTTTCTAACAACCTTTGTGAAGGGTTACTGGCAACTGCAATACAGAAATTTACTGGGAGTAGTGTTTTGATTATTCTTTTCAAATCTTTAATTAATGTGGGATAAAATGACTAATCAGAAGAGATTCTGAAATCACCAGAACAAGGGGGAGGTAGAGCCATTCACTGCTATTCAGCATATGTGAATACCTCCCTGTGTGGGGATGTTCTCGTGCTTGGATCCTGCCTGCAGAACTGTCTGCTGGGCTGCTGATTGGTGTGGTTTGGGCTGTGATAACACTCCTCCTGACCTTCCTACAGGTTCCTCCAGCGACAACAGCACCTTGACAGAGCTGCTGCTTTCACCATACCTTTGGGTGCTCTCAACAGGCTACCTGGTCGTTTTTGGAGTGAAAACGTGCTGTACTGATTGGGGACAGCTCTTCCTGATCCAGGAGAGGGGACAGTCCATGCTTGTGGGTAAGATGCAAAACTGCATTATTAAGCTCTGGGGCGGCAGTCTGGGAGGTGTTGCCCCGAGTTTGCCTGGGTAGAGGCCCTTCCACCTGAGGGACCTCCTAGTTGTCTGCTTAGACACACATAAGTTTTGAAGTAACTCAGTGATGGAGTTACTGCATGCACCAGGCACCCCAGTGCCAGGACCTTCCGAGGACTGGCAGACAGGCATTCCTGAACAGGGATGAGCCAGATGGTTGTGTCTAGCAGAACTGCTCAAGTGCTCTGTGAGCTTACAGCAGTGGATCCGGTCTGGAGCCCACAAAAGCTTTTCTGTTCTGACCAAATCTGATGGGCTGTTCTTTGCATCATCTGTGTTCTAGGCAGCTCCTACATGAGTGCCTTGGAGATTGGGGGCCTGGTGGGAAGCATTGCTGCTGGATACCTTTCTGATAGAGCAGTAGCAAAAGTAAGTCATGTGCACCCTTGGGCATGCTGGACACAGCGGCAATCAGAGCTGCTTAGGCAGGATGCTGTCCCTGTGAGCACAGCAGAGAAACCAGCCCATACTCGGTTCTGCCACGTGCATGGCCACAGCTGCCAAACACTCCAGAAGGCGCTGGGGAATAAGTGTGCTGATGTTAGGGGTTGCAATATGCCTGTCAGATTTGAGGTGTTTAATCTGTTTATTTGCTTTACTGTGGTCTCCAGATTTTCATGTTGAAGAGCTGTTTGCAGAGAGTTGTCTTCTGGCTGGAACAAAACCCCACATTAAAATCCAGTGGTGGGATCTGGAGCCAGATTCAGGGTGGAAGTGGTTGATAACTGAAGTATCATTCATCACTAAGAGCTTTTGTTTAGCACAGTTTGACTGTGTGCAGCCCTTAAACCACACTGACAAGGTGTGCCAACAGATGTGCTGTTGATGTGCCATCCATGTTTTTGACTGGGCTGTGGATGGCATTAGTCACTACAGGTATAAAAGGAAGTCCCTCCAGTTTCTGACTCTCAGCTTTCCTTCCTTGTATCACAGGTAGGCCTGTCAAGCTATGGGAATCCTCGGCATGGGCTGCTGCTTTCCATGATGGCTGGGATGTGCGTGTCCATGTTTCTCTTTCGGATCACAGTCACGGGTGACTCTCCCAAGGTAATTCACATGCAGCCACCGGCCATCATTTACAGGGATAGCCCTGGAATGGGGAGGCTTGATGACGGGGAGCATGATTGTTTTTTTCACCATTCCTAAGGGTTTCTTTTTTTTGCACTTTCTGGAGAAGTGCTGGCTTAGCCTGGCTTGGGGTGTTCCTGCTGTCCTATTGTTGTGGGCAGCCTGCCTTCTGGGCTTTTCATGATATGTGACTTGCATCTGCCCGTACGATTGCTAAATATTTTAGAAACTTCTTTTCTCCTTTCATTTTTTTCTTTTTCTTCAGGGAAACCACTTCTGGACTGTAGCCTTGCAACCTCTAGCTGATCTTACAGGCCTAAAAGAACATGAGGTTTCTGCTTGCGTTTTTTCTCCCTCTGTCTGTTTCTTCTTTCCCTGGTCTGCCTTACTCCTATCCTGAGAGATTGGTTAGCACCTCAGAACTTAGAACCAGGGCCTTGAGAAGAGATTACTGTAAGTTTGGTAAAAGAAACATTTTCTTATAATAATTTGAGTACACTAACAGACTCTAATAAGTCTAACTATGTAACTTTTAAGTTTTATACAGAAGGTTCTGAGGACTTCTGTTCATCAAGTAAAGTGTAGCCAGCTAAGGGGTCTTGTGAGTGAGATCAGAAAGAATGATTCTGCTCTGGCAGATGCATTCTTATTTCGTTTCTGGCAAGTATTTTCCTAATTCCTTTCTGTTTCATATCTGGAAAATTAGATGGCACTTACTTCCTCCTGGGCTTTTTGAAATGGTATTTGCAATTCTAAAAGCATGCTGTAATGTGGAGATGTTATTTATCCTTTGTTGAGCAAACAGTAGGCTGATAATTTTGGGCCAGGTAGGTTTGTTAGAGCATAAGCTAACACTGAAGTTCTGACAGTTGGGGTTTTTTGTGTTTTTTTTTTTTTTGTTGTTTGTTTGTTTCTCAGTTTAGTAACATAGAGGTTATCAGAAAGAGGTATTTCACAAATAAACATGCTCTGATCAGTCCCATGGATCTAAACTGAGAAAAGCTTTCAGTTGATAGCTCCAGGATTGTTTATGAAAGCAACCTGATTCACAGCTCTTTCCTGTGATTTCAAGGGCTCATTGCCCTCTTCTCTCCCATGTTCTGTTTCTTACAAATCAGCACAGGATGTATTACTTGGTGTGGGGGGGCAGAACTGGGAGGGAGGAGAGCTTGCACTGGCTAGCAAGATGGACTGATGGAGATGCAGCTCAGTTTTATGGATGTGGGGTTGAGGCTTGAGCTCCTTTGGCTGCAGGCTGGGGAGCTGGTGTCAACCTGAAAGTGTCAAAACTCCCTGGTACTGTGTATAGAATCTGAGAATTGTCAACAGTTGCTAACCGACAGTGGTGAGATTCACAGATCCTGTTTCTGATTTTAACTTACTTTGACAGCTGTGGATTCTGACTCTGGGAGCTGTGTTTGGGTTCTCCTCATATGGGCCGATTGCCCTGTTTGGGGTCATAGCCAACGAAAGTGCCCCTGCCAACCTGTGCGGCACCTCCCATGCCATAGTGGCTCTCATGGCCAACGGTAAGTAATACCCAAAAAGCAAACAAAACCCATGCACGTTCTTGATGAAGCATGGTCTAGCCCCTGGGTGCCAAGATACTGATCATGGGGAGAATGGAGCTGGAAGCCTCAGGGATGCTTTCCTGCTGTGCTCGACAGGTTTTGTGTTGTACTTTAAATTCAAACCAGGCCTGAGGAATTGTTATATATGCAAAAGCAGGTACTGATAGATAATACGGGAGTGCACAAGTGTTGTTAGCTTTCTGGTTGTTTTTCCTTATAGTTGGGGGTTTCCTGGCTGGACTACCTTTCAGTACAATTGCCAAGCACTACAGCTGGGCCACGGCCTTCTGGGTAGCTGAAGTCACCTGTATCGCTAGCACAGTGGCTTTCTTCTTCCTACGAAACATCCGCACCAAGATGGGCCGAATTTCCAAGAAGGCTGACTGAGGATAAGCTGCTTGGTGGAAAGGATGTTCCCACGCTGACGTGAATGATGCTCGTTTTTGTTTAACTGGCCTAGGAATGAGTTTACCTATTGCGACAACCTAGATAAAAACATCTCAACTTCTTATCCAGTGTCAGGTGCCAGAGGGCACAAAGTTCCTGTTACTGATCACTTTTTCCCTCAAGATGTGATAATTCACCTAGTTTACATTTGCAATTATTTTACTGTACCTCTTCCTCACAGCACTGTTAGTGAAGCAAGCAGGCTCTGCAGCCTGAGCTTTCCCACTACAAGTGATCTAAAATGACTGGCTTCAGGTGCATTTACCTCTAGCATTGTCATTATTGTTTGTCTCAGACATTAACCGAGACATTAATCAGTTCAGGCTTGCTGCTCAGGGGCCCTGAACCAAGCTTTTGCTGCCTGCATCCGTCCCATTGAGCTGCCATCAGCACAGCTGTCTCAGGTCACTTCAGCATGAGCTCTGTGTGTGCACAGCCACACGACAGCAGATCAGGGAATGGTGATGACTGCAGTCTAGGCTGCTTTGACAGCAGCAAGGCTTTAGCTGTGCATGGGGTTCGTTGCTAGGAGCGAGGGGAGAGTGTTGCCGCGGACAAGCAGGACATGCTGCAGCAGAGATCTCCACAGCATTTAGGAATCGGCATGTTTCCAGGGAATTCATGGCATTTAGAGAAGGTCCTTCTAAGTGAACTGATCCTACCTGATGCCATGTCTGTGTGCAGTGTTAATGATTTGCAAGGGAGGCAGCTGCTGCCAAGGCAGCTCGCAGCCAGTGCTCTGCCAATCAGCCAGGAAGACTATCCCAGCAGCAGGAATTGCAACAGCAGCCACCACCAACCCACAATTTCTGCAGCTGGGTTTTGTGATAACCCACATTTCTAGCATTGGTTTGTATTTTTTCAGTACAAGGTGTGAAGACTGGGATGGTTTGGTCAAGAGTTGTGTCTCTCATGGCTGCAGGCAGGGGCTCGGGCTGCCTCTGAGTCAGCCTTAGCAAAGCCAGTTTTAGCAGTCGGGCCCAGCACCCTGCAATAAGTATACTCAGGTATTTAACCAGGAATTTGTTGAATATTCTTGTTTTTCCCCAAAAGGATTTAATGTTTTAGGGTCCTGAAAGAGGCAAGTTCAACTCATAAGAACCTGCATGCAGGTACATTGTTGGGTACCTTGGTTGCAACAGTAGTTAGCTAGCCTTAATTTTAAAAATGGAAGTGAATTACGTTTTGTACTTAATTACATGATCTTCTTCTATATGTGAAATAAAAATACAGCAGTATCACAAGGTCTCTGGTTGTCTTATGGAGTGGCGCAAGCAAAACCACCCAAACCCACATATCCCCTTGAGGTGCCAATGGCACAAATGTCCTCACCAACAGAAAGCAAACAGCCATTTGCCTCATTAGTAAACACTTATTACTTCTATACAGAAACCCTCTGCAAGACCATAAGTTAGAGCTATACAGGAAAAAGATCTATGTACATTTATGACAGGAAAGAAAAGTACTGAGACTCTGGTAAGGCCACAGACCTGCACCTTCTCCTTCACCCAAGTGCAGCGGAGCTGCAACAGCAAAATAAGGCCCTGTGGCCCAATGTAAACAGTGCTAAGGAATCTATTTAAAGTAAGTTTTGCAGCAAAGGGGATAAACTGGTATTTTGGGAGATACTGAAGCATGTTTGGGGGATGTGCAGTCTCTGCTGTGGAGAGGGGAGCTTTGTGAGAGGCCAGCCAGGGAAGAGAGAGGCCCCACTCTTCAGACGAATGAATCTGTGCAACAGGTGAGGCATCCTCTATGATCCAGGTCCAAAGGGTCCAGCTTTCTCTGCCACCTCCAGAGCAAGCTTCAAGTTCTGATCAAACAACTCGCACCTGAAACAGTCAGAAAAGCAAAAGGGATGACGTGTACCTACAGAAGTGAGTTAACAAAGTTAACAAAGGATCTCCACATGCTTTGGCTCTGCATCCTTCAAGAAGAGATTCAGGAAGTTATGACATCGCAACATGACTGCTGTCGAGGTCTGACTTGGTCCTTAGTCAAGATTAAGGCTTCCTGTATAGGCCTGAATATACGGTAGGACAGCAGGGTTTGTACCAAGGAAATGCACCTCCCAATTCCACAGCAGAGACAGCACTGAAAAGAGCTCACGTCTGTGTCCTCTTTGCAGCAGTGTGCTTGGCTTCCTACCCCCTCACTCAGCCAGTTTTGCTACTTTAGGACTGACTGCATTTGCTACTGTATAGGCAGAAAGCAATGAGGGGTTGCAGCCAGGTTACGAAAAGTGGGCTTTTCCTTACCTTATTGGCATCTCCAGAGAGTAGAAAGGATTCTTCAGAGCGAAGTCTGAGTAAATCTCATAGATTTTGCGGAGAAGAGCATCTATCCCTGTTTGCCGTGGGTCAGCAAGAACCATGAATTTGATCCCTGGAGTCATAATGCCAGGAGCATAAGGAAGGCCGAGCACAGAGACGGCCCTGACAAGGCAGAGCAGTACTGGGTGCCTAGGGCCCGATGGTACCTGTCAGTGTCTGGAAGCAGTGCAACTTGAAGGTGTCGGTCTCCAGCATCTCGATCCCAGAGCTCCCAACTTCAGGTGACAGCTGTGACCCGATGGCGAACAGCCTGTGGGGACAGGCCCCTCAGAGTCCCTCACCACCTCTGCCCTGCCGCCCCCGTCCCGTCACGGCCCACCCTGACTCACGAGTGGAACATGGAGGCCAGCATAAGCTTCTCGTTGGAGGTGAGCCGGTGGCGGCCAAAGCGGATGGACACGGGGTAGTTGGCGGGGTTACCCAGGAACTCCAGCACGTCCTTCCCGTCCGCCGTGAAGCGACCATTGACCTCGGCGCCGTTGATGGCGAGCACGGCGTGACCCACTGCGGGACAGCGCGGCAGCATCAGTCAGGCTGGCAGCACTCGGCCAACAAGCCCGACCTCACCCGGCCCGGCCCGGCCCACCCACCGCGGATGCCGTCCCGCTGCCCGAAGGCGACCACGACGCGCTCGTCGTGCGGGCGCAGGACGAGATCGAGCGGAAAGCTGAACGTCTTCTCGGTGTCGGCGCGGGGCGCATAGTGGTCCAGCTGGTAGATGAGGCCGCCAGCCTTGTTTACCACGTAGACGCTGAAGATAGCCATAGCGCAAAGCCCCAGCAGCGGCACCTCCGCCCGTCCCGGCTCCGCCTCCGCCCCGGCAGTGACGTACCGGCCCGCGGGGCCCGCCCCCGCTCCACGCTTGGCTCTTCCTTTCTCTCCGACATCTTGCGGAGCAGCGGCGGGCCGCATCATGGTGAGCGGGGCCGGGCCGGGGTGTGGGCGGCGAGCCGGGCCGGGTCCCCCGAGAGGCGCTGGCGGCGCTGAGAGCGTGGCAGGAACCCCTGCGAGGTGCCCGGGGCCGCGGCCCCGCGCCTCGCCGCTCACCCCCCCATCCTTCTCGCCCTCTCGCAGCCGCCCAAAGACGACAAAAAGAAGAAGGACGCGGGCAAGTCCGCCAAGAAGGACAAGGACCCGGTCAACAAGTCCGGCGGCAAAGCCAAAAAGAAGGTGGGAAGCGGCGGGACCGAGATCTCGGGGCGGGCGGGATTCCGGGCCTGGCGCGTGTGCGGCGTGGCCGGGCCCCGGAGCGGCGAGAAGGCGGGGCCGGGCGTCTTGCTGTTAGAGGGGCCAGCCCTTCATCTGCCAGCAAGTTATACATAATAGCGTTAAACTCGAGTAACAGAAGGTTTTAGCCTTTTTATTTTCAGATACTGCAGGTATTATCTGCAACACGTTCATTTACAAAGGCGATTTTATGCATCTCACTAGTTTTTTAGTTCGGGGTGTGATACGGAGATATTTGATGGTGCAGTTCTTGGGGCATCTTTTAGTTCCGTCTTTTGTTGTTGCTTACAAGATGGCTTAGGGGAGTGTTGTTTTTTCTCTCTTTTCAAGTAGAAGTGGTCCAAGGGGAAAGTGAGAGACAAGTTGAACAACCTTGTCCTGTTTGACAAGGCCACTTATGACAAACTGTGCAAAGAAGTGCCCAACTACAAGCTCATCACACCTGCAGTTGTCTCAGAAAGGCTGAAGATTCGAGGCTCCCTGGCTCGGGCTGCCCTCCAGGAGCTGCTCAGCAAAGGTGAGCACTCACAAAAAAACCCAGAAAGCTGCTTAAATTGGGTGTTTGGTTTTCCTTGCTTGCCTAGCAGCTTTCCTGCAGCCTCAGAAGTGCTCCGAAGTATGGAGCAACAGTTCTGCTACATAGAGGCATTGCTGTACTAAGAAAAATGGTGCTGTTTTGATGTAACTGCAGCCATATGGGAATAAAAGACTTGCATAAACTGCTACCCCCTTATTTCCTCTTGTACGTTGCCATGCCTCTCTAGGAACGACCTCAACATGCCTGGCATCTGTCAGCACATGCACTGATATAATTTTTTTTTTGTCATAGGGTTGATCAAACTGGTGTCCAAGCACCGAGCCCAGGTGATCTATACCCGAAACACGAAAGGTGGAGATGCGCCTGCTGCAGGGGAGGATGCGTAGGGAGGTGAGGCTGGGTGCTGAGGAGCTGAGCTGTGCTGTCCGAAGCTCGTGGACAGCTATGCAGTGTGTAATGGGCAACTTCCACATGGCTGTGATGGGCTGCTCTTCCAGACACCCGAGAGTATTTTGCTCACATCCTAAGCAACTTTCTGGAGGAACATTAATGGAAGTTCTCCAGAATCGGGTCTCCAAAATTAAGAATGATTTCTGATTTCGTCCCTGTGCTCGTTGGGTGGGGAAAGCATAATTTGTTTAGCGGGCTGCAGGGCAAATGGACACTTGTCCTCTCTGCTCTCACAGGGCACCATGGCCAAGTGTTCTTGCTGGAATAAAACGGTCAAACTGTTTGCTTTGTGCTAGCCTACTTTGACCTGCTTTTCTGATTGAGAACTTCTTGCTTTGCAGGTTCTCCAGTGGCTTCATCAACAGTGCTTCGTCTGTAGATGCACACAATAAAATTACTGATTATATTATTTTCTTGCTTTTTCAAGACTGTGTATGTTTCGTTTCTGATGCATTATTTATAGTGGCTTCTGGTAGAGGTCATAGCTGTTGTCCTGTACCCACCAGTTTTTGTCTTTATTAGTGTTACAAATGTGTTGCTGAAAGGGAAGAAACTTTTCCATCACTTACAGCAACCAATGGATGCTTTAAAGGATGAATGTTAGAATGAAGGAAAGAAACATAAATTTGAATGAAAATATTAAATACCTGGTATTAGGTGCCTGCAGGGTGGGCCCTGCATATGAAATGAATTTCAAATGGTCTGTAAACACAGAGGCTTTGAAAAAAAAAGTTTATTTCTCCAAAAATTCTTTCTTTAATGGGGTATTCCATGTCAGCATGGGCCACTGGCATCACTTGCTGTACAGAGCAGGCTTTCTCATAGGGAAGATACAGCATCCACAGGAGCCTGTCCTTGCTGGCAGGACCTGACCTTGTGTGGCTTTAGATGTGATGCTCAGATGGACACTGTGTGTCCTTACAGGGCAAGGGCAGTCAGAAACAAAACTGCAGCTACATACAGTCTTTCCACAGAGCTGGGTGTCTGGTGTTTCTCATCAACTTTTTTTCTTCTTTTCACCTGATTCAGTTCTAAACTGATGCCTGAAAGAAAGCATAGAAGTCAGACTGCAGTAGCCTTTAGACAGGATAATGAACGCTCTCCTTGAAAAAGTAAGAAAGTACTATGCTTAGTGTTCTAGCATGGAAGCTCCCTCAGTATTTTTCTTACTTCAGTGAGTGGTAGCTCCAGCTAGCTGACAGAGAGTTCTGGCACATTAAAAGGCAGCAGTGGAACAATATGTGGGTCTGAAAGGTGAGCCAAGCAAAATGAGGCAGATGCCTTCATGTGTGCAGCCTTTAAAGCCATGAGCACGCTTACTCGTAAGCCATGTGTGCACTGCTCCACGACAAGAATGATACTCTGCCTGGATTAAGCACTGTGTGGCATAGCTTATACAGCAGGATGCCTAGTTATGCTTGCTGCTACCTCAGAGCCTGCTCCATGAATAGCTTGCATGGACAGAAGCCACAGACTTTCCCCTCTGGCAGGGCATCTGTGCTGCCCTGAAGCTCACCGGGACTGCCACCTCCTGCCATGATTCCATACACGGCCAAAGGAAGGGAGCCAGCTGTCACTTGTCTGACAGGTATGGTCAAAGTTGGCACCAACGCGTTCCACTGGGAGCTTTTTCAGCTTCTGTTTCTCCTCTGAAAAAATAAAATTGCAGAGTGGTTTGGGTTGGAAGGGAACTTAAGGATCATGTTGCTGCAACCCTCTGTACCATGGATGAGGACACTTTCCCCTAGACCAGGTTGCTCAAAAGCCCAAATACTTTGTTCAGCAGAAATTTTTCAAATTGCTTTTGGTTCTCTAGCAAGGTAAAGTGACTCTAAGATTAACTAAAAGGTGTGTAAGCTGCTCACTGTGTTTGAGAAATTCCTCATAGGAAGGTCCAATTTGTTGTTTACTTCCATCTTCTTCCTCTGTTAGCCATGGAGGTTTTGCTCCTAGAAGTCACAGGGAATACTTACTTAGTGATTGAAGTTATCCTCAACTGTGACAGGAGAAAAGTGTCCCTTCTTCTCCCAGTCTGCTGCTCGTGTTACTAAGCAAGTGACAAAGTGAACTCTGGGTGCTCTGAGGAAAAGGAGCTGACTTCCCCAGCTAAGGCCATGGCAGATCACACCCCAAATCATACACTCCCCACAGCAGCAGCATCAAAAGTTTCTACTATGCTGATGTATTTCTTCTCCTCTAGTATGTCAGATATTGCCAAAAGAGCGACACCTCCTGGTTATGCTGTAACTGCTTCAAAACTGCTTTGAGTTATCCCTATGACATTTGCAAGCCATGAGGTAGCAACCCAGTGAGTCATGATGCAGGTGCACTTACCTGTGTGGACATTTCCTTTCCCTTCTGTTTCCTGTTAACAGGAACATAAAATGATTATGAGGATCTTATGTTTAAGAGAATCTCTGAACAGAAGAGCATTGTCCTCATTCCCTTCCAGAATCGATTTCTATTAAAAAAAGGCAGAGGAAAGCTCTTCTGTTCTTTAAAAGAGAAGTTTTTTCCCATGGCATATTAAGAAACGTTTGTTTAATGAAAGTTAAACCTAGATAACTGAAACTAGGCTAACTGCTCACCCAAATCCACAAAGCTGTTTCTTTTTGTGATGGAGACCACCCCTTGTTCTGCTTTGTGACACGTGCCGTAGGTGACTTGCAGTTAAAATCACATTGACTAGCCAGTCACCCCTACCTGGTGGCCAATGAAGGTCAGAACCTTGCCTGATTCCATCCAGGCTAAATCAGGTCCTGTCTGCATTCTGCTTGGGCCAGGCTCTTCTGCAGCACAAGGGCTGTCCCTGCAATAAGAGGCCTGCAGTAACTGTAGTGTATACAAAAGTTTGCAAGAGATTTGCAAGATCCCGGTAATGACAGTGTCAGACTCCCCATGTGTCTGAGCAGGGATGCATCAGCCACTGCTAAGCAAAGTGGTGCTCACCGTTCAGGTCCTGCGGGGAGCCTGCAGACAGAAGGTCCTGCACAAAGTTCTGGCTCTGGTTGAAGCTGAGTGTGATTCAGGAAAAAGGAACAATATTTCTGGTACTAAACACAGCCCCTACCCAGCTGCCCCCAGCCCCTCCCGAGGACACCCGGGTGCCGGTGCTGGGGGTGCGCAGTACAGTGCCCGCTCCCCGCCAGGGTGCAGCCAGGCCAGGATACGGCTCACCGACCTGGAGCGCCGCTTGCACCGTCTCTCTCTGCCGGCGCTCGGCCTCCCGGATGTCAGCCGCCATCTGCGGGGATACAGCGGTGAGGCGGGGCCAGCACAGGCCGGGCCGCGGCCGCGGCCGCTGCGGGGACGACCGAGGGTACCTGGAGGATGCGCTCCTCCTCCTGCCGCTGGTGCTCGGCCAGCGCCCGCTCCAGAGCCTGCGCGAAGCGCTCGTACTCCTCGGCCGGCACCAGGCACCGCTCCCGCAGCACGGCCTCCGCCCGGTTCTCCCGCCAGAACCGCGCCGTCTCCCGGTGGTGCTCGGGCCTGCGGGACACCGTGACACCGTCAGCACCACCCGCACCCGGCTGAGTGCCACAAGAGCCGGGCCTACGGCAGCATCAGCCCGCCCCATTCCTGCCTACGCACCCGGCCAAGTGCCGCATCAGCCCGGCTTGCAGCAGCGCCATCCCACCGCGCCGCACGTCCCGCCGCACACCGCGCCCGCAGCACGGGCACCACACGCGCCCATCGTGCTCCGTTGGGTCGTAGCGCCGCACGGCCGAGGCCCCATCGGCTGCGGCCGCCGCTGCCCGCGCCGCCGCCGTCGCCTCCTGCAGCTGAGCCAGCGCCTCCCGCAGCCGCCGGCGATGCCCCGTGCTGTACAGGTGCCGGCGGCCCGTGAAGGCGCTGCGGCGGCACAGGCGGCAGTAGAGCACGGCCATGGCGGCCGGGCAGGCACGGCAGCGAGAGCCAGCCCTTCAGGCCGGGCCCCGCCCCTCAGGCGGAGCCTCCCGCTGCGCTCCGGGGCCGAGCGCGCTCGGGCTGGGCGAGTTCCTGCGCGGCCGAGCGGGGGACGGAGCGCCGGCTGTGTCTCTGACATGGGGCTCACATCCAGGGAACGGCTACGAAGCTGGTGCAGGGTGTGGAGCGCATGTCCTTACGAGAAGCGGCTGAGGGACCTGGGGTTGTTTAGCCTGGAGAAAAGGAGGCTCGGGGGTTTTTTTAATCACTCTCTACAACTGCCTGAAAGGAGGCTGGAGACAGGTGGGGATCGGTCTCTTCTTCCAGGTAGTCAGGGATAAGACAAGAAGATATAGTTTTAAGATGCACCAAGGGAGCTTTAGGTTGGACATTAGGAAGAATTTCTTCAGAAAGAAGGTGATTAGATACTGGAATGGACTGCCCAGGGAGGTGGTGGAGTCCATCCCTGAAGGTGTTTAAGGAAAGACTGGACACGGCACTTAGTGCCATAGTCTAGTACACATGGTAGTCTTTGGTCTTGGGTTGGAATTAATGATCTCAGGGGTCTTTTCCAACCTAAACCCTCACACGGTGGTGTACGCATCAGCTGACGCATGGTAACCCACTAAGCCTATGATTATCTATATGTGCCTTCACATAGACACTTCACCTACCCACGTAATTTTGGTAGTTCAGAAATAAATTCACTCAAGAGTGCTAGACTGAATGCAGTTATATTAATAATCTCAGAACAATGTGAGTATTTTGAGGGGGTAGAAGAAGTTCTTCAATAAGAAGTCCTTGCTTGTGGATGAAGTCTCTTGACTTGCTTGTTTTTTAGCCAGGCACAGCTTTTGAAAGACACGTGGGGCAATGTGTGAGGCACCAGTGTGAATAAAAGACACAAGAATATTTGGATGATGAACTTGTCCACGGGAAGACACGGCTCTCTGTGCTGCTTCCCAGGAACTGCCCTGAGAAGAGCAGCCTGGCAATGCTGGAGGAGGATAACGAGAACCTGTGGCTTGGCCACCAGAGGCCGTGTGAGCTGGCATTTTGCAGGGAGTGACTGAACTCACCTCACCTGTAGCTTGTTTGGAATCGGTACCGCTAGAGTTTGGTGGAGGCTCTCCAGTAAAAGCTAATTACAGAGCAATAAAGGAGGTGAGAAGCAGCTGCAGAACTTTTAGGGCTGGTAGCAGAAACAGGCTGTCGATTATTAGCTTTCTTTCTCTCATCTTTCCCTGGGTTTCTGCGTTGTCAGAGAAGGCTGTATTGGTGTTTGGAAGTGGTAACAGTAGGGAAGGGATCAGATACAATGTAATATGGTACAGTGCTCCACCAAGAGAAGCCCTGAACAGTTGTACTTAGACCATTCTCAAAACAAACAAACAAAAAGGTGTGAAAAGACTTTGCTAATATTTCTTGCCACTGCTGCAGCGATGGAAAGCATTCTCCCATTTGCTAATGTTTACTTCTTACTGATAGAGATTGGAGGTACTGCCATAACACACACAGGTAAAGAAGGAAATTAATCCTGTGGTCTGCCTGGTCTGTTCAACGAAGCTAGCAAGACTGGAAACAGAAGTGGTGGTTTCCAGCTTAAACCCTAAAAATGTTTTAAATATATATGTTTATAACCACAAACCTTTCCCTGAAGTACAGGAAAAGGCTAAGAGGCCTTAATTTTGCCTTTGGCTATTCAGTTACTGAATCATAATCACATTGGTTTGTATGTTGTGTATTCTGCATGAAAGCATGTAACCCCTGAATGCTGCTTTACCACCCCTGTATTCCCAGGGAGAGAGATTTTGACCAGGCAGTTAGAGCAAATTTGGGGCAAATTGAATGTAAATCTGCTAATCTGCCGTTTCCTTATGATTTATCCAGGAGCTCATGCTTGTCATTCTTTGGCCCCTCTCTAGCTTCAGAAGGTGGAACAAAAGACAGGAGAGAACTTGCTGTCACATGCAGAAGGCCGAAGTACCCAGCATTGCTGTCTGCATAATGAAGGAAGCTGAAAACATAGAGAGGTGACAAGCTGGAGGTGCCTTGGCTCAGGACATCTGGATTCTTCAAAAGTAGGTAAGTGTAACTTGCACAGAAGCCGATTTATGGGATAGTTTTAACTGAAAACAGGTCTTGCCTACTCCTGCAAACTTGTAACCACAGTTACTACAGCGAAGTTTTGTAAGGCTGCAGGTTGGGATCAAGAGCAGTTCTTGTTCTTTGCTGATTCCCATCTCCTGGCATTTCAGATTAAAACTTGTTTGCAAATCATGAGAAAAAACAATTCAGATTTGAGTCTTAACTGTGAGTGTGTGCTCAATTGCTTCTCAAGGTTTCTGACTTTTGTGTGTGCATGTGAAGCGTAGGTATATGCCTTCAGCCATGGCTTCATGTGAATGTGTTTTTTTTGGGTCTTCTCAGCAAGCAAGAGACACTGTATTTGCTCCTGTTTTCGAAAAATGTTAGATGCAAGCTCCCCTGAAAAGAGGGCAGTTCTATAACTTGGCTTCTGAATCAGAGTTGTTACAGGAGTTTGGCTTGATGGCTCTCGCATTCTTCAGCCCCCGAAAGCTTTGAAATTGTACAGAGTGACATCTGCTTGTCTGTGGCAACACTCAAGGGTATCATCTCCTGTTTGGGCTTTGCCCAGCCAATGGCATTTGTTTGGAAGCAAGCTCAGTGGATTTGGTGGGGACCCTTGAGAATACTGGTCATGCCAAGCAACTGGGAGGTTTATATAATTTCTTCCCCCTGTAGTAGAACAGAGATTAATTTCCAATTAAGTAAGTGGTCCTTTTCCCCACCTCTTCCTTTTCCCCCTCTTCCTAGTACAGAGATGCCTGGCTTGTCATCACACCAGGCCACTCCTGCTCTGTTGGCATTGCTTCAGTTCCTTGTGCTGCAGTAAATAGCTGATGCTGTGTAATACAGACAGAGCTCCCAGGATTTGTGTGTTAGAAACAATCCTTTCTGTTAAAGAGAGGCAGCAGGGGAAGTACAGGTAGGCTCGATGATAGGGAACATGAGACAGAGAGGAGGCTGTGACCGGTGAGAGGTGCTTGCTCCATTGGCACAGGACCCGGCGCTGTGTCACGGTGCCCAGTTATTCCTGTGAATGACTAACGTGTCTGATGGTACCACAGGTAAACGCTGCTGTCATTGTAGCTGTTCACAGCCTCCTCAGGATGTGAGAACACTGCAGATGTACTTGATGAGGATCGCAGCCTGTTTTATTAGCTGCATTCTCTCTGAATGCATACACTGTTTTTCTGGTGGGGGAAAGGCGGCCTCTTACCCTCCACGTTTTTAAATTCTGTGAAGTTGCAGTGAAAGAGCTGAACTCGTATCTACCCCTCCTCCCTGATTTTTAAAACCACTTCAAAGGTGAGCTAGCAGACGACTGAAGCGACCGGTTCCACCAGGCTTCTTTCTGCTCACCTTTCCTGCCGCTCCCCCGTGGAACAAAGCACATCATTTCCCTTTGATTTCCCACTTTGAAAGCCATAGGGGACAGAGTCTGAAATGGCCCACAAGTTTTTTAGTGTCTCTTCTCTGGTATCTTCCTGAAGCGCTGCATGGATCAGGACAGGACTCCCGGAAGGAGACCTGGTGTGTGGCTGAATTGGCCCATGGGATGCTCCACCACACCTGGCATCCCCAGCTTTGTCGGTAGGATGAGGTGACACTGCAGTGACAGGGGGAAGGAGCCGCAGTGTCTGGGATTCGGACTAATGCACATAGGGGTTCCAGAGTCCAGCCTGACTGCCCGTCACCAGCAGTATGTGCCACCTTCTGGCACAACTACTGCCCCAGGGACAGAGGGGTCTGCCCTGTTCTCCATTTATTTGCTGAGAAGAGATGGCACATGGCAGAGTGGAGTGCATACTGCCAGTCTCCTGCCAGGCAAGGAGGAGAAAACAGTGAGTTTGGATGCCTCAGCCAGTGCCTAAGGCACAGGCTGCTTGCCCTCTCTGAAAGGGATCATGTCACAGGTGTGAGGCTGGAGGAGGGGAGAAGAAAGCAGGGCTTGTTTTTGCGATGAGAGTTTCTTTATTTCCTTCTGTGCCATCAGGACTGGAGAAGTATGCAAAGCTTTAACACATAGGGCTGTCATTTGCAAGCAGGCAGTGATGCAGCCTGTCCCTGGCCTGGTGCAGACTACGTAATACTGAATCTACAGCCCCATCTCAGTGTCCCAGAGCTCTCTTAGCAAAATACAAACAGAGCTTGTCTCTGCTCAGCTTACATGACGACAGGATCATGCCTTGCAGCAGTGCAGCTGCATGCACAGTGCATGCATCGTATTTAGTGCAGGTGCTGCAGGTCATGGCTGTGATGCTCAGAAACAGTGGTATGCTGACTCAGTGCAGGGAGCAGTAGGATAATAAAGTAGTAGGAATTGGTCATGTTGAAAGAAGTACCAGATGACAGCCTTGAGCAAAGGTTAATTAATCTGACCTTTGTTATTATGGTGAAGCTCTCCATGCTTTATAGTCACTTTTGTATGTATTGTGAAGCTGCAAAATCAAGAGGAAACCTCCTTTGCCTGCTGGTTCAGAGCCAGGTTGGATGACTGTATAAGGCTGCTTTTGTGACAGTGTTGAAAATGCTCATATATTTGTGTGTGTGGTTTTGTGTGTTTTCGTATATTTCCCTCTCAGACCCCAGGTGCAAGAGTTGATGCTGAAATCATACTCAGCTGCTTACAGCAGGATGACCCACATGTTGGGGCTTTAACCTCTGTGTAAGACCACTCTCTGTGATTCAACCCTGCTCATCCTGCTAGTTGAGAGTCACTGAGATTAGGAGGACTATATCAGTGAAGGTTTAGTTGGATAAAAACCATTCTATTAACAGTGCTGCTTGAAACAGGGATATTGTATCTTTAAGGCACCCCCTTCTCATTCCCCTAATACCTCTAGGCCTCTGAATGATTCTAGAGGAGAGGATCAGTGCAGGAGTTTAAGGCATCTTTCCCTGCCCTGCTGCACTGCTCATTTGCTGCTCAAGGCTGTGCTTTGCTGTTTCTATGGGAACCATTAGTTGCTAGGCAACTGGAGCATCATCTGTGGTGAGCCCTCGCATCTAATTATCCCATCACAGTGGCTGAGAGGGGCTGGGGGGGTTGACTCCTTTACCATGGCAGATCCATTGACAACACTTTAGTCACATTTAAAGGGACATTGTCTCCCTTCTGCCACACTTAGGCAGAGGAATAAGGTTTTCTGCAAGCAGTGGACTCACTCTCTGTGCTCATGGCTTGATGGCATGGTTGGAGCTTCCATGCCCTTGCATGGAGCTCTTCTTTCTGTTTAAGTTATGCACGATGCCTTTAGCTGTACATTTGGATCCTGCAGTCTTTGCCTTGTGGACTGCATCTAGACCATACTTATAGTCATTTGTGTGTGCGGTTTTTCTTTCTGTTTGTTTTTTTTTGTTGTTGTTTTTGTTTGGTTGATTTTGTTTTTTTGTTTTGTTTGTTTGTTTTGTGTTCTGGTCACCTCGATGCTGCTCTTACTGTCTTTGTCCCTAGAGCCTGATATCATGTCTGCTCTGTAAGGTATTGCTAATTCTTCAGAACTCGGCAATGGAAGAGGTGGGCAGCTTTCTGTCTTCTGTCTGCAAACATTGCATAGCTTGGTATTCACTTCCATATTACCTTACTGTTTGCTTCTGGGAGGGACAGAGATTGTCATCAAGGAGTACTGAAAGCCTGAGGGATGAAGTAACAGCTAAAGAAAATCTCATTTTCCAGATGTCTGTAAGTGGACAAAGCTACCAGAAGCCTGGTGAATTTTGCACTTTCAGATAAAATAGTCAGTCGAAGAACTGATTCTGATTTTGAGTTTGCAAACACAAGGTTGATGTAGTGTAGGACTCGGTCTCCACACTGTGACAGATTGCATCTGAATGAGGTTCCCAGATTTGTGGTAGTGGTTTGAGTTATCTTCAGAAAATGCCTGAGTTTAGTGTAAACCTGGCTGCACCAGGTCCATGCTTGGGTGCAGTGTATCCACTTCGTGCCTGCTCCCATCAAGAGGGATAGGGACTGATTCCTCCTCAGTTTTCACTTTCTGCCAGAAAATGGATGCTGTGTGATTTACTAAGGTGATTGCTTTTCTATTGGCTGAATCAATGAGAGTTGGGAGGTCTATTAGAAAATTTTCCTGTTTATTTACTACCTAGATCTCCAAGCCAGCTGAGAGTTACTGCAAAGCTCCCTAGCAGTATTTGTTGTGCTTCGTATGGACAGGGAGGATATAGCTTTAGTAGGAGAGTGGCCCATTCTTACTTCTGAAAACAAAAGAATCCCTAATACCTCCTCAAACTGACTTTTTTTTTCTGTGTCCACCTTTGAATTGTAACATGTTTCACTGCAGCCAAAGCCTTCAGGCACTACCCAGCCCTGGCAATATGTTGTGCCAACATGTTAGCACTGCTTCCACCCCTCGTCGTTGGCACAGGACCAGAGCATGTGGCTCTCCAAGGACTGAGTGACCCAGGGCTAGGTGGGATAGGGTAACTTGGGAAGATGGAGCAGGTGCCTCCCTGCCCTGCTCTTGGAGTAGGCAGATGATGGTGATTATTATTAAGAGTTCTTGTAATGATCTCAGGGAGGGACAAGTGGAGGAGAAAGACATATTTTGTCATGAAAATGGGAAGTGTAATTCAAGTCCACGTGTTAATTAAGAACTGAAGGGGAGAAATAGATGGATTTTTTTTTTTTTTTTGCATTGGCACTTGGGCTCTTTGCATAATGCGAATCAACAAGGAAGAAAGGCTTTGGAGGAGAGGCATAAGAGAGAGAAGTTTTGCACAGAGGCTCCCATAGCTTTGAATGGAGCACAGAGTGTCAAGGAAAAGCTTTGTTTTCCCCAGCCAAGGCTGGGAAAAAGAGGAATAGTATCCACAATCTTTAGCATTTAGTTCCTTAGTGTAAATTGGCAGTGTCAAGAAGAGGTGATCCAGCTCTCATCACCCATGTGTGTTTCTCTCTGGCCTGCCTAGGCACCTCCCTCAGACAAGAAGTGGATGTGAGAGCATTCCCGAGCTCCTGCTGCCCCATCAGCAGTTGGGCATTCTAGCCAAGCACAAATCTAGTGCAGATCCTGGGACAGCAAGTGAGGATATCCCACAGCTCCATGCAGATCAGGGCAGCTGAAACCTACTCATCTGCCCGTCTGAAAACATGTGAGATGGCTCATCAGGTTCAGATCCCTGGTGGTTTCAGATGCTTTAATATGGAATTTTATGCTTTTATTTTACTGAGCTTATGAAATTACAGCTCTGCTTCTCTGACAGGGCAGGTACAGTGGGAGCACCTCACAGATTTGGGTATTTGACTCTTTTGCCACATGGGAGAAATCTGCAGAAATGCATTTGGAAGTATCTTCCCTCTTTGTAGCTTGGCACGAATGTATTTAACAGGAGGATGCTCTGCTCCTTCAGCTGTACCAGAACCCCATTACCACAGTCTGTGGAAAAGGGCTGACTACCACACATGCCTTGTGGAAAGCCCAAGAACTGTATGGGAAGTGGGGTGGGAATGAGTGGAGGGGCTGTGAGTGTAGGTGAGTGCGATGCACCTATTTACAAGAGGGTACTGCAGAATTTGAATGCATCTGTGAGAAAAGAAGGTAGTGATCTGTGTGTGCGTGATGCTATTTAAGAGAGAAGAGGATAATTCTGCTTCTTTGCAAAAGTGAAAAGAAGGTTATCTGCATGCAGAACTTAGGGGAACTGTTAAAAATGTAGTTTGCCCTGTGCTAGGGATTCACAGTGATCAGGAGAAGCACGTATGCAAGCATCTGACTCATACATGATGTCCTAGAGTCAGAAAGGAGTAATCTAAAAGCTGCTTGAGCCATGTGCTGTATCTGAATGAGGGAGGCAGCACTAACAAAAGTGCTGTGGCCCAGCTCCTGCTGCCTAGCTTTGCTACCAGTGTAGCTATTTCCCTGCAAAGACCAAAAGGTCTTGTGCTGTCAGATTGTGCCTGAGGACTTGTGATGCCATCCAAAGCGAGGTGGAACACTCCCCTTGCACCCGTGGGTTTCTTGGTGGAGAGCAGCAGCATGCTTCTATTTGAGCAGAGCATGGCATCAGGCAGAATCAGGGCAAAATCTGAGAAAGTGCCAAGCATGATGAATTTGATTTTTAAAATTGTCCATGCCTCTCCTAGTGGATGAACACCCTGCTGGAACAGCACATGTAAATACACAGTGCCATTGAACAGTAGCTGGGACTAAGAAATTAAAGTAAGGCAAGGAAACTTGGAAGATAGAAAGTCACTATTGAAGTTGGAGTTTGGACAGAACACTGAGTTGAGCAGTGAGACTCCTGGAAAATGTTGAGGAATTTGTAATTGCTTGTTTGAGAATGGTGTTTGAAGTACTGCAGTTCCTTCCAGGTGGCTGGCTGGGTGGAATGTTTCCTGGCTATCGGATGGCCAGCAGGGTTTGTCGTTTGCTTCCTGATCTAGAAGTGAAACTGGGGGATGTCTCGCTCTGTCTGCTGGGCTATGCTGCATCCTTGTTCTTCCTTTTCACTCTTGTGCCCTCTGTTTTGTTTTCCATTTCCTTTTGGCATCTTGGGGCTTAAAGCATTTCCAAGAAGAATTGACGTTAGGAGAGCAGCCGCTGAAGAAGCTTGCCAATTGCTCTACATTGGCTGACAGCTCTTCTGAAAACCAGATGGTTACTAATTAAAGGGAGTCAAGTGGAAAGGCTGCATTGGCCTTTCTATTTCTTTTTCCTTCCTTTGATTAACAGAGTTTGTGACCTTGGAGGAAGATCATATTCCCGTCTTTCCTAGGAAGTCCTCTCCTAGTGCTTGTAATCTGTGGCAATCACAGTGCTATCTGCTGGGTGCAGGATCTTTCTGAGGAAGCAGGCTGACTGTGTGCTGGAAGCACAAGCTAGCTGTCATGGATGGTAGGACAGAAATGCAGTTGTACAAAGAAAATACAAACTGGGAAAGGAAAACTAAATATTGGGAAGAGCTCTTCCTTGGTAATCTTCTGTGGGACTTTCTTCTATTGACAATATAAGGCTTCAAGTAAAAAAGACTGATGTCATCTTCAGGGAACTTCTTGTTCCTCAGCCTGCTGCACCTTTCACACAGAGGAGCCCTTTACATGGCCAATCTTAGGCCATCTGTGTGCATGTGGGCTGCTCCATGTGGCTTTTCTCCATGGTACTGGGAACTGAATGGCTGGGAAAATGAAGGGCAAGCACATGCTTCTTTTATTTTCAAGAACATTTGGTTTCTAAAGGCAATCTTAACAGACGCACTGTCAAAGCTTAATGATTCAATCTTGTGTAGAAGAACTGGGTATGAAGAAAACTGCATTGGCAGTAACAAACTCCCACTCCAATTCATGTCCAAGAAAAGTGTAGCAGTTTTATCTTGATTATATTCCAGAGCAGTAGTCCTCCACAAGTTCCTTTGCTGAAATCTTGCTCCTCCCCTCTGCTACTGTCCTTTCCTCCTTCAAATGCAACCTCTTGCTCAGTTTAAGTAAATGTGCTGTATTGGAAAACACCGGGGCACAATTACTTAAGGAGCAAAGATGTGAGCAAATGACAATTCATTAAAATATGTAATAGTAATAGTTTGCAATTTTCTGTGCATGCTTTCTGTGCATGCAGTGAGGTAAAATCACAAATTTTCTGAACAAAACAAAAGACGGCAAGAAGGTGACAGTCAAGAGACTGGAGCAGCATCTCCTGCTTGCCTCCATCATACAGCAGTCACCACACCAGTTTTCCCACAGAAACAGGCAGGAAATCTCTGTGTGTTGGTTTAACACAGCCTGGTTTTTCATTGGGTTTTTTTTTGGGGGGTGGGGGGGCGGAACCACAGAGGTGGCTTATGTGAGAAGCTGCTAGAAGCTTCCACTATGTCTGACAGAGCCAATCTCTGATGGCTCGGGAACAATATTTCCAACCTGAGCATTTGAGATGCTCTCTAGACCCGTCTCTCCTGCATTGCTTAGGCTGCTTGCTGCAGACTATCTGCCAGTGCTTTCCAGCCTGGAAGGCGTTAATTCCCAAAAGCACCTCCTGGGTTTTTGCTTCTTCTTTTCATCTCTGTTTTATTTCCTCAAAGACAGAAATCAGCTGTCTGGATCTGGCTTGACCTCACAGCAAAGCCCATGGCCACACTCTGCAGCACAGATTGCCCGTCTGCAGAGGGACACAGAGATTTGCTGTGCTGGACCCCTTTTGGAGGTGGGCATGAATATTTCATGACAGGAAGAGGATGCTTCAGCAGCATGATGCAAATGTGGATTTGTATTGTGCTGTAAAGGATCAAGGAGAACAGACCCCAGGTCAGCATCTCCAGCTTCCAGGAGATCCACTGAGAAAAGAAGGCTCCCAAGGGTAAAGGGACCTCCTGGGCCCACCCATCTTTTTTTCTGCAAGGACAATAGTACAATGAGCCACAGGTGGTGCCAGCACCTCCTGCACACACCTGCCATTCTTTACCTGGAAGCAATATCCTAGCAGAGAAAACCGCGGGTTGGCTTGACCTGGTGGGGGATAGCAGGATAGTCCTGTCGGTCCCCAGGACATCCCCAGTACCCAAGACCCTGTAAGAATGCTGCACCAGCTCCAAAATACTAGAACTAAGCAAATGGTCATTCTTAACGGGAGTCCAGGTTTCTAAAGAGGTACAGTATCCAACTGGAATTAGGAAAGACATCTCATGGGGGACCGGACTGTATTTGGTAGAAACTGTGTAATAGATGCTCTGTGGGCACTCAGTACAACTTCCTCCATTCCAAAGGAGAGTGAGGTTTGAGATTCTGTTTGGATTGTGCAATGTGTAGAGTGGATCCTGTCTGAGACTCTCTGAAAGTCTGGAGTGCATGCAAAGAACAGCAAGAAAATTGACTGAACAGTGCAACACAGGACTGCCTGCAGAAGGGCTCAGCTCATCTCAAATTCTTAAGTGTATTCCTATCTGTGGTTTCGTGTGTAAGGAACTATCAGTTATCCTGGTTCAAAATCTAGGTAGCAGTGATGCAAACGGGTGAATGCTGATCTTGCTAGCTGCGGCCAGACACACAGCCCTCTTGCAGCTCTGTCATTGCTTCCCACCAGAGACATCACTTGGTTCTCAGCGTCCATGACTGAGAGAGGGAAGTTGTAAAGTGTGTTATGGTACCTGTTAAACAGGTATTCAAGAAGGGTCATCTGTTCAGGAAAGAATGGTCTAAAGGACATAGTCTTAAGCTGCATGAGAGGAGGTGTATGTTGGATATTAGGAAGAATTTCTGCAGAGAAAGGGTGAATAGACTTCAAAGGATGAATGGACTGCCCATGGAGGTGGTGGAGCCACCATCCCTGAAGGTGTTTAGGAAAAGGCTGGACATGGCACTTAGTGCCATGGTCAAATTGACATGGTGGTATTTGGTCCTGGGTTGGACTCGGTGATCTCAGAGGTCTTTTCCAACCCAGTTGATTCTGTGATTGAAGTGCCAGCTGTACACTGCTGCTAGTGAGGATGGAGCGTTTGTTTAGCTCCTCATATTCTAGCACAGAGACAAAGATAATATTGCATGCTGTGGAAATGCATTTCCTTGCTTCTGCGCCTGGGTGTTATAGCCCCATTTGGCATTCGTCACCAGAGCCATGGTTTCTCCTTTTCCTGTTAATTAAAACATCCCCTTCTGCTGTGCGCACGCTGCTCTTCTGTCATGCACAGCCTTAGAGTTGGCCGCATCTTCTTTGCATCATCAGAGGGAGAATTGGGGGAAACACAATAAGGCAACCTGCTTTCTGGTGTTTCTTGTCCCAGCTCTCGTGCTGCCTCTCGTCGCGCTGCCCCGCCAGGTGGCGCCACCGGGCCCCGGTGCCGGCTCCGCGCCCCCCGCCCGGCCCCGGCCCCGGCCCCGGCCCCGCGTCCCGGGGAGGGTCCCGCCGCTCCCGCCCCGGCCGTGCGTCCCGGGGAGGGTCCCGCCGCCCCCGCCCCGGCCGTGCGTCCCGGGGAGGGTCCCGCCGCCCCCGCCCCGGCCGTGCGTCCCGGGGAGGGTCCCGCCGCCCCCGCCCCGGCCGTGCGTCCCGGGGAGGGTCCCGCCGCCCCCGCCCCGGCCGTGCGTCCCGGGGAGGGTCCCGCCGCCCCCGCCCCGGCCTTGCGTCCCGCAGGTCGGGGTTGGAGGGAGGCAGGCTGTGCACGCAGAGCAGCCTCCTTTACTAGGGGAGGGGGACGGCTTCTTGTCTCCTTATGTGCCCTCTCCATCCCTGTGCATACGCAGCGAGGGATGAATGAATGCTCCGAAGGCTGGAGCAGCCGCCCCTCTGTGTAAGGACGGCAGGTGCGAGCACCAATGTTCAATAACCCTGACACTGGACAGGAAGAGCTTGGCGCGAGGCAGACAGTCTTCAAGAGTGAGCTCACCGTGCTGGGCACTGTGGCAAGGGCAGACAGGGGTTTGAGAGCTCCACTGAGTCTATAGGGCTGCATGCAAACAGCAGGTTGACAGAGAAGGTGGAGATATCTGGAGTATGAGAGGACACTGAACAGAAATGCAAGTAATAAGTATCTGCTCAGGGGTGGGGTGTTCTTGACAAGAAGGACTTTTTTCTTGTTCCAAATTCTGCAGAGTCCTCGCAGCATTTGGATAAAGTGCTCAGCACTTTTGATCTGGGAGCATTTACCTGTGTAAATGCACACATTTTGGGAGATAGAGGTACATACAAAACAGGCTGGTGAAAACCTAGGAAACGGAGCCTGAACACACAGGTGAAGTCTGTGGCTTTGCTCACTGTCACCCTTGCTGAAACATGCAAGGGCTCATGGACCTAGCCAGGCAGCTGAGCATTGATGCAGGTGAATTGGGCTGTTAGCCCTTTGTGCCAGGGCATATGCCATGCTTCCCTGAAAAACAGGGCTGCCCCTGAGATGCTGTGGGAGAGGTTCTTCCCCAAGCTAGAGATTTGTGTGGTTGAGGCATTGCACATACCAAGATGCACATGTCCTACGAACAGAGATTGTATGTGGGAATAATGGGGCTCTCAAGTGGTAGTCCAAAACAAGTCCTTGTCATGCTGGCAGATGGCATAAGGCTACAGCTTGCTAACTTTTCCTGTTATGACCCAGTTTACAGAGTGGTGACTTCAAGTAACCCCAAATACTAATAGAGACATTGTATAAAATTGGATTTGTGTCAGGCCTGTGACCTTTCTGAAAACTCTCCTGATCTCTGCTCTGCAACTCGCTGACACAGGCTTGCACATTTGCAGTGCCCAGGTGTCCTCTGGAGATAAAAGCACTGAGTAAATAAGTCAAAGCGGGGGAGGGATTGCTCTGCTTCTAGTTCAGCCTTTTTGTAGGACTGTAGTAGCAGTGACAGCACAAGCTGTTCTTGCACCTTCCTTGGCTATCTCCTTATTCCCTGGTACGACACAACACATCTGCGTGGTGATTTGCCGCCTGCGATGTGCGTTTCCCTGCGCACGTGAGCACGGTGTGTGCCGTGCACGCCGAGGCTGCCCGGAGGTCCCGCCGTGCCGGGCGCACGGAGCTCCGGGAGCCGCCGGCCTGTTCCAGCCGCGATCAGCAGGGATCCCTCGCTGCCCGTGTGGAGGCCGCTTCTGCTTGCGCGGCCGGCCGGGCCGCCCCCGGAGGGGAGATCCCACTGGCGGCGGGCAGCCCCACATCTCTGCCGAGACCGCCGGCCCCCCCGCTCCCTCCCGCCCGGTTGTTGGGCGAGGGCTCTGCGTGCTTTGTGTCGCCGAGTGCCACGGCCGCGGAGCCAGTCCTGCCGCTCGGTATTTCCAGAGCTGCGCTCGGCGGAAGGCGCCGTATCAGGATAAGAGTCCCCGCTGCCGCCACCCGCCCGCTCCAGCCCGGCCCCGGGGGCGGTGGGAGGCGCTGGCTCCGCCGATGGATGCATTAATCGCGCTAGTGGCCTCGACGAACGATTTGATTTAACCCTTCGCGCCCCATCCCCCGCCCCTTCCCGCAGGCGCCGGGTGCCCGGCCCGGCCCGGCAGACTGCCCGGTGGGCTCCGGCACTACTGGCCCTACCGGCTGGCAGGGGTATGAGGTCCCCTCGCAGCTCCGGCGCTAGTAAATCTCAGCCTTTTCTCAGGTTTGCTGCGTGGCAGGGCCTGCCCTGGACGGCAGCAGTGTCCCAAGATCACGGACATGCAATCAGGGCCCCAAGCAGAGCAGTCCAAATATATCTAGAGCAGGTAGCAAAGGCCATCTGAGGCTAGGCAGTTGTGGTAGCAGTGAAGATCATACCCCATGCCAGGATTCCAGCAACATCAGCACTATGTGGACCTGAGATGATTTCCCTGGGGCTGCAGTGAGCATCTGAGATTTTGGGAGGAGAAGGCTGGCATTCAGGGTGTACAGGAGTAACCAGAAAGGAAGAAGACTTGAAGAGCTGCATCCTGCCTGCACCCATACAGGCATTGGGAATGCATCAGGCATAAGAGCAATAGCAAGGCATTCAGGCTGCTGAGTCTTGGTGTCATTGTGATCCTGGAACCATGTCAGGAGTTTGTCTTTGCTAGATGATGGTCTGTCAGCCATGCTGTAGCTGCAGCAGCATATTTTCATTTGGAAAGAGGATGTCTCTGATTAAATTCTCCCTCAGTACCTCAGTGCAGGCTGTGTTTTGCCTTTAGGACTGTAGCAAAGGAAAATCCCAGCATATGGAGGGGGCCAGTGCCTAGCTTTAGTGTGAGGATGCTAAGCAGGAGACTCTGGCTGGCTGCATTGCTACATGTGTTGTCTGTGAGCTTCTGAGTTTATTTTGACTGCAGTGGACAAACGGTCTTGGTCTGCTGAAGGTAGGATAGTTAATAAGGAAGGGTGATCCTGTTTAAAAGGAGAAATCAAACTGAGCACTTCTGTCCCAGTCCATCTAGATAGTGGCACAGGGTGCCTAGGCAGCTGCAGAGGTGGCAAAGGTAGTGGGGGCTCCTTGCAGTGGCTTGCTGCTGGTGGCTGCCCTCCTCAAACTCCAGTGAGCATGAAATGAGGGAACCCATTCTTTCCCAGCTGACTGCAGAGTTGAGTGCAGACCTGGGGTCTTTCCTAGGCTTTTTTCCCTTTTCCCTGAGCAATGCTTTGTAGTACCACCAAAACAGAAGTGGTATTGAGACCTTGCAAAGCAGTCCAAGGGAGATGAGGCACATCAGGGACTTGTGAAGCTATGGGATAGAATCTGTGCTAGTGTCTGAGCAGAAGAAAAGGACACTTTGGCCAGGAGTCTGCATAAGGATGGGCAGGACTGAAAACAGCATGGTAAGAGATGAAAAGAGGTTTTTAGGCCTGAGTCTACCTCAGCAGTAACAACACAGCCTCTTCCATCTCCTTGCTGGACCATTGCCTTTCTGTGGAAGAAGATGAATCTGTGTGCCAGGTCTGTGGATTTCATGCTGGACTGCCACCAGTTCCCTGCTCCATAGCTATGTGGATCAGCAAAACAGAGAGCTGCTCCCAAAACAGGCATTTCACAGCCTCAGACTGGTTTCCTTCAGCACAATTTGTCTGGACTTTTCTATCTCTGGAGCCTCCGCTGGGGATCTGCTGGAGTGATCCACTGGGGAAATACTTTGCAAAGAGGCAGCCCCAGCTAAATGTGAGTCACATAATTAATTCCAGTACAGTTAATTGGACCTAATTAATCATATTTGTAAGTATAATGAGGGTCTTGCCCACAGGGGTCTTGTGAAGGTCTGAGCTTAGGGCTTGTGTTCTGGAGAGTCAGTGGGAATGAACAAGTCCCAGAGCCTTGGACATAGCTTAGGACCAGCTTTCATCTATTCCACATGTCCTTGTTGGCAAAACATGACAGGACAAGGCCTTCTGACCCTGTATTCTCTGCATCCCACAGAGGTAGGATGTGTCAGGAACTTCTGGGTGGTCAGTCCCGATTCTTCCCAGGGAAAGCTGGAGTCACTGTCACAGATGGTTTCCTCTTGGTCCTTAACAAGTTTTGTGGTTCAAAGGCAGGAAAACCTCATGCAAGGGAGCAACAGGTAACAGCCAAGTCTGGGCATCTTGGCTGAGGCTTGCTAAGGTGCTGCTGTACCAGGCAGCTCCTGGGATGAGCTGCTGCCGTGGTGGTGGTGGTGATGGCTTTGGTAGAGAGAGGCTTTGAGGAGCTCCAATGAGTCTGTTCCACCATCTCTTCCCCTATCTTGTCTCTCCTAGCATAGGCATAATTATAGAGGAGGGAAAGGGAGACTGGGAGTCATCATCAAGTGCAGGGAGGGTAGCTAGCCTGGCAGATGTTAATTAAACGTAGAGGCTCTGAAACCAGCAGGCTCTGCTGAACCAGCAGCGGCTGGTCCTTTTGCTGACCTTTCCCAGTCTTGTTTTGCCACTTTCATGTGTGCAGGCTGGGAGAGATGTGAAGGGCTCTGATGTAGAAAGCCCAGAAGATTGCAGGGAATGAGTAGGAAGAGAGAGGCAACCAGAGGACCCAGAGGACAGATGGTTCCATGTGTCTCCTATGCACCACGCCTGGCTGGAGGGAAGGAGCTGCCTGTCTGCCTCTGGCACTGAGCTGTCACGCCAAATAGTGGTGGCTGGGCACCGTTTTTAACCCACTGCGCCTGTGCACGCTGTCTGTAGGGACATGAGCCCAGTGCTGCTACTGGGAAGGAGGAAAGTGTGAAAATATGTCACTGCTTGCTGATGAGGCACTTGAGAGTTCACCAAAGAGGCATGGAGATTTATGATCTCGGCACTTCCCCGAAGGGGTATATTTCCCTTAGGTGGCTAGTGTAAGCAAACGATGCTCGATGCAAAGGGAGTCCCAGTGCCTGCCCACTCGTGCAGACTACCGCCCCCCGGGGTAAAGCCCAGAACATCCACCACCCGCCCCTTCCGTCTGCTTCGGCCTCGGGTGCTTTCCACAGCCACTTCTGCAAACGGGCAAAGCTACCCTGTGCCAGTGCCAAAGAGGCGCCTGCAAAGGCTGATGTCGCGTCCTTCCAATAGAGGTTGGAAACAGCCGGCGCTTCTCCCTCCTTCGGCGGCCGTCGCTCTTCGCTGGGCCTCGCTGCAGCACCGTCTGCCCGTGGGGAACGGGAGGGCTCCGCCGCATTCCCCTCATCTGCCGCTGGGGAATGGCGGTGTCCGGGGTTTCGCCGCCAGCCCCTCCTGCCTGCCCGTGGGGAGCTGAGCCCCGCTGCTGCCGGCGCCGGGACTCGGCCGGGCGGGGGCGCTCACTGCCCCGCCCCACCGGGAGATCTCCGCCCGCCCCGGCAGGGGGCGCTGACACCCCCACCCTTGTCCGTCATCCCCGTCCCCCCCGCCGCCGTTCCCGCCATCGCTCTCGCGGCAGGCCGGCTCCTCCGCCCCGCTTCGGGCGCTGCGGGTGTGAGCAGAGGGGCGAGTCTTGTGTTAATTTTTAACCGAGGCCGCTGCCTCTCGTCAGTGGAGCTGGGCTGCTTGTCCCCACATCACCTTGAGCTCTGCAGTTCTGGGGATGCTGCCAAGTAGTCCCTGCTTCCAGCCTTCTCCTCCCAGCCCCACTGCTGGGCGGTTGGTGCGCTTCAGGCAGGAAGGTGACACGTCCTGGTTAGGATGCTGGTGGCATCGCCCAGGAACGGGCAGGTTGCCTCCACAGCCTGGTCTGCGTGTGTACTGTGCGGCTCCCGTCCGTGGAGTCTGTTGCTCAGGGCAAGAGGGTGGTTAATGCCTGGAAAACTTGTTGGTAAAGATAATAATATGCTGCTCTTCTCAAGGGCTGGAGCCAGTCCTTGTGCCTTGAGCGTAGAATTACAAAATATCCTGAGTTGGAAGTGACCCACAAAGCATCATCGAACTAGGCATAGGCTCTGGAAGATGCGGCAAAGAAGGGATCAGGTCCAGGACCTCCCCGGCACAGTGAGGCTCGAGAGCAGGACACGCAAGGTGTCAGCCTGAGCGGAACGGGTGCCTCGCCGGCCGGTGTTTCGGATGATAAAGGGCAGAAGGATGCTCAGCAGGAGCAGCCCCCGTGCTTTCGCGGGGAGGAGTGAGATGCAAATCTGCCGGTCCCGGCGGCGCCGAGACTCATGTGCCATCGCGTATATGTCTGTGAGACTCGTGGGTGTGCGATATCTCGATGGTCACTCGCGGGGCGCCGGCCGCTCGCCGCGGGAGGCCCAAAATGGGCGGCGATGCCGATCCCGGTCCCCGGCGGCGGTGCCGGTCGCGGGCGGTGCCGCTGAGCGGCCGGCGGGGCGCCCGCGACCAGGAAGCGGTTAATCGGCGCGCGGGGCTTTTATTTTGACAGGGCAGCGCCTGGCTCCGGCTCGGAGGAAAGTGAATGATCCTGTTTCTCCAAATGATTATTCAGGCTCCGGCGGAGAAAGGAGCACTCGGCCCGCAGCGCCTCGCCCTCGCCACGGCGCCCCCGCCCGCGCCCGGGCCGCCGTGCCCGCCGGCTCCGCTCCCCGCCGCCCGCGCCCGGCCGCCCGCCGCAGCGCGGGGAAGCCGTCCGCGGCTCGGGGCCGGGCGGGCAGCCGGGGCTCGCCGCGGCCGGACGCCCACCGCCGCCGGCGGGCGCGGGCTGGAGCCGCCGGCTCGGTCGGCGGAAGGAGCGGCGCGGCGGGGCGGGGGGTGCCGCCGTCTGCGGCCCCGACCCCGCGCCCTGCGGCGGGCGGCCGAGCCATGAGCGCGGCCCGCGCCGCCGGCCCCGCGCCGCTGGCCGGCCCCCAGCAGCCCGCGGAGCCCCGGCGCGCCGCCCCGGCGGGCTCTCCCGGCCTACCCTGAGCCGCTCCGCCGCCGAGGTGAGTGCCCCGCCAGACCCGGGCAGCCGCCGTCCCATTGTTCCGCCCCGGGGGGGAGCCGGGGGTCCGTGCCGCCCCCGCACCGAGCCCTCGCCCCGCGCAGCCGGGCCCGCCTCGAGGCTGTCATCCGGGCGGAGGGGCGGCCGGGAACCGCCGTCCGAGCCGGAGACTCCGGGGTAGCCGCCGTACCCCCGCTCCCGAGGGCGGCGATAACTTGACGGGAGGACGGCGCCGGCCTCGGCTCGGCCTACCCGCCGAGTCCGGCCGGCTGGGAATGAGCTGTCAGTGCCCCCACTTGCCTTGGATATTGTCTCTGGGCCGCGGGACCCTTCCCATTTCGCTCTCACATCCCGGGGACCGCTCTTCCCAGGTCCTTGTCACCCATTGCCGCTGCGGCCGCAGGCAATTCCTTGAGGACAAAAGTGCCTCGACTGGGGCTTTTCTCTAGGTGCAAAGAACTTATTCAGGTTGCGTCTGGTTTTACCGGAGCTGGTCTGGATTTTGCAAGACGTTACGGTGCTGTTAAAGCCCCAGGGAGGATGGGAACTTGCCACGTTTCACGTGAGGTTTAAACAAACACTCCTGTCAAGCCCATTCTAACTGTCGGGGGGACCTCTGGCCTCTCTACTCGATAGTCTTCAGTTCTCTGTTGAGATAAATCAGGCATGTGGTCAGCTTGGAAGAAGAATGAGAGAAACACCACATGTACATATGTATTTTCTTCGAGCAGAGAGGAGCCGATGTAACGAAACCTCCCTTGCATTGTATTAGGGATGTGTCTTTAGCAGGTGATGAACTTGTTCCAGCCCTGCTCTGCTAGCAACCACTTGCTGGCATAGAAATGCGAGAAGGATGCATATCTGAACACATAAGTAATGCTACATGACAGGGCAGGCTGTTGTGTTGTTGTGTGTGGCAGCGTCTGCACGCCTTGGGGGCAGCTCCGTTTGACAGGGTGTCAGGCTGCATACGGTTCTGTCCTGGCTCTGCCAGGCAAAGGGCAGCAAAGGGCTGCCGACGGCGTGGCAGAGGACAACCATGCCCCTTTGGCTGCAGAGTGATGCTACAGGAGCCTTAGCTGCATACTCTTGACCTGCAGGATCTATTCTGCAAACGTGGCTACTACTCATTACCCTGCCGAAAAGCGGTTTCATGCCAGGCATGCAGTAACGATATGCAGCTCCTTCCATCCATCAGTCACATAAAGGGGCTGTGTGTGTGCCTTGCTTTGCAACTTTGGTGGCAAGAGGGATAAGAACAGTGAGTCACCGAGGAAGTGATTTCCCCAAGGTCACTTGGCAAGGCCGTGTTGATGCTGAATCAAGACCTCCTTTGACTCCGGTGCCTGTGATAATGATGCCTGCCACCACACGTGGGTATGTAATACACAGCCAAGGCTGGTACTAGTGCAAAAATGTCCAGGTCAATGTTGCTGCCTGATTCTCCTTGGTGTAAAGACGACAGTATCAGTGTGCTGTCTCTACAACAGCTGTCTGCTCCATTGGGACTTCTTTCAGAGCATACATAACTTAAGTGCTGAAGAACCTTTTTGTTTGTTTTTTAATATGTGTGTTGCCATTTTAGCTGATCAAGTGGTGGGATTGGTTGCTCCTTACCACCCTGACCTGCATCTTCATTACCTAGAAAATCCATTTCATGGTATTTTCTGCAGTACGGTGTTGTAGGTATTACTGTGTCTCCCTCCCCAGGAAAGTCTATTTCCTCTTTCCAGATCCCTGCCACCAGAAAGAAGTAAACAGGCAGCAGCTAAAGGAAAGCCTACTTAGAAACTAGAAACCACAGCTGTTGTTCAGTTGAAGAAAGTAAAATAGTTGTGTTTTGTACTTTTAAGCCCTTTTGCATCTCACTGTGTTGCTGTTAGAAGGTGGCGCTCTGGCCACTGTGTGACAGAGGGGACAGACAGCTGCATGAAGTAACTATGCCATCACAAAGCTGGACATAGCAAGCTGATTGGGCTATGCTGCTCCAGGGCAGCTGCCAAGGATGTGCTGGAGTTGCAGTTTAGTTGCAGGCTAACTCCAGCCCGCGAGCTGTGGACTTTGCCTGGAGTTTCTGAGGTCCAAGCTCAATTCAGCCTTTGACTTTTCTATCAAGTTGTCAATCCAGCTGGCATCATGTCCTCCCATACTTGCTGTTCTGGGGAGAAAAAACTTTGCTTTTTCTTCTCTCCCCTGCTGTTTGCTCCTGCTGAACACTGCGAGTGCTTTCCCTTCTGTCAGTGCTTGCTGTGTGGAGGGATGTGGGAAGGAGGAGTAGCTGGAGAGGAGGCTCTTGGTTCCCTCTATGGGGAACATCAGCTGTATCCCAGCCAGTTTCTTACTGTTTCTTGCTGCTGTAGAGATGTTGCTCTTTGTTACTCTTCTGCTGGTCCCAGGATGGGCCCTGGGATTGTTTTCTGTCTTTTTCAGCCCCATCTCTTGTCAGTACAGTGTCCAGTTCAGAATTGGCATCAGAACACCCCTTGCTTCTTTGCCCTGTCTCAGGTGATTAGGCTTTTTTTTTTGCATTAGGCTTTGCTCCTGCTAGGAGGGAGAGTTCTTAGTGGTCAAAGCACTCGAGGATGTGTCTGTGTTCCTCGGATGTCCAGATGTGCTGCTGTAATGGGTTTTAATCTGCTCAGGTCTAGTCATTTCCTGGAGATGGCACAGGCTGGCTTTCAGCACTTAATTCCTTAGGGCTCCATCCAGTTTTAAATATCGTGCCTGACAGATCTCTCAAGTTGGTCTCTTTTGGGAGAGTAAGTCCTTGTGGAAAAGCCCAAGTTTGCTGTTCCTGTATGAGAATGCATCAGCAGTCTGTTCCACCTGTGAGCGTGTTCCTGAGCTTCTGTTACTGCCTCCTCCCAGGGATGTCTGTTGTCCCCCAACAGCCTTAGCCAGGCAGAAGCCCAGAGCTTGCTCTGAAAATGTCATTTTCCTCATGCTGTTGCTCTTTTGGCTGAGACCCAACATTGTGCCAGTGCCCTGGGGGGAGGTGGGGTGTGGCATGGGGGGTAGGAGAGAGGGCACATAGGAGACTTGTGCTGTGTTTGACTACTTTTGACATTTTTAACAGGAAACGTGATCTGTAGATGCATGGATATATAATATAATGCTGGGTAGAGGTATCATAGTGATGTGGTGTACAGATGCAGCAATATTTCGTCAATGTTATTTAAGCTGTATCAGCGAGGAGGATTGCCAGCATGGCTCTTCTGGAAAATCAGAATCTAATGCAGGTCAGGACTTAGTGTCAGTCAGCTCTCCTGTCCTCCCTAGGAAGATGTTGAATGGCAAATGCATTTTCTGGTGATTTCATGTGATTTTCTGTGTTTCCAGAGAGTAGTGGGAGCTGTGGATTCTGACTTTATGTAGTTGATCTCCATGAGATTCAGTTACCCTGTAAGGTTTCTCACAGAGCTGAAGTTGTGATAAAATACACCTGTCTCGGAGCAAAGGGCCTAGGAAGCATTGTGGCTGCTTCTCAGTTGGACATCTTCAGCAGCTCTGTGTGGTGCAGATTGTGAGGATGGCCATAGTGATATTCCTCAGTTCTTCTTGACTTCTGGTTTGAAGTTATGTGCTGATTTCCAATGGGCCAGTCTTTGCTGCTTTTGTCTGGCTTCTTCACTCGCTGCCTCTGGCAGCCCTAGGTGGAAGGTACCCAGGAACTTTTACTAGAGATGGTGGGCATGGTTTCTGTTATTGTATTTTGCACTTAGTCAGCCTCTTCTGGGGAGGCAGTACCAGCCAAACCACATGGCATGGATGAGAGGCACCCTTCCTTCTTCTGTGGTGCCTGTTGCAGGTCATCTGCTTAGCACCAGACCCTTCCTGGGAACAGGGAACTGGTTTTGTCTTCTTCCTACCTGATCTTTGAAACTCAAAGGTGGAGAGGGTGACAGATTTTGTTCTAATTGGGACCAGTTCACGATGGCATTTGCAGTTGCCACTTATAGGTTTATACTTGGCAGGAGATAGTGTAGGGGAAGCAGTTAGTGTCACTGGTGCTTTCTTCTGATTTAAGAGAAAGTCATGCTATGGAGAGGCAGCTTGGCAGGAGTCCTGCTTGCTCCTTGCATCCTTGGCCAGCAGATCAGTGCTTGTTGGTCCTCAGGGTAGCGTGGGCCATAGCTTGGCAGGAAGATGGAGCATGAGTTGTCTTGGCGTGGCTATCTGAAGCCTGTACCAAGTCTTGGAAATGGGTGTGCTGCTGTTGGGCATCCTGACTGGCTCCAAGTCCTGCTTGCTTTGGCCTGGACCTAATGCTGCTGCTGCCCCTCTTCCAAGGTGTGGGATGGGCCATCTAAGACAAACATGACTCTGAAATAAACAGAGTTGCCTTGATGCCAGCTACAATCCTGCACTGGAGAAACCACTGTGAGGATAATGGGCTGCAGGGCCCCAAAGAGAGAAACAGGAACGTGTTCTGCTCTTGCTGAGTGTGTGTCCGTGCTAGACACAGTCAGTGCAGTGAAGCCTGCTTCCCACTTGCTCAGCTCTTTATGAGGAGATGGTCTGGTTCTTTGACAGCTACTGGTGTCTGGGCACAGGTGGCTTCCCTGTATCCTGGTATCCTTGCTGAATTTTCAGATGGGTGCATCGGGTTGTGGTTTCCAGCCCCTTTTCCACTGCCTGTGATGGGAGGGCAATACCTTCACCTGGCATCATCTTGCTGCATCTTTCTGGGCAGCTTCAGGCAGAGGAATATGCAAGCTATGCCCAGGCATCTTTGGGAGACAGGAACTTTCCCAATGTGGGCAGCTTGTCTGGCAGCTTCAGCTGGAGCCACTAGAGAAAACAGCACTTTGATGCTGGGTTTTTCTTCCCCCAAAGAGTTTGGAGTTATGTTTGAATGTTGGGTTTTTCAGCTGCAACTCAGGATGCCTGGAATCCCAGCTGGGGGATAAGGGGGAGCCTCTTCTGATGCTGGAGTAATAGCCTCAAGATGGCTTTAGGACTGTGCTGTGCACTGTGCCTAGAGGTGGGGCGTCACCCTGTTTGGTGATGAGCGCTGCTGGAGCCAAGTCCTGGGCCAGAAGCCAGGTTTGTGATCCATGCCAGAGAGGGCGAGACTTGGAAAGCAAAGCAGAGCTCCTCCTGAGTAAGAGATGGACTCAAATACTGAGCAAAACCACAGAGTGCTCCTTGTTCCTGCCTATGCCTACTTGTAGTCTTTCTTCCCAAAGTATGTGGGAGGCCACAGGATGAATCTGCTAGAGAGCAGGAGGACTGTGCTTCTGCACCTTTGTGCCTCTTCAGGGTGCTGATTGGGTTACGTTTTTTCACTTTTATTTTGTTGTGGGTTTTTCTCCCTTTTAACCCTGCCTCTGGTATTGCTGGATCTTCCCCATCCTTGCTGCTACTGATTTTACAGCCACCTCCTTGCAAGGTGTGCTGTCCAGAGCAATGCTGTGTTCAGTTGCACTGCTCTTTCTGTCACAGGTCAGCTGAGCAACTTTCGTTTTCCTTGCTCAACTCCTACTCCTGTAGCCCAGAAAAGGAATGGGCCAGGATATGGTTTGTATAGAAGATGCTCTGTCTGCACTGACTGTTTACAGACTCTATGCTTCTCAAATTGTAAGCGCACCGAATGCCAGGCTCTGTTGGGGTTTGTGCGAGCAGCGTGGCTCCTGCATACTGAGTGTCTTGCCAGCCTCTGGCCACAGCAATCTTCGGCCCTGTCACAGGACAGAAGAGGTTTTAAGCACTCTGCAGAAGCAAGGGCTTGCTTTTTTTTTATGTCCAAAATAGAGATAGAGGCCAGGATTCCCAGTTCCTGCTCATCACTCCTACTCTGTTGCCTCTCTGGATCTCAGCCTCCTATTCAAGGCATAAGCAGAGTTTTCTATTCCTCTGAGAAGATGGAGGTCAGGAGCTCCTCTCTTGAAGTGTCTTCTGTGCCCTGTACATCTTTAAGTTTTCCAGCAAGATTTGCCCAGCTGAAGTTAGAAAGCTATGACTCTTGTGATTATAGTAGAGTTGCAAACTGTGTCCTTGGCTACTGAGTGGAGCTTCTGGTACTCCAAGGAGCACAATGGTCCTTGTCCAGAGTTCACCCTGCAAAGAAATGCTGCTCTCCAAGAATGCTGTGCCTTTGTTTGGAGGGCCATATCCAACTTTCTCTTAAGGGTTTATGTTAGGAGTCCTGTTTCTCTTTGCTTGCAGTGTATCCCCTGCTGAAGTCTGTTTCATGAACGGTCTTCCTTGACTTGCCACTCGAGGCATGGTACCTGTCTTGTCAGGTCTGCATCAGTTACCTGGTTCTGCAGCAGGGACTCTGAAGCATTGCGTTCTTCCTAAGAGAAAGTAAAATCTTAATGTACTCTTTGGAAGAAAGAGCCTGCTAAATAGCTGTGTATCAATGAATAGCTGTACTCTCCTACACACGGGCAGGGGCTCCAGCGGTGGGTGCAGTGACTGTTGTTTTGTTCTGTTGCCATGCTGGGCTTCAGACCTCGGGAAAGGCTGCAGCTGGGAAAGGATGCTGGCTTATAAAGAAGTGGCTTATAAAAGGCAAGGGTACCAACAACCCACACTGTAAGTCTCCCTGCTCAGGGTGGGGAGGAACTGGATGGAGAGCTCTGAAGGATAGTAACTGAGCAGAAAGGCTGCATTTCTGGTCAAACTCTTCTCAACATCAAGCTGGCCAAGGCTGTGGAAACCCCTGCAGCACTGGAGCTTTCACCACTTCCCTGGCAGGATTTATTCCAGTACTGATCTGTAGCAGAGGATCGGGCCAGACAGGGCCTGAACAGAGCGGGTCTGGCCACAGGCGAGCCTCAAGCGTGGCAGTTAGGCTGGCCTGAAAGCTGCCTGTGTCCTGCCTCTGTGCAGCCTTGTTTGAACTTTCCTCTGGCAAGGAGCAAAAGGAATCGGGGAGACCTAGGGCTAGTCCAAGAAAGCTTCCTCTGCTCTGTCTGCCCTCAGATGCAATGGGGGAGTGGGGGCGATAGCAGCAGTTCCAGACTGTCCTCTCAGAGCAGAGCAGTTTGCAGGGGCTTTGGCCATGACAGCTTTTGAGCAAATGTTTCTTTCCCTCTGGTGTTCCCTGCCTCTTGGGCAGGGAGCGGGAAGTGAAACTGTGGTTCAGACCGAGTCCTCTGGATGGCAAGAAAATTGCTGAGTAGCTGGTTTCCAGGTTGCCGAGGTTCTAGCCAGGGCCTGGTGTGGCTGCCAGAAGCAACAGGCTTGGAATTTCCTCTGCCTGGTGCCAGCTCCACTTGGGCTGGCCGCAGCACCTCTGCTGGGGCTATAGCTCTGCTTGAGTCTGCAGTTGGGGCGCTCCCAGAGCAGGGGTTACACTGGAGTTGAAGCTGCCCCCCTCATTCTCACAGCCTGGTTTCTATTTTCTTTTCCAGGGCCCAAGATGTTTTGAATTACGCAGCCTGCGCCTCCCGGGGGGCTCCTTGAGCAGCCGCCTAACGAGCTGAGCTCCTGACAAACTTTGCTCTGGCTTTAGCTATGCTTGGAAAATTTTACAGCCTTTTCAGAAAAAGGAAATGCCAGGAAAGGCCTGTCTCTTCTTACTTTTATGAGGGGGTCCCAGTTGAGAGAGGGTGAGATGAGTTTGGAAAAGAAGACAGGAAGGATTTTGTATATGGTAGTATATACACTTCCTAGTGATCAGGGTGAGTGGACTTGGTGCATCTTCCTGTAGTGGGCACAGTGGGGGTGAGACCTGCAAGGCACGTGGCAGATGCACCATGCACAGGAAGCAATGACTCCTTTACTGCAGGGAGGTGATGGTCTGTATATTCCCTCCAGCTGCCAGCATAGCCGCTGGCTGTTTAACCTTTGTTAATTTTGCTTTTTCTGAACGGCAATGGTTTTATTTCTGCTGTGGTCGCAGGCCATGTGGACATGCTGCGTGTCGGTCCCCAAGGCTTGGGGGAAGGATTGCCACCAGGTACTGTGCTGGTGGTTTTCTTATCAGGGGATAGCATGGTGCCCAGGCCAGGTGTTGTGGGCATAGGGCAAAGAACGCAGGTGCTGCCAACACAATGTTTGACCCAAGAGGGATAGCCTTGTATAATTTCCCCCTTTGGATGAGAAACCATGTTACAGGAAGAGAAACTGAGACCCAAAATAAAGGGTGACTTACCTGCCTTCCCTTTGTAAGATGGTGCTGAGAAGGGAGCAAGGAGCCCTCTCTTCTGGATAAACTCCCCCTCGGTAAGGTGCTGAAAGCCTGCCCTTGCATTTGTCTGATTTCCTTCAGCAGAGCCCACCAGTGATGTCATGGATCTGCCAACAAGTACTTCTGTCTGGAGAGGTCCTAAGGGTACAGGCTGGTCCTTGCCATCCTCCTTGCATGTCCTCCCAGTGTCACAGATCCCTTTCCAGTGGTGAAAACGCATCTATGGAAACTGGGGGGTTTTGGTTGGAGCCTGTAAAAATGCAGCAGCCTTGGAAGCTGTGAAACTTCTCCAGTGGGAGGGATGGAGATTTCTGTGTGATCCATAGGCTGATCCATCAGCTGCTGCCAGTCGTTGTGGATGAGCATCAGACATGGGCAGTGATGGCTCTGGTTGGAAGGAGCCTCGCACTGGTCCTGCTTTAAGGGCATTGCCTGTTACACTTGTCAGGAGCGTGGCTCTGGATGGCTATTTGATTTGGCAGCCTGTGCAGGCCTGGTAGCCCTAAGAGTGGGATGCAGGCACCAGAATTGTGCCCTACTCTCCCTTTTTTCATTGCTCTACCCATCCCCTGCTTTCTGCTATTTTGGGCAGGAGAAAAAGCACCTCCTCATGGCTGTGTCCCCTCCTCCACCTGAGAAAAGAGTGATATATCCCCTTTCCTTTCTCGAGACTGATGTGCAGAAACTGAGACTACATTTGACAGGAGAGGCCAAGCACCTTCACTCTGCCGCTGGGAGTTATGAGAGTGGCCCTGCTGTTGCCTTCTCACAGTGATGAGCTTCTCTATCCCAGCTCGTTCTCAGAGTTCAAAACGTGTGGGAAGCTGCTGGGGAGACGATTGAAAAAATAGTTAAATGCTTTATTGTTATTTATTTCTGTGATGCCATCTGCATATATATGGTTTAGAATGGCTGAAGTAGATGGTTTTTGTACTCTTTGATTGGTTTCCTAATTTTCAGTAGGGAATCCTTTTTCATGTGAACTTGACACTAGGAAAGAAAAGACCAAGCCCTGCTTGTCCTTTTTGCTGTTAGAACAGTACAAACCAAAGGAAGCACAGGTAAGTGCAGAGGCATGGCTGTGCTTCAGTCTGTGGCATCTCTCCTTCCAAAACATTGCCACAGGTCAGAGGTTTAGTAATGATCTGCCTAGACTTCCCACCTCCATTGGAGAATTCAAAGTGAGTTTTTGCTCCTCATTATCTTAAAAAAAAAGAAAAAAGAAAAAGAAATAAAACCAAATCAAAGCAAATAAAAGCCTTTCCAAAACCCAAACGTGTTTTTGCTCTTTAAAAGTCAGTTTCATGAGTTGAAATTGTAAACATCTTGTTGATAAGAGTTACTTTGCCTAAAGCAGAGCTTAAGCAAAGAAGTGTCCAGCCATTTCCAAATATTTTAATATAATTTTAGCCCTGATGTATTATTTTAGTAAGAAGAGTGATTTTTCCACCTGCTTGTGTGGTCAGGACCTTACCTGTAAGCAATTGCTTCTCACCTCACCTTGTGATTTCAGAATATTTGGAGACTCAGCTACTGGTGGCAAATGTTTATCATTTAGTTTATTATGCTTTTTAATCAAAAGTCATTTCACAAAGTCCTAGTCTGATTAAAATGTATTCTTTATATTAGTAGGGTTTAATCTTCCTTTTTTCCACCATAATTTAAGGGCCCGAGGCATTTTTCTGATGCAGTTGCAATAATCGGCTGCCATTGATAAGTCCTTTCCCCAGAATTCCCAGTAGCAGCCTACAGGCCCTTGGAGGGGCCCATGAAGGTCCACAGTGGGTAGAAGTGAAGCAGTGAAGCAAGCTAGCCGCCCTGGGATTTCTGTTTCTGAGGCCAATGTGCCATTTTCCAAGCTCTTTCTCTGGAAAGGGATGATGTTGACATTGCTCAGGGCTGCCGATTCCTGTCTGGGTGATGACCAGCCTCTGGTTGAAACAGTGCTGCAGAAGAGGGTAGCTGTGGCTGGTGGTTAGTTAGTTGGAAGGGGAGAAAGAAGAGGTGGGCATATCCCAGAGTGATGCCATGTTTTGGCATTGTCCTTCCTCCAAGACCTGGTCCTGAGCATATTGGGTGGCTGCTCTTTCACTGTTTGATCTGTGGCTGTTTTTGTCTGTGAGTGGTCCACTGGCTGGGGCTGTGGTTGCTGTTTGGTTTGTTTGTGGTGTCTGTTTTTGGAAAAGCTACTACGAGTATGCAAAGACTTGCATCAGTTTCTTTCTTGGAAACCGATAGGAGAATCCCAGTAGCAAACAGTCCAAGAAGTCAGGCTTCTACTTCTTTTGCTACCTCCTTGCCTCCCACTGGGTGCAGATATTGATGTGCCAGTACTTGGACTGAGATTGTGTGCAAGTGGCTCAGCTTGAGGTGAGAGCCCAGCAGTGCTTCTGCCAAACAAGACATGCTGATGGTCAGGGAAGGGATGAGGCAAAGCTGGGACCTGGCTCAAGAACATGTGCCATCCAGGCTCTCTTTTGCACAAAAGGTGTGTATCTGTGGGGTCCTCCCTGCTCTGGTGAGCCGTGGCTAATGACTGACCCTGAGCTTGAAAAGGAGGAGGAGTGTGGGGGAGTTGGGATTGTAACATTGAAACAGTGAGGAATCTGTGCATCGCCCTTGGCCAATAGACTAGTCTAATGCCTCATCTGATTTGCATATCAATTATTTTTTATTTTAAGAGGACTCAAGTGGACCAAGTGCCAGACTGCATCTCAATATGCTGTAGGAAGAGCCCAGGAACTGCTTGATTTGATCTGAACAAGCCTGTGGATGATAAAACTTAATGAGCCAAAGATACTCCTCTGGGAGAAGTCAGTTCCTCTCAGTCTGAAATGGGGCAAATGCCAATTTTTCTGGGGGTCTTCAGTCTGGACAGCGATTGAGTAAGAGTCTTGTAGTCACTGGTGATGGTCAGGATCCTCTCTGATAGGATCGTTTTACCTGGAGCCTGCCACTGCCCACGGGGGTCCCAGTGCCAAGGGACCAATTTTCTAAGGTGCTGCTTCCCGTCCTTGTATGACTTGGAAGACCCAATGCTGCTTGGCTGACCATATCTCGGGTTCAGGACAGAACCCATGGGAGAGGGGTAGTTGCAAGGTAGCTTCTGGTTGTAGAGCTCCTGTGGTCAGCCCCACTGCTGTGGGATGGGGAGAAAGCCAACCTCCCCTGCCCAGCGGCAGGAAATGAGAACCACGCGGGCTGACTTGGAGCGTCACCGACAGCTCATGCTTGCAACAAAAGCAGCACGGCTGGAATTGGGCTCGCTGGCTGACTGCCAGGGCCGGTGGCCTTGTTCAGTGTCCTCCGTTTGCAAAGGTGGGGGGCGGGGTGGCAAAAGGGGCGTCCCCTTTTGGCTCCATTGCTCAAGGGGAGGCTGGAGCCAGAACTAGTCTCTCTTCCTCTTTCTGCTGTGCATCCACCCTTAGGCACTTGTCTGGGCTCTCACTGTGAGTGTCCAGCTGTTGTGTACGCCAGGAGTAAAGGCAGCTCATCGTGCGAAGGCACGCTGCTTTCGCCCAGGACCCCGTAGACAGGCTCGGCCCCAGGACAACAGCTGTGCTGGGGTTTGCAGCTGCCACTGCTTCCAGGACAAGAAGGGTCTTGCAGTTTTCATGACAGGGATTTTTCCTCCTGCATTTGAGGTCTCTCAGCAGTCATCCTGAAGTCTTTCTCTAACCCCAGCTAAGGTGCCAGGGCTCCCCCACTTCCCATCGCTGAAGTAGTGGTTATCAGAGGGAAAAGCAACATAAGCTTTTTCGGTGGACCCTGTCGTGTTTGTCCTGTTCCATTACAGTGCAGCAGCAGTGATACCAGCCGCTGCCTTCCTCCCCTCACTGGGTTGGAGCGCTGCAGGCTCTCGGCAAATGCTGTCTGCGGACATCTGCTGCCTCCTCCCCCACTGCCTCCTGGCAAGCGGCAGCAGCTTCCCAGCAGACAGCCTGCTCTTTGCATCACCCCCCGCACACCCAACCAAAGCTCCCTTCTGCTCTTACAGACACCTTTGCAGGACCTTGAAATGGTGATTTCCCTGGTGCTGGCTTGGCTCCAAGCAGCCTTCTGCTTCACACGACCATAGCTGAAAAAATCAGGGTGCCTGATGGAGGAGAAAGGCTTATTAAAGGTGATGCTTAGCAGGTTCTGCTTATGATTCAAACGGGCAGCCCTCTCTTTGGCAGGGCTCCAGCCAGCGCCTGGGGCCTGAGGCAGGCATGGAGTCTGGGGCAAAAAGCTTGGAGCCGTTTGACTGGAGCAGATGTGGCTAGGTCAGCTGTGAACTGCAGCCTTGGTGCCAGAGCTGGATGCTTTGGGCCGATGTCTGGCTTGAGTATGTCACGTGTGGCAAAGGGAGGCAAAGTTCACTATTGCAGGTATTCATGCGGCCCCTTCCAGGAGACAGGAGGTTTTGTTTCCTTCTGCTCTGGCCAAGTAGTGGGGCCACAGGGCTGTGGGTTTTTGTCTCCTGAGAGTAACCTCTAGGCTTGATAGTCTCCTGCCATCTTGTCAGTAGGAAACACCTGGCAAAATGGCATTTTTGTGGGTTCAGTCTCTCGGTCCTGCTGCACCAGGTTCCCATCTGCAGGTATTAGCGTTTGGCACCAGAAGATGTGTCACTAACCTTAGAAATCTTTACCTAGAGCCCAGGCAGTCCCCTAAGCCACAGTTGCCAAGATGCCCTGGCTACATCTTGTATGCTTCTAGCCTGGGGACTTCTCTAGAGGGCAGAGGAGCTGTGAGGAATGGAGCAGAAGGATTTAATGAAGTGGGCATGAGAAGCATAGCAAACTCCTTTCTCTTGAAACCAGTGAAGCAGTAGCTGGGAGCGTGAAGGCAATGCCTGTCTGTGATCTCAGGGCATGCCCAGAAGGAGGGCTGAGGTATGTGGATTAGTCAGAAGGGATGGTAGAGGATGAAAGAGAATTCTGCAGCTCTGACTGTAAAGGCAGTTTTGGAAGAAGGAACTGGAAGAAGGAAGAAGTTTTGGAAGAAGGAGGGATTGCAGGTGGGACATGAAAACAGGAGCTTGGAAAGATGGGATAAACAAAGCGAGTAGGGAAATTTGCCATTGTGTACCTGGATCAGAAAGATGTGGGTAAGACTGTGGACTGTGACTGCGCCTGGTGTCAGAAGAAGTGGTAATGAGAGTGCTGTGTGGATGCCACGTAAATGCTGCTGGAGGAGCCTTGAATGCCTGTGATGGATGTGGCACAGAGATGGGAGCTGTGGGACAGAGTGTCTGGCTGACAGCGAGCAATGAGGCTAGGGGCTGCATGGCGGGCAGGGCCAAGGTGTACCTATTGGCACACTTCTGGGTGCCAGTCTGTGGCAGCTGGGCCCAGTGCTGCTGCACAGAAGGAGAGAGTCTGGAGCAAATCCAGCAGCTAGACCCAAGTCGAGTGCTTGGGTGTGCTGTCTGCCTGGGCAGTAGCTGCTGGCCCATTCTCCTCGTTAGTGTGGCGCTGAGCACAAAGGAGATGAAGCAAGGGAAGGATGAGGCATGTGTTTGAGAGGGAGATGAGAGATGCTACTGAGAAACAGAACTGAGCTCTCTTCTTTTTGTGCTGGCAAATACTCAATGGGATGGGAGCAGAGGGGCTGGGTTGCAGGCCAGAAACACTCACCCACATCTCTGAGAGGGGAAGCTGAAATGCTGCAGGAAGCCATGCTCTTGCCTGCACAGTTGATCCAGAGCTGCTGCAACTCAGGGGTGACACAGCAAAGCCATGCTTCCCCCAGCCATCTAGACCCTGTCCCAGAGCCTAGGAGGAGACAGCTAAGGAGGTTAGAGGGCTCTGCCAGGCAGCCTTTAAAGCCCCCAGTGGGGAATAGGGATGTCAGCAGCAGCTGGAGGCAAGGACGGGTAGGTTCTGGTGTTTACCCAATGCTGAGGAGAAGCAGAAATGCCATGTGGAGGCCAATTGTTGCCTCCCCCAGGAGATCAGTGAGGGAGTACAGGGGAAGGCAGCTGGGCACAATGTTATCCTGAAAAGAAAGCACTGATAATTGGAGGCAGAGAGAGCACCAGGGCCCAGGAGATTGCTGGAAAGGACATCCTTCCTTTGGGCAGGGAAGGAGTGCCAGGAGTCCATCAGGACCCTGGCCACGGGGGCACTCTCTCCTGTGAATGCCTCGGTTAGTGCCTCTGGTTGTGACTTTGTGCCCAAAAGCTTCCCATGGGAAGTGGCATGGCAGGCGTAGGTGTATGGACTGCAGGGACTGATGCTGGGCTCAAGGAGAGCGGTACCTGGCTCTTCTCCCTTCTCTGGTGGTGCTGGGTGCATTCCCATGAGTTACCATTCCCTATGTGCCAAGGCTGGTGCAAGACTTTACCCCAAGTGTCACTCCTGGGCTCTTGTTTTCCTCTGCAAAGACTCCAACTCCTGGATTGGACCTGCAAGCAGGATTCTCTGTTGCTAGTGGGTCAGGAGCAGCCTGAGCCAGCATACGGGGAGCTAATCACAGGCCCTGGGCAACACCAAGCGCCAGCTGACCCTTTTGGGAGGCTAGTGGTCTCCCTTAGCCTGGACTCATGTGGAGTGGGCTGCAGCAGCTGTCTTCTCTGCACTGGAGGGTTGGAGCCAGGAGAGGAGGAAGGGAGAAATCACCCCACAAAGGGTTAATAGTAGCTCCAGCCTGCTGCTCAAAGCCCAGGCCCTGCTGCAGGAGTGGTGTTGAGCAGCCTGCTCCAGTTGGCGTCTGTCCCAGAATGCTTTGGAAAAGCACTGGCCTCTGACCCCCAGTACAAACTGAGCCCAGCACGTGGGAGGGAGAAATTAGTCCCAGACCTTCAGGCTCCAGGGTTTACAAGCTGCCTGCAATAAAGCAGCCATTTTTTCCAACAGTTATTAAATCTCCCCTTTTAGCTCACTGCAAACCTCTGTCTGTCGTTCCCCTACCCTGTCCTTACCCCTACACTGTGCTTCTCCTGCTCAAGCCCAAAACACCTCACCTTTTTGAGGAAGGCCGAAGGCTGGGGAGAGCTCCAGCCATGGTTCGTGAGCAGTGCCCCTCACCCTGCAGTGCTGGGTCCCATCCAGCTTGGCTGCTGTACTTGGGTTTGTCTGCCTGCTTCCTGCATGAGCCAGTGCAGGCAGCAGCAGCCTCCCTGGGTGCCTTACTGCAGCAATCCCTGGGGGAATCCTGCACCTGCTTCCCCCACCTGCAGGTGCACATCTGCATCCTCTTCTGGGCCCCCATGGGGCCAGTGAGCCTCTGCTGATGGACCACATTTCAGTATTGTCTTGTTGTCCATGCTGGAGACTGGGAACCAAAGAACAAAGGTTTTCTTCTTGACCTTCCGGATGGTTGGGGCAGCTATGGACAGGGTCTTGGTTTTTCTTTGCCTCAGTTCTGCTGTCTTGAAATGGGAATAGGAGCAGGGTTTGTACTTACCTGTTGTCAGCTCCTTAGGTAACTTATTCTGTCCGCACTCCTTGCAGTGAATGGTGGATTAATTGCCAGGGAGGCTGGCCAGTTTCTATGGGAAATCATTGCGTGGGAGGCTCATGAGGCTTCCTTCACCAGCTAGTATTTGTAATGACTGCTGCAGCTGGAAAGTGCCAAGAACTGCTTATTCACATAGGATTTCGTGACCATCCAGTTGTATGGAAATGCCGAATTGGCATGGAGCAGTGAGCACTGCCTGTCTGGTGTTGCGCTGAACATGCCAGCATGTTGAGTTGCTGCAAAGGGTGTGGGTAGCACGTGTTTTTGTTTGTACAGTACTTTGGGAACGGAACGCTCCTACAAGTAGCTACCATGCCATGGGCACTGTGAGATCCAGATAAATAAAATGGGAGCTGGTATTTCTGAACAGTCTCTTCCATGCTCCTCCCACCTCCTGTGCACATTCCTCTGGCAAGGAGCAGGCCAAGGTGAGGAGGTGCCCACAGAACGCAGCCGTAGCCCATAGCCCAAGAGCAGCTGCAGCAGCAGGCAGCCTAGACTCCACAGCCCTCTTCCCAGCAGATGTAGGACACATTGAATGGAGCGGGTCACCACAGTGCCACCCGTCAGGCAGGTGACACCTGCCTGAGGATCCAGGCTGTAGTCCTTAACCCTTGAGGTGGCTGGAGAACATCAGCTCAGAGGGTAGCCCTGGAGCCTTAGGCATTCACTGCACTTCTTTTTCAGACCCAGTGGTTTGGCAGGAGCAAAGTGCCGTCGAGGGAGTCTCACACTGCACTGGTGCTGGCATACCTGTGCTATGCCTTGCTCTGTGCTGCACCCCTGGGCACAATGAGGCAGGGAAGCCGTTTTCCTAAACATGCCTTGGGCTTGGTCTAGGATTTACTTGACACACAAGAAAAAAGCACATTCATCCGAACCCCCTTCTCTCTCTCTGAGGCTTGGTTTTGTTTTTAAATCTATATGGCAAGCAACCAAACTGGCTGAGTCAGTCAGCTGGCTGGCCACCAGAAGTAAAAATGCGATTTTGTCCCCTCCCTTATTCCACCCCCTTCCCTCTGGATTTTTTTCTCCTTCACTTAGCGACAGTTTCACATATTTACAACAAACCTCTTTCTGCCTTCTTCTCTCTTGGGGCTGGGACAACTGGAAGCTGTTTTTTATTTCCAGAATCAGCCTAGGGAGAGAAGGTGCAGGAAGGCAGCCTGGCGTTTCCTTCTTGCTTCTGCTCACAGTGATGCTGCCTGGGAGGAGAGGGAGCTCTCTTCTGTGTTTAGGCCTTTCCAGGCTGATGGCAGCATCTGCTTTTGTACAGGCAATTAGATAGAGAGGTGAAGTGCCTTGCCCAAGGCCATACAGGCCAGGCCAGGCCTGGGAGGATGGGAACTGAGAGTCACATCTCCTTTGGACGGTGACACCCAGAAGCCATGCTGGTCATGAGCTGGCTTTCGAGGGGCAGGAAGCTATGTGAGGTTCCTGAGTGTTTTCCTGGCTGCTGTGGTGTAGGGATGGTCTGGTTGAAATGTGTTCTGAAATTGTCTCTTCCACTGGGAAGATGGGAGCTAACAACATTCTTGTGTGAATAACCAACATCTTGTAGAGGGGCAAGGCACTCTTTTGTCAAGGGGGAAACCTTGTTTGGCTGCTCTGGTGGCAGTCTGCATGGGCAGCTGGCCAGGTTTCAAGCACCTCGTGCAGTTGGGCTGCTCACAATGTGTCTGGTATCCTGAGAACGGGAGCACAAGGGGTGGCTTTCTTGCCGTGGCCTGTGATTTGGCCATCACCATTTTTAATTCCTAGGCATCAAAATTCTGTAGCTCCATCTGTGGGCAGCCTTGTGACCCATTCTCAGGGTGGAGAGGAGATGGTGCAGGGGGTGAAGCAGGTGTGATCTAAGTACTCACTCTGCTCCTTCCTTCCTTCCTTGTGGCAAGCCTTAGTTCCAGCCTGAACTGTGTGACAGATTTTGACAAGTCATGGGATCTCAATGTGTGTCCCAGCTTGCAGTGGATCACTGGGTGCTGAAGCATGTAGCACCCCACAGAAGTAAAACTTAGCTGTAAATAAAGGAGGCTCCTGCAGCAAGAAGTTTTCAGATGCAAATTGTCTAGTTGGCTTCAGAGACAGATTTTCTTAATTTCTATGTTGATTTTTGCTATTTCAAATGCATACAATGCAGCATATTCTCCAGTGTGACTTACTTCTGTATACTTCAACAAGGGGGCTGCATGAGAGTGAGCAGCTGGCTGCCTGCTGTGAGCCATGCAGTAGCTGAGGGTATCCACATTGGTCTGAACTAGTTTGCTGCTTCCTCCGTCATGTATCACAGCTTAATCGTGGTACATACGTGCAAGGCAGCAAAAGTGGGGGAGGGGAGAAACTGATTTACTGTTATTTATTTTAGCAAGGATGTGATGGGCTAAGAAATGTTAAAAGGCAAAATAAATCCTTCACAATATTTTGCTCTGTTGAAATGAAGGGAACTGAAAGATGGACAAAGAGGGTTTAGAACACAGTGGGGAAAGGTACCCACAAGTTGCTGGTAAGGCTGAGCCTCTTTGCCACATGTCACCTGGGGAATGCAGACACGAGGGGAGTGATAGCTCTGTTGTTCCTCAAGACGTATGTCTCCACACATGGAATTGTGCCCCATCTCTTCTCTGATGGCTGGTGGCCATTCTGATGGTCCGCTGTATGGTGAAGCTGGAGATCGCTGTGGAAGTGCTGCAGTGGGCAGACATCTGTGTTTCATACAGCAATTATGGCAGCAACTCAGAAGAGGTGAGGAAAAGTGAGAAGCGATGCTGGGATCTGGTGTTGGCAGAGATTTCTGGGACTGGAAATTAGTAGAGGGTAATGGATGCGGCACACTTGCTGAGTGGTAAGGGGAGCTTTGAGGTCAGGAGGATGCTGAGGATGTATTTCCTGCCTAGTGCCTAGTCCTTAGCCTGTCATCACTTCTCTTTCCTTTCCCATCTCTGAAGAGCTTAGGTCCATTGGCTTGACGAGGTGTGGGGAGAGGAGAGCTCTGTAGCAATATCTGAGTGTCTCTCTGGTGGAATCACTGTGCCTGACAGAGCCACCCTTTTTCCTTAAACTTATTCATGGTCATTCACTCAGCAACCATCCAAGACAGAAGAAGAGGATGAACAGTTTGGAAAATAATACAGTGGCCTGTAGTTTGCTGACGCTTGTGGCCAGCTACTGAAATGGATACCATTGTTTGACACCAAACATGGAGCACACTGGGGACCTGACCTGGTAGAGGAACTTTATGTATGCAGTGCTTTTGGTAATTGTCTCTGTTAGTGGATGTCTACTTGATCCTGGTACTTAACCTGTGTGCTTTTGGTTTTGCCAGAGAGAAGGAGACAAGACTTTTCAGTTCAGTTTTGTCCTAGTTAGTGTAATTTTTCAGTCCTTGCCTGATTGGATTGCAAACCTGTGGGGATCTCGAAATCCCATTGCTCTTTCTGACAGATAGGGGTGGGGAAAATAATCCTGAAATGGATCTGCTGTTTAAATCTTTTCCATCTCATGATCTGAAACTTCTGATGAACTGCCTGGCCTTCAGTCCCCCTGTTTACACCCTAGCTGGACTCCTCAAAATGCTGGTGCTGCCTTACAGCTGTTTGTGGTGTTCCTCCACCCAACAACGTGGTTTTTGAAGTTGAGGGAGTGGAGGAGGGAAGCATCCCTGAGGGACTACTTAACTTCCAGGCTTACCTGCATTCTGCTTCCAAGGCAGGTGACTGGAGTTTGGCACAGTCTGTTTCTAACCTCATCACGAGGAAAGATGCTTGTAACGAGATCTGACCCATAGGCAAACTTCTAAACAAACACAAACTCCTACACCAAATCAATACCTGAATCAATGGGGATTTTTCCCTCTCAGAGTACAGCTGTGTTGACTCAGTCTGCTGAAGCTGTTTCCTAGGTCATCTTCCTGCCAAAGCCTGAAATGAAGAGCTGGAATTTCAAGCTCTTTTCTGTTTCTGTTGTCACCTGAGTTGAAGGAGTGCCTGCATTTTAGGTTTCACTGAAAGTCTTGCTTGTAGTTCTTGGAGTTAGCTGGCTATCTCCAGAGGGGTGAAAGGCAATGGACAGCTTGGCAAACCCTGAGCAAAACTGTGGTGGTATGTACTTTTGCCTTCTGACCTTCCTAGTTGTCAGGTGCCCTTTTGAATGCACTCCGGAAAAAGGCAAATGACACTTCAGTGGACTTGGTCCGTCCCACTGGCCCACACCTATAGGGACAATTTTGAGGGAGCCCCTCACAGTGTTAGCCGCCAGTGGGTTCTGTGTGTGTGCATGTGCTGGCCAAGGAGGCTTAGCAACACGTGTGCTGTGCTGTGGCAGGTGTTGGCCATCGCATCACCATGGGGGTTAGGGACTGCTAGAAATGGAGCACTCCGAAAAAGCCCCATCCTGCACAGCCAGACACTTTGTGTTTGGAGCTTTGTCTGTAGTTTTACTTGGTCTGGAAAGGAAAATCACTCTTGTGGAAGTAGTTAGAGATGAAAATGTGGCTGCTGGCTCATCCTCAGGCTGTTGTCACTATGTGGAGGATGGACAGTGGATGTCCCCTCCCTGGGACTGTGCATGTATATCATCTTACGATGTGGTGTCAGCAGGGCCAGCAGCTAGGGCTGAGCTTCTTTGTGATGGTCTCCAGTGAATAATGGGAGTTTGAGTATGAGCTTTGTTTGGCACAGGGCAGGTGGGTAGCACTGTGTCTTGAGGATGCTCAGGAGAACGGTCTGTCTGCTCCTGGACAGTGTGTCCAGATTTGGAAATGGGCTAACAGCTCATTTCCTATTTTGCCTTTGACAATGATTTGCTTTTGAACATGATTGTTGTCTCCTGGATTTGCCCATGTGGAGTGAGGTTGATGGGCTTGGCAGTCAGAATGGTGAACCCACTCATGTCTGTGATGTTTGGAAAGAGCTGTGAGAGGCTTGGAGCCCACTCTGCTCCAAAGTTGTTATATCTGCAGCCTTGCCTGGGCTCTCTCTATGGAGTGTTTGAGAAAATCCTGCAAGCTGCAACTGGATGTGAGTAGGGTGGTGTGTCCTGGGCCTCACATATATCAGGCTTCACTTGCTTTCCCAATGAGGTTCTGGTGCCCAGAGGTGGGACTGCTGAATTTGCTGGCGTCCTCTGTTCCCTGCTGTGCTGTAGGATAGGCTCCCTGTCTAGATTGGAGTGCCAGGGCCTGGATACAGCTTGTGTTGAGACCAAGCAGGGCTGGGCTGCAGGAGGAGAGGTGCCTGGCTGTGTCCTGCAGCACTGCTGTCCTGCTGAGGTAGAAGGCACGGCAGGACTTCCATCACATCCACCAGCAGAGAGGCTTCCACCTTCTCTCACGCCCACGCGCTGGTACAGACACGCACACGTGTACAGATACAGGTTCACACCAGCATGAACATGCTCCTGTGGATTCACATGAATTTGCAGTTAAGCAGGCACACCCACGCCAGCACGGATGCAAGCAGACCCATGCTGGTGCAGGCCTGCTCGCTGTCATAGAGGAAGACGTGTTCATATTTGCTTGACTCTGGGCTTGTGCTGGCACAGGCACCGGTATACATGCTCCTGTGCTCATAGACACTGGCAACGCAGCTAAGCCATGGCACTGGCTATTTTTGGGAACACTCCTAAGAATTGTGAGCATGTTTCAGATGTTAGAATTGTAGATGGGGGAAAGTTAGAACAGATGGCTGGAGGGTTCAGAGCAGCAGCCCTGCTGAGAACAGATATTTATAGGCGGATTTAACCCTTGTGTGGTCTCTGGAGCCATGTTTAAAGGGACAGCATCTGGACCAAACATGGTAGAGCCGAGTGATGCCTTCTGGGGATGTGCTGTCTTATCTGCTTTCTGTGAGCCGATTATCAGTGTAGACTGGAAATCCCGTCTATGTTCTAGCTCTTTCTCAGGGGACACAGCTTTCCCTAGACCATGGAGCCTGGTTTCTATAAGCCTCAGTGAAAATGGGCTGGTTGTGGTTATTATTTGCTGACCAAGCTGGGGCAGTGGGTACTGCGACTGCCCTGTGCTTGCGAGACCAGCAAAATGAGGACAAAGATTGTTTTGTCCCTCTTGCCCTGATTTTTTTATCTTCTTTTAATTTTTCTTTTTCTTTTTTTCTTTTAGTAAAATGTTACCCAGATTCTTCCTTTTCCCTGTTGGAAGCTGTGAAGATACTGTGTTTTCTTTCTGGTGTGCCATCTTCTAAAGAGATACAGATTAAACCCAGCCCTGTCAGATCCATCAGGTGTTTTTACCTGCCCTCATCTTGGACTCTTGTGCTTGAGCATTTAGGGACGAGCAAAACCCGTCTGGGGGTTGTGCTGCTTTGCTGAACAGAGCTGGCTGCCAAGTTAGGCGCATGGCAGGTTTGCAGTGACAGCTCTATTTGCAGCATCTAGTCTCCCTTTTGGGGTCTGAGGAAGTGTTGTACTTAACTTCTTTGGCATATCTTGAAGTGGCCTTCATAGAGCTGAGTATCAGACATGGGAGAAAGTGATCTGGGGGGAAGGAAGAAAGCCATGCCCTCAGGTGAAGAACTGGTAGAGTAGTTATGTGAGAGTTGCAGGGAAGAAGACACTGGCATGAACTGGGGTGCAAATCTGGGGAGCTGTGTGAGTCTGCTCAAGCTGCTTTTCAGTCCGCCTCTGGCAAAATTAGGGAGTACTGGCACTCCTGGAGCTAGTGCAGGGCACGGAGACTGGATAAAAAAGAAACAGAGGTGAGTCCTATTGGCAGAGTGGGTGCTGCCAGGTCAGAGAACGATGGCCTGTATTTCTGCTCCTAAAAATTGGAAGATTGAGTCTAGTTGTGAGATGGTGGAAGCAGCTGCAGCATCAAGTGGTAAAGGACATTCCTCCTTCACAACTGATCATAGGCATTTGATCCCGTAGGGTTTGAGCTACGTTACAGTGACAGTGGCACACACGGCATGGACCTGGGCCGCAGCTTTCCTCTCTTGGGACTTCAGCTAATCCAGATATTTGGAGCTGCTCTCTGCCTGCCAGCTTGTGCATAGCATGAAGATCCCGGGAGGCAGTGCCAAATCTTACAGGGCTGTTTTCCACTAGCCTTTGCACTGCATCTCCTGTGAACCAGCCAGAGGCATTTCCAATGTTAGAGGCGGCATGCAGCAGCCCTAAGTCAGGCTATTTGTCCAGAGTCAGGTGCTTGGCCAAAGGTTTCATGCAGATGCTCAGCGTGTGCCTCAATGAGCTGGGTTGGTTGTTGCATATCTTGATTCCATGCCCAAGGGAGCATGAAGCTCTGCTGTAAAGTCCTGGAGTGTGACATAGAGTGCTGGTCTTGCCTTGGAGATGAGCTCTGTGCCTTGAGGGTGAGAATCCAGAGCATCCTCGAGTCTTCTGTACATTGATGTGCTGGGCATGGGAGATGCAAATCTGTAGAGAGTGGGAGTGTGTTGGAGCTGCTTGCTTCCTTGCTTATTCTTTCCGCTTTCAGACTGTGGAGGCTTGGAAAGCAGTCACTGTAGTCCCCCTACGCACAGTTGTGTTCTCACTGCTCGCCTGTGTGTCACATGGAGGAGTTCTCAGTTCTCCCAGAAGCTCTTGGTCCCAGGTCAGCACTTGCACCCACAATCGAAATGTGACTTTATGGTGAGAAAAACTGTTTTCAGCTCCTGGAGCACCCCCCCACATATCCCGAAAGCACAGCTGATCCTGCTGGATACCCAGGTGTGAAGCTGGCAGTGCTCAGCCAGCTCACAGTCTGGTCTGCTGCATGGTGGTTTCATCTGGCAGCTTTGTATCTGTGGCTGTCTGACTGTATTTTGTACCTAGAGATATCGGTAGGAGCGAGGTTGCTTGGCAGGGCCACCGGGCACACTGACGTGGTGTTCCTATGGCTGGGCTGACCAGTGTTCTTCCAGGCTCCGCAGGAAGGGCTGGCAGCCACCCTACCTGAGGAGACAGAGAGAGAGAGAACCTGGCAGGAACAACGTGCCCAGTTGGGTAACTGCCAGTCCTGGGATCTGCCCACACTTGCCCGGGCTCCCACAATGGCCCCATTGTTCCTGAGAGGGCAAGGAAGAGGCTTCCTGCAGTTCCCTGGGCATCGTTAACCCTCTGCCTGCCAGGAGCAGGCTGCATGATTGGCGTACATGGGGCAGGAGCTCCCACAGCGCTGGAGTGCGAGGAGGGGAGCTGCAGGGGAGCACCAGCCTGTGTCTGCCAGCTGCCTCTAAAATCGCCTCTTGCTGCTGTTTTGAGGACAGCTAGCATGTGCCTGTGCTAAAGGCATACACTAGAGAGGTAGGGCCCTGTTGAGCCTTGATTTCCTCTGACGAGCTGTACGGAGGCTCTCTGCCTTCTTCTAGGCTGCTTTGTGCCATGACTTTCTTTGGGAGCAGCCGTCTGTAGCTAGGTTGCTTGGGCCCCGATGTGCATGCCAGAGCAGGACATGTCTTCAGGAACGGGACATTTAGGGTGTTGGGGGGGTTAATTCCAGTGGCTGAGATATCGGTGTGGAACCTGTTTAAAGCAATTCCAGACTGATCAAAGTGCCTTCTTCCTTCCTGTCCTGTAACGTGATCTCGGGCCAATGAGCTGCTCGAGGTCTGCTGTGGCTTCTGGTTCCTGTTGTTGTGGAGACAGAGCCTTGGAGGGCACAGGCGTGCCTCGCTGCGGGTGCAGGCTCGGAGCCAAAGCACAATATCCGTGTGCCGAAGAGGACAACAAGTACCCTGTCGCTGGCCAAAGGAGCTGGACGATCGTGTCCCACTCTGCTCGCTGGCTCTGCACTCTCCCTCTTTCCATAGCAGTTGTGCTTCCCCACAGCTTTCTGCTGTGTTTCCTGATCAGCTGTTTCCAGGGTTTATAGGGCTGCCTCAGCACTCCTGCTCTGTCACAAACTTCCTCTCCAGAATCCGTGGGACGAGGGAGAGGAATAGGCATTTGACTAGCATGCTAAGACTCTGTACAGGAAACTTTCTGGATGTCTGTCTTCAGAGATGTTGACCCCGATGTATCTCATGCTAGCTCAGAGGCTGGAGAATTGTCTCAGTAATCCAAACAGCTGAGGACTTCTAAACCTAAGAGATACCTTGTAAAAGTCTCCGACTAGTTCTTCTGCAAACCCTGATGCTAACTTGTTCATATCATTACCTAAACGGCCGTCGTGCTTCCAAAAGATCTCTTATTTCATCCCACTTGGTAGCCTTTGCATTCTTCTCCCCTCCTTTGTACCCTGGTCTTTGTTGTTGCAATAGCTTTTCTTAGTATGTTCTGTTTCTTAAATAAGGGGAGAACTAGAGTTAAGTGGAGGGCGAAGGGCTGAGTTGTGAGCACTTGATGACTTCAGCTACTGTACCTAGTGCAAACAATGCTGCTTCAGAGCTTGATCTAGCTGAGTCTGGGCACTTGGCCTCTGGCCACAAGGACCACTGCAAACCCCAAAGCCTCCTGCAAACTTCAGAGCTGGAGGAATGTCAGAAGCCCTTGCCCACTTGGCCAGTCATGAGTTAACAAGATCTCTTTCTCCTGGTGAGGAAAAGGGGCTCTGTGGGGGGAGCCCCAGGGCAGGCTCTTTCTGGGCCTTTCTCTTCATCTGTGGCTGTACATCTCCTGCTACAGAGGGCTCATTGCCTCCCCAGAGGGCTGCAGTTAGTGAGATGGGACAATTCCTAGCTGTTTTTGCCTATTTCCTTTCAGGTTGTTGGAGGCCTGGCCAGAGTTAGATCACTGTGTCTCTGGAGGAGCTCTGTGAGTGCATAAGGGCAGAGTAGCCCCTGGGACTTGGGACTGGGTCCATGGGGAAGGCTGTGCCGCTTTTTTGCACCTGTTGAGTGGCAGAAGCTGAGGGGTTTCAGCTTTACGTATGGAGGAGGCTTCTGAGGGTAAAGGTGAAGCATGGTGAGGAGGTAGAGCAGCCACTGTCTTGGCGTGTACTGGGAAACCTCTCTCCAGATCGGTGCTATAGCCCAGACTCTGATGATAAAGTCAGATGGGGAGCAGTGGCTCCCCTCTCCTTGAGATCTCTCCCTTCCTTTCTAGCCCAACATTGTAGTCCCAGTACTGCCTGCAGGCAGCTGCCGCCACTCAGCTGCAGGATCTGTGCTGATCCTCTCTGTGCTGAAGAAGGTGAAAGGTTTCCCAGGGTGGAATTTCCTGCGAGGTAGTTGCATAGCTGCTTCCCCTATGACCTTACACCCCGATGTGCCTTAGTCATGATGCCATGCAAATACGAGGCAACCGGGTGGGGGCTGGAGGGAGCTGCTGGGAAAAGGAAGTGACCTCAGCCGTGGTTTAATTATAGAGCCCAGTGTTTGCTGCTGCTGGGGCTGGCATTTATAACCTTGGAGGAGTGCTCAGCAGCTCACTGTATCTCTTCTACAGTCCGTGCTGGCAGAGGGCAGTGTGGGGGCAAGGTGTTGGGGCAGCCACCCTGCTTCCCCCTCTTTCTCGGATTTCTCTGTCAGCTCCCTCTCCCCAGGTGTGCTGGGGTACATACATGTGTGTGCCCAGTTGCACAAACGTGGTGTTGCAATCCAGGCAGTTTGCAGGCCTGCAGATGTTCCAGCGTCTTCCTTTTATGCAGGTGTGTCCTTTGTATGTTGCATTTAGTTCCAGGATTTGGCACAGGAAGAGTCTTAACTCTTCCCCAGCTCTCTGCCGTGAGCCTTCTCAAAGACAAACATGTTGCACTGCTGGTTGTACAGCTGGGTGCAGCTGGGGTACAGGGCACTGAGAGAGGTGGTAGCAGAGTCCCTGCCACAAGGGTTTCCTGCCGGGACCCTGTCCGCAAAGACTGTGCCGTTCTTCGGGCTGGAAAGTGATCTAAGCTTGCTTATAGGGAGAGCTAGTGTTTCAGGTAGATTTTCTGCAAGGTAGTATGGGACGTCCAGCCCTCTCTTGCAGTGTGCAACAGGCATCTCCACGCTGCTTTAATCTGAGTGTAGTAAGCATCTGCTGCAGGGATGTGGTGCGTGGCTCTGCTCCCCAGCACAACCGTCCTCACGCTGCGGAGGTGTGAGGGCTGAGGTGCCAAGGAAGCTTGTGGTCCGAGGGCACACAGAGTGCCCCCGCCCAGGCAGCGCTGTGCTGGCAGGAGGTGCGGTGAGCGTGCCTGTGCTCAGCCCTGGCCGGGCTGTGGATGCCCTGCGTGACGGTGACATCTAGTGGCTTCGTCCCATAGGCTCCACCTTTGTGTCTCTGGCTTGGAGACAGAGGGCAGGGAAGGCAGCCAGTGTGATGGCCCTGCTGACAATGGCTAGTCTGTCACAGAGCCCTGCAAAGAGACTTTCTTATAAAAAGAAGAGTAGAAACTGCTGTGTTAAAGCTTAGAAGCTCCTCTTGAAGTTCTGCCATTGGTGGGTTCAATCCTGAACACTGCTGGCATTGCAGACTTCTTTTGTTATTGCCAAAGGATCCTAAAGGGGCTACTGAATACTAGATGCAGGTGAAAGACTGTCGTCATAGGCTCAGCTACATCAGCTGTTTATCTGACCTGTGTGACCCTAGGCAAGACTTGTCTCACTTGTGATTCTTGTGGGAAAGGTGGGCTTTTAAGGTCTCAGCTGTGAACCCTGCTGCTCAAGAGAGCTGGTATAGCAGAGGCAGTGTGAGGCACAGCTCACTAGCTAGGCTTTTTAGCATTACTTGCCCAGTCCCAGTAACCCCAGTGTACAAACAGTGGAAATGGTCTGAGGAGACCTCTTCATCCCACGTAGCAGCTGTCCAGGGAGGTCTGTGTTGTGGCCTTGCATTGCAGCCTGTGGTGTTATCTGCCAGAAGGATTTTCTCAGGGAAACTGCCCCATTCGTGTACAGATGAGCTTGTCTTTGTGCATCCCAGCACAGCCAAAGGCTATGTGTCCAGCTGTCACAGCAGCCCATGTTCCTGGCCAGATTTCATATGCTGCAGGATGAGATCCTGCCTCAGAGGAAATTGAAGCTCCCCGAGCAGCAGCAGTACCTTTGGAAGAGATTTCTGGCTTTGCTTCCTGACTTACTAGATGCTGTTACTCGACTGCAGTTCTGCCAAGCTGCAGCATACAGGTGGCTGTACTGTCCTTCATGTGGGGCACCTGCAGCTTCCTGCAGGTCTCTCACTGGCCCATCCCCAGCAAGTTGCACTAGCCATAGTATGAAGCAGTTCCTTCTTATCATCCCAAGGGAGCCACATGTGACTGTCCAGTAATGCCTGGCACATGCAGGGTTTCTGTAGGGAACACACCAATTGGACTGGAATGCTAGAAGCATCTGCAAATTTGGTGTTAGATCTGGAAAAACCCTTAGCACAAGACAGGAAAGCAGGCTCTGGCTGGTGCTGCAGTAAGGAGGAGAGGAGTGGGAGAAACTGTTGAAATAAGGGGAGAAGTAAGGGCTAGAAGAGGTCTTCTAACCCTGATTGGGCTGAAGCTGTGACAGGATAGAGGCTGTAGGGTGCTGGTCAGAAACCAAATGACATTCCCGATTCACTTTGCTGTCTCTGAGCCTCAACTTCCACCTACGTTACATGGGATGTGTGTCTCTTGGTGGAAGGGAAAATGAATCTGAGGTTTTGTTCGACTAAAAACCTTTGAGACTTGTGGCTAAGTAGCCCCACAGAAATTCATTGTTCTCAAGACAGCTCCAAATGACAGGAGATCAGCAGGGCCTGCCAAAACGACTCAGAGAACTGCTAGGATTCAAAAGAGCACTAGATTCTCTCTGCAGATCTTTCAGAACCCTCCCATACACCTGTCGAGGGCACCACCTTCTCTGCCATTAAAAAGGGCACATGAGGGATCCAAGAAATAAATAGAAGTGAAAAGGGGCTTCTCCAGTTTATCACTCTGATGATATAAGGACGAGATAATTTCATGACACATTTAAGACAGATGACCCTTGTCAGCAGAATTGCTCAGTGGAATTCCCTGTTTTTCAGTGTCTCTGAGTCTGTCTGGCCAAAGCAAAGCTTAAACGAGAATGCCTTCAGTAGCAGCAGCCTGGGTTAAAGCTGTTGTCACCGGTGATGAACTGAACACTCTCAGGCAAGTGTTCCCATACTGGGGTCAGGGAGATGATCCTGTAGTCACCAGTTGCTGTATAGTGGATTGTCTCGAAGATCTGCTTGCTGAGCTCAGGTTGGTTTCAGGCTCATCTGGGTGTTCAAACCCATCCCTGACTCTTGGCTGGAGCTGGCTGGCTGACAGCAATGCTATTTCACTGCTGGTTTTGAGGGGTTTGTTTCTCACTGGAACAGACTCCAAACCTGTTGAATGGTCTTGTGAAAAGGATTGTTTTGAAACGATTTTTGCATGGGAAAGCTCAAATTTCTGATTCTGGTCTTTTCTCAAATCAGAAATGATTCAAGGGTCTCATTTCTCAGAAATCTCATTTCTGGAAAGTTTGTTGTAGTCTTTCTCTCCATGAAATACACTGACTTTATTGACATAGCGTGGTATTTTTTGGAGGTGTTCAACCCCTTCTGCTATTAACCCTGGGAGGACTGGTAATCTAGGACTGTTGTTGGGTCATGTGCTGGGGATCTCATCCAGATTTGGAGTGCATGGTATCTCAGGAGGGAGCAGCAGGTTTCTGGAGTCTCTCCTGCTATTCTCTACCTAATGCCTTTGTTCAAGAAGCCCTTCAGCTTGCTTAGGACCTCTCATTTCCAAAGCCAAGGTGTTCAGCATGAGTTTGTGGTGGTGTTCACGGATTTGGCTTGGGTTGTCCAGGATTGCATCTTGTAGTGAGTGATTAGGTAGTTATCAGCATAGGTTATGTGCTTAGACGGTGTTTGCAATGGTAATCTGCTCTTGTTGCTTCCTGGACAGGCTGGCAGAGAAGGCTTCGATGACTTTCTGTGTGTTGTATCGCTGTGTCACAACCCATTTTGATTTTGTATGCTGGGTTTTGGTGAGCTATGGAACACACAGCACAGCTCAGGAGGCCTGGGTTCTGGTATCCACTGTGTATGCACAACTTAGTAGTCATCTGGGTTTCACAAGAGCTTTTCCCAGCATCTGATGGGAGGGAGGTGTGGCAAAGCGCCTTCCCTTTTGAGCCATCGTGGCTCTGTTGTCTGGGCTTCCTCTCTTGCACCTTCTTCTAAGAGGGAGAGCACAGCAGCAATGCCAGCCAGCTCCCAGATGTGGGAGCTGCAAGGCTGGTGGCAGGCGTGGGCTCCTCATTCTTTGCAGCAGCGTTGGGAATCCATGTTATCGTCCTTTGGAGAGAGCGGGATCGTGATTCACCAGAAAGTCTTCCGGGAATGCAGCGGGGTTTCAGGTTTCTTCAACTATCGGCTAACAATTCTCAGATTGCAAATATGTCAGCCCAGTCTCTCCTGCCCAGAGTTTACTCCTTCTCTCCCTCTGCTGCTGTTCAGACTGTACTGATTTTAGATTTAAACCTGTGGCTTTTCAGATGTATCAGGTGCAAACACTCTCCGCATTTGGATGTAGCCCTTTGTTCAACAGATACTTACTGTGCCTTGAAAGCCTCGGTCCCTGCATGAGGTTGGCTGCGTTGTCCCCCTGTGTAATGATAGTGGAATCAAGGCACCCAAAACCCAGGCATCTTGCTTGAGCTTACAAGTGGAATTGGTGGTCGCCAGGAGCAGAAGCCAGGAATCTCATCTCCTTGCTTTAACCACCGGGAATTAAGTTTGCTATTGTCTTTAAAACTACCAGGCTGTAGTGGATGTGTTGCTAAATTTCAGAGAACGATTTTTGTGCAGTCTTCTTTTTGTCATGTTCTTTTCAAGATGTTTTGAATTGTTTGTCTCCTGGTGTCAGTGTATCTACTTTCTAGTTAACTGTCTTGTATGGCATGCCTGCTGAAATCTAGTTTGAATCTCAGGGTATGTGGAAGGAGCTTACAGCACTTGAGATGCCTACTGTCATGCGCAGCCAGACAGATGAGAGGCTGAGGTGGATACCTGCTATCCATCTGCACAGAATCCAGCTGTTGCTACTTCTTACAGCAGAGCAGAATCTTCAGGCAGCTGCTTCTGGCATTTGTCCCATTAGGAATTGTGAGGCAAGTGTTATCCCTCTGAGTGGACACTAGAAGAGGAAGGCTTTCCAAAGTTTAGCCAGGTCCCTCTGTCAGCCCAGGGTAGCTTTCCATCCTGCCTCAAGCAGGGTTTTGAATGACCTCCTTGGAGCACCAGCCTAGTCCCAAATAAAGAAAGAAGATAGGTGCCCCCCAAATGTTACATTCTGCAGGAACCTCACAGCTGATGAGACCCATCCACGCTGCAGGCAGTGCCTGAAGGTTTTGTCGTGGCAGCTGCCAGGTCCTTCGGGATCGAGGTGTGTGTTCTATGGAGTCTCATCTGAGAACCAGAGGGACAGGAGGTGCATCTCTGGACTCTGTAGGCGTGGGCTTTTCAGGGCCCCGGGCTGCTTCCTTCCTGAAGTATTCACCATACTGGGCTGTACTAGGGTTAACGCTGCGGTGCTGCTAAGCATTCACATTTTCAGTGAAGCATTTTGGGATCTGTTACAAACACTATATCATGTTACAATATCATGCCTGTGCAGATGTGCCACAGGCAGACCTGGATCTCTCAACCTACCGTGTAAATGGAAGCAGCTCCTCAGCAGGTCTAGCCACACAATGGCGTCAGTGGGTTTATGACCCTCAGGACTGTGGTGCAGTGTTGCAGGGATTGTGAGTGTGGCAAAGCGGAGGTGGGGGAGGGCCTCTGGGCCACCAGCAGCAGGAGCTGCTGCAGAGCTTGCTTTCTGGAATGCTGTCTGGCAGCAACCTCTTCCAGTGGGACTGAAGGCTCCCTGTGGCTGGCCAGCCAGTGGCTGCAGGCAGCATGTGTGCTTAATGCTGCAGCTTGTGCCATATGGACTTTCTCCTCCTCCCTGCTTGCCCTCTCCGTGTCTCTTTCCCCGCTCAGCTCCCCTCCCCCTACAAGTGGTTTGACAGAGCAATTGGGCAGGCACTGGGACAGCAGCTCTGACATAAATCTCTCCTGGTGTGGAATGAGGGGTATAAATATCCAGAGAGTGATGTGATCTTTCCAGCTGCTATTAATAGGTCTCTGGAGAACAAGAGCAGCAAGCGAGACTGGCTGACACTTAAAGGGCTAGCAACTCCCCTATGTGCTGTGAAAATTAATCAGTGCTGTAGCTCACCATCTTCCTCCAGGCTAGAGCAGAGCCCTCACCGAGGTGTGTGGGGCGGAGGTGGAGGAGGAGGGAACAACTAACAACTCCTAGCTAGGAAGCAATGAATGATAGGCCAAGCTGTGCATGAAGGATCTCACTAACTAAGGAAGAATGCTTGGGCGGGCTGTGCCACAGCAGTGTTTGCATAGCATGCCAGCAGCCTGTGGCTCAGCTTGCAGGGAGGCAGGTGCCGAGAAGACCCCTTTGCAGAGAAGACCCTTTCTGCAGTCACAGAACTTGCTCATGGTGTATGACAAACTGCAGCCTGCACCTTGTGGTGATCACAGACTTTTGGGGATAATGGGTCTGCAAAATGTGCTTCACTCTGCTTTCTTTGCAAGGGTGCAGTGATTTGCCCTGGTAGAGTGAGCACTTGGCTTTTGCTAGTGGCATCTCCAGGGTCACCTTCAGCAAGCCAGGAGCAGGATGTGTAGTGCTGCTGAGCTCTTGCGGTGCTATTTAGATACCTGGAGTTTGGTCTGGAGCTGATACTTCCTGTCCCTGGGTGGCAGAAGAAATCTGTGCACAGCATCTGGCCTGCGTGGTCCAAATAGGAGGAACAGACCACAGCAATCCCCTCCTTGTGTGCTGGGAAGTTTCTCAGCCTGTGCACAGGAAAGCTTCTCAGGTGCATTGTGGGGATGTCACGCAAAGCATATAGCGGATGTGAGCAAACAGAGTGATACCTCAGCTTCCATGAACATGTGGTTTACTCTCTTTCCCTCCTGCTTCTCCAGGAAGTAAAAAAGACTCTGGCAGGGTTAGGATGTAGTTACCAGAGTTGTGTGTTGGACCAAGAGTTTGTGGTGGCCTTCCAGAATACACAATGTGATACGGAACTGCATCTCAGCAATCTCTAATGCCTGTGCAGAGTTCCAAGGGGTATATTCCCAGTGTGAGCAGGAGACTTCGTCAAGGCAACCAGATCCTGCAAGGAGGGCTACTGCAGCGTTACTTAGCTGCATGCATGTCCTTTAGCCCAGAAACCTCTGTGTTCTGCCCTAACCTCCTCTTCTCTGCCAGATTCTGCCTCAGCCTGCGGGGCTATTCAGAAAGCTGAGCTGGTTTTTGGGCAGGCGACCATCATCCTGCTATCTGAGCAGGCCTGTGGCACATTGCATTATCCTTCTGGGCTGGAAGCTCCTGCTGAAGTGAACACCCCCTGCTTTAACCCAGAGCCTTAAATCATGAGCTGGAGCTGTCCCTCATGCCCCTGAGAGAGGCAGAGCTTGTCTGACGAGTGCCTGCACTTCCTGGCTCTGCCTTTGCCTTGCAACCGACTGCCTCCTTCACAGTTGCCTCAGCCTTTGTCCCCTGCTCTGCTCCAGTTTTCTCTTTATAGGCTTGTGTCAAGACTGTCTGCTCAGTTGTCTTCTCTGTGTTTTGCAGTGCAGAGGAAACTTACTTTGCAGCAAAAGGGGTTCCTGAAAACAGTAGGGCACCAGATTTCTCTCTAGAGTCACAAAGTTGTCTAAGCTCTGGGAACACCTGCAAAATAGCTCTGAGCATCCTTCTGCTCATCAAAGGGCCAGTCTGTCATGGAGCACCCATTTCTCATCTTGGCCTTGGAAATGGGGGCTCTTGTGTCTGTGGCTGTTCCTTGAAGTACTGGCAAGTCTGCCATGCCTGGGTGAGAGTTTACAGCTTGTCAGCATGTGAGTGAGTAACTGCAGAGCAGGATTTTTTGCTCCAAGGCACCAAGGCTAATTCCCAGCATGAGTGGCTCTGGGTTGTGCCTTGCCATGGACTTTGTCTGGTCCTGTGACCAAGCAACAGCCCCAGTGCACTGGTCCTGGGTTGTGCCCCCAGCAGCTGCATCTGTATGAGGGGCACTATGCTGACTTGCTGCTCTTTTCTCTTGCAGGTTTCTGATCGAAGGGCCTGGGAGCTCCTTCCACTGGCACTGTAGGAAGCTTTAGCCAAGCCAATGCACCCTGACAACAAACTGCCCAGCCATGGCAAGGCAGGCAGCAGCAGTGCCCTGGCCCAGCACCACAATGTGAACCAAGCACCCACCTGTAACTTGGGCTCAAAGGGTGTGGGAGCAGGCAGCCATGGCAGCAAGGCCACTCAGATTTCCCCTGGCAACTCTGGACTGAAAAACAGCCAGAATGCTGTCCCAAACTTCAGCTCCTTGAAGGGCAAGGTGAAGCGGGAACGAAGTATCTCAGTGGACTCTGGAGAACAGCGAGAAGCCAGCACCCCATCACAGGACACAGAATCAAAAGGTAATGCTCTCCTAGACCTTGCCGCAGCATGTCCTCCTCTCAGTTGCTACAAATATTCTGGCAGGACTTGGGATAGGAGCATCTTTGGTTTTTGTGCTGTGCCTTCTGTTCAGACTTGTCCTGGCTGCCTGTGTGACTTTGCATCACTGCTTGTCACATCTGCAGTTTTTCGACTGAAGTGGCTGAATTCTCATTTGCTTTGCATTTCATTCCCTCAACCATTTGTTACACCCAGAATCTGGCCTTGGTTTTCACAGGCTACTGAGGCCATCTAAGCAACAGCATAGTTCACTGAAACTACACCAAATGCCCCTGCGTGTGCAATGTGCAAACTTTCAACTTGAGACTAAGTTGTTTTCCGTCTCCTTGATGGTAGGGAGCTTCTTTGTGGGTTTGCAGCTGCCCAACGATTCAGTCGGTTAGCAAGGAGGTGCTGCGAGGGTCACTGTCTGAACAGTTCTGTGGTTTCATCAGCAGTGGATGACTCTTGTGTTACAGCATGTGGCTTCTGGAAAAGGGCTGAGTCGGTGCTTCTAAACCCTTTGCCTTCCCTGTCCTCAGCGGCCTTCCCTGTAACCTCTTGTATTCCATCAAGCTCTGTGCTCGGTGGCTGTGTGGGATACTTGAGCATCTCACAGACGGTTGTAGGAGGAGAAATTCCAGTTGTGCCCTTGGTTCCAACCAAGACTCACACCCGGTCTGCAGACACAGAGCTGCTGTTCTGGCTTGTGCTCCTAAGGATTTGTTTTCACAGTCAAAGCCATGTTGCCTGACTGACTTAGGCCAGAGCTGTGCCATGGAAGAACTGGTAGAATGTACCTGAATGGACTTCCTGCCACCAGGAAGTCTCCCCACAGTGTTACAGGGGTGACCGTACACCACTGATCATAAGTGTTTGCAGTTTTATCCCAGAACTGTCTTGTAAACACATTTCCACTGGAAGATTATTAAAACAGCTTGATCAGAAATACCCGAATCTCCTGTATTCCTAATACACTGACAGATCATGTGGATTTGGTCATGACGTAAAAAAGACAATGTAAAAAAGTAAGACCAGACAACGTTTCATTAGTTAAAGCACACAACTGGAAGTTATTCATCCTGTGTCTGATTGCTCTCCCTGAGTCCCTAAGTGCCTTTAGGCAAGCCACTTCCTCTCTCAGCTGCATCAGTCCCATCTGAGAGGGGGGACACGTGGAGGGAGCATACTATAGAGAGCGTGAAGGCCCCTGCCTGAGTGATATTGACAAAGAGCAGAGTCTGTCTCTTGTTCCTACAAAGGATGTGAATGCGCCCTCCCATTCTATATTCAAATTTTAATTTTTGAATCACAGACCCTTTCAATTTAATACCCAAAGCTCTGTAGTTTGGAACTGCAGGTAGACATCCTGTGTGCATAGATTCCTTTCAGGCAGTTAGAAATACATCTCATTCTAAACTTTGGCTCTCACTGGAAGGTCTCACTAGATCTGGCAAGGAGTCCAGACTGAGCAGACGCTTCAGGTTCTTAACCAGTGCTGGGCAGATGTTAGCATAAGGTTTATTGCTCAGTGCATCCTGGTTGGGTTGGCACTGCCAACATGCAGCACCCAGCTGGGCAGGAACCCCAGCTTTTCAGCCCCTTAAGCACCTCTGATGGCCCTGTCCCTTTGCAGGTGAGGTGGCTCCCCGTAGTAAGCGACGATGTGTGCTGGAAAGGAAGCAGCCGTACAGCGGTGATGAATGGTGCTCTGGGCCGGACAGCGAGGAAGACGACAAACCCATCAGCAGTGCACACAGTAAGTGACTGCCTCCTTACCAGCTCTGGAGCTTGAATAAAGTCAGGTCCTTCTGCAGCTCAGGAGGGCTGATGACACTGGCACCTCTAGCTTTACCTGTGTGTGCTCACTTAGCTGAGTGTGTGAGGGCGCATTGCACTTGGTGGTCATTGTGCTGTGAGGATGTTTGCCATGAAGTGAGGTCTGGGACTTATTTTGCAGAGATGCTACTGAGATGCTGGAGGGAAAGGTGTTGAGTTTCAATGTTCCTGCTGTATGTTGCTCTGGCCACATTACCTTGGTCATAATGGCAGCCAGAGTATGTGATGTGCATTGCTTTTGTTGCAGCAGCTGAGTCTGTGCCAGGCCACTCACCTTTCTCTCTGCATCTGTGTTGTAAAGACAGCTGAGTCTAAGGAAACTCTTGGGGTCTTGATAGTGGTTCAGGCAGAGCTGAGCTGGCCTAAGATGTGCACTTTTTGGGACAATGAAGTGTAGGTCTCTATTTTCCAAAAGCATCAGCATTCTTTGACATTATGTATCTACAATTCACTTTGCTTTCAAACTGTTAACAGGGAGAATATCTGAGAGATGGGGCAAGGTCCTGTGGGGTCCAAGGAGATGTCCATGTTGTCTGCTGGAGAACATGAACGTGTAGAAAAGCAAGAAGAGAGTGGGCTCTGTGCCTGCCAGCACATTGTTGCCATCTTCTCCAGAGCATCCACTTGCACTTCTCAGCACAGTCCGCAGCCTGTGCAGCCTGTGCAGGAAGGGATAGCGCTGTGTCCCTTGTCACAGCCTGCTCCCAGATCTGCCTGGCGAGAATGGGTCACGGTGGGGCTGGCAAGGAGGCAGCACCTGTGTCCCCTCAGCGGGTTCCCAGCGGTGTCTCCTGCGGTGGCAGGGTCGGGCTGCAGGAGCTGCTGCGATGGGGAGAGGCAGCTGGAAGGGAGCAGGGAGCCAGCTGAGTTAAGTGGCGAGGGTAGAGGAAGGCAAGGCATTGGTAATTGGTAATTGCAGTGCTTAGTGATGTTTTACTGAATAACGCTGAGGACTGGCAGCTCTGCCGTGCGCGGCGGCCCCGCGCCGGGCGGGCCCGTGCTGCCCCCTGCCGGCGGCCCGCCCGCAGCGCTCTGCTCTGCTCCCGCAGGCTGTCATGTAGCAGATCCTGCCATGTCCGCGGCCCCACCGCTTGGCCCAGGGTCCAACCCGCTGCCGACCCTGAGCGAGAGCAGTGCTTCCGGCGTGCCCCACGGTGCTGCCCCTGGCTTGCGGTCAGAGGCTGCAGGAGGCGGAGGCGGCGGAACAGGGAAGCAGCCTTCACAGTTTGTTTACGTCTTCACAACGCACCTTGCTAACACGTAAGCTGTAAACCCCATACCTCCCCCACTGGTACTGGCTGGCCTTGCCACACCTGGCCGGCCTTGTCACACCTTCCTGCTGCATGCAGCACTTGAGCACAAGAGAGCTGGAGAAACCTGTGTCTCTCTGGTTGCACAGGGTGGGAAACCCCTGGGGTTCATGAGGTATGCTGGCAGCCACTTCAGGTGGGCAAACTTGGACTTAAATGCCCACTTCCTCCCAGTGAGGCTCCACACTCTATTTCACCCACTGTAGAGCCCATCTAGTTGGCATCCAACGCAATGATTCCTCCAAAGCAGTATGGGCTACTGGTCTGTTTCAAAAGTATCTAAGGGGTGGGTGTCACAGGGAGTGTAATGTAATCCATGGTATTCTCCAAACAGTTCCTCTCTTCTGCCCTGCGTTTCTCAGTCATAGAGTCTTAGCAGTTAGTTTAGTCTGTTTAGCCTAGTCTGTTTAGTTTTAGAGCTCTGCTGTACCACAGGTTCAGTGTGGGAGCATCTTGATGACAACCACCTTAGGACAGCAGGCACAAAGCAAAGCCTGTCACAGGACATGGGAAGAGGGAAATTGAACAGCAAGTGATCATCCTCACTGGGGGCTGTGCAGGACAGATGGGAGGACTCTGAGAACATTCCGCCTTCTTGGTTACCTCCAGAGATTTTCTTCTTCCTGCGGAACTGAAGAACGGAGGTGGTAGCTGGGGCCTTGAATGGGTAGGATGGGGCAGAGTGCCTGTTCTCAAGTGATTTGTGCTCTCTCCCCAGAGCTGCAGAAGCTGTCCTGCAGGGCCGAGCTGACTCTATTCTGGCATACCATCAACAGAATGTCCCACGGGCAAAGCTAGACCAGGTATACCACCTGTGACCCAACTGCTCCTGTTGGCACATGCTGCCCACTATTACCCTTCCTATCTGATGTGACCATTCTCCCCCATCCCCTGGCACAGCTGTGAAAGAAGGGGTTGCCAGAATGCCCTTTCTGTGGGGTAGGAAGCTGCTTTGCTGTGAAATCTCTTTGGCACAAGTCTTTGCTGTTGTCAGCTGTGAAAAGTTTGGGATGGGGCATGGCATGTTCTCTCACAAGCCACGTGTACAGAGTACCTGCGTGTGCATTCCTAGATCATGTAGTAGTACCTACATTTATTCCTGCAAGGAATGACGGTGAACTGCCATGAGGCTTCACTTTGGGACAGAGAGGTCTCCTTCAGGGTGCGGGGAAGAATACCTTCCTGGGATCTTTCCCTGCTCAAGTTTCTTCCCCTTTTCTCTGCCAGGCACCACCTGCTCCTAAAGTGCTGGGCGTTGCTGAGCCACTTCCAATTAATCCTCCTGCTGCCAACACTCCACAGTCCCAGCCACTGGCCCCTCAAGCAAGTCAACCACAGGCGCAGCCTCCCCCACCACAGCCTCCAGCCCCACCACCTCAGGCCATCAGTCAAACACCTTTACCTGCGCCCAGCAGCCTGCCTCAGGAAGGGGCAAGTGAAGATGGCCGGAGAGATCTGACTCCCAACTCTTTGGGGAACAATAGCAGCAACAACCAGCCTGGAAGTAACCATCCAAATACACCCACTGCATCTGCCAGCACCATACAGCCTGGGCAAGTGGACTCCTCCACCACACCCAGCTCCAGCCTCCTTGGAGAGGGCCCAGGCTCAGGGATGCCAGGGAATGGGCAGGCAGGCCTGGGCCCCAGGAACACCATGAACTCAGAGGGGCTCTCAAAGGAGCAGCTGGAGCACCGAGAGCGCTCTCTGCAGACCCTGAGAGACATTGAGCGTCTGCTGCTGCGCAGTGGGGAGGCCGAGCCCTTCCTGAAGTCCAGCCAAAATGTGGGTGAGGGAGGGACTGCCCCTCAGCCACAGGCTGCCCCTGCCCAGCCCCCTGCACCCCCTGCCAGCATGAAGAAGTATGAAGAGCCTCTGCAGTCCATGATCTCCCAGACCCAGAGCCTTGGTGGGCCCGGCCTGGAGCACGAGGTGCCCCACCACCCTGGCGCTGACATGGGACAGCAGATGAACATGATGATGCAGCGGCTGAACCAGGACAGCCTGACACCAGAGCAAGTGGCCTGGAGGAAGTTGCAGGAAGAGTACTATGAGGAAAAGCGACGGAAAGAGGAGCAGATCAGCATCCATGGCCGATCCATGCAGGAGATCATGATCCCGCAGTCAATGGGGAGCATGATGATGCGTGGGCCTCCACCACCCTACCACAGCAAGCCTGGAGAGCAGTGGCCACCAGGGATGGGCAGCCAGCTGCGGGGACCCATAGATGTGCAGGACCCTCTGCAGCTGCGGGGAGGGCCACCCTTCCCTGGGCCACGGTTCCCTGGGAATCAAATGCAGAGAGTCTCTGGCTTTGGAGGGATGCAGAACATGCCCTTGGATGCTCTTGGGCCCATGAATGCCGTGCAGAGGCCAATCAGGCCCAGCATGGGATGGAGTGATGATATGTCTCCTATGGGAGGCCCTGGGAACTTTCCACAAGGCAGCTTGCCCTACCCACCAGGGCAAGGGGACCCAGAAAGGTTTATGAATCCCCGTGCCAGAGAGGAGATCTTACGGCATCAGCTCATGGAGAAACGCCCAGTGGCAATGCAGAGGCCCATGGGGATATCCAGCAACTCCATAAGCCAGGGCATGGAAATGGAGAGGATGATGCAGGCTCACAGGCAGATGGATCCATCTATGTTTGCTGGGCAGATAACGGGTGAGAGCCTGAGCAGTGCCCCAATGGGAATGGATTTTGCAGGCACTCGGGGGATGCTGAGCCCCCCTATGAGTCAGTCAGGCCTTCGAGACATGGACACACCCATGGGCCCTGGCAACCTCAACATGAACATGAATGTCAATATGAACATGAACATGAACCTCAATGTCCAGATGACCCCACAGCAGCAGATGATGATGTCGCAGAAGATAAGAGGCCCTGAAATGATGACCCACCAGGGCATGAACCCTGAGGAGCTGGCCAGGGTTAGGGCTCAGAATGGCAATGGCAGTGCAATACTAACGGGACCCCAGAAAATGATGATTCCCTCACAGTTCCCCAACCAAGGACAGCAAGGCTTCTCAACTGGGCAAGGGTCTTACCCCAACCTGCCCCAGGAGATGGGCAGTGGCTCAGACATATTCAGCCCTGAACAGGGCACCATGCCTGTTGGGAGCATCAGTGGCACCACCAGACTCAGCCACATTCCTCTGCCTCCAGCCGCCAATCCCACTCCCACACCAGGGGGAAACCTTGCCAACATGCACCCAGCACCTTCCCGGGGGCTGGGCCGCCGGCCCTCCGACCTCACCATCAACATCAACCAGATGAATTCCCCCAGCATGGGTCACCTCAAGTCTCCCACCCTTAGCCAGGTGCATTCACCACTGGTCACCTCCCCATCTGCCAATCTCAAGTCCCCACAGACGCCCTCACAGATGGTCAGCATGCCACCTTCAAACCAGTCTGGACCTCTCAAGTCCCCCCAAGTGATGAGTTCCTCTCTCAACGTCCGGTCTCCCACTGGCTCACCAAGCCGCCTGAAGTCCCCTTCTATGGCTGTTTCTTCCCCTGGTTGGGTGCCATCTCCCAAAGCCACCATGCCCAGCCCGGGAGTCAACCAGAGCAAGCAGACTCTCAATACGAACTCATCTGCTTCCATCGGAGCACTGGATCAGGGTATGCTTAGTGTCTTGTATGCAAGTGCACGTCTGTGCTTAGTTTTGGTGAGTTTATGGACAGGGTTTCTCTCCAGCCCACGAGCTCTCTCTGGAGTGGGAAAACATGTGTTCCTGTGCCTGGCCCCACATCTCACAGAGCAGGGGTCCAAATAGGACCTTTTCAGGTAGATCTGTGACTCAGGCAGTAAATGCTGTGTCTGTGCTGGGCAGTCAGGGGCAGGTTTAAGTGGAAGTCTGTCACTGCTCTGGAGCAGGGCCTCTACATGAGCCTTCTCAGAGTCCACAGAGTGCTGGACTAGGCCAGCTCTGTGCTTTGCAGTCTCCTCTGGTCACTGCTGTCAGGGGGAGGGAACAGGGTTGCTCTCTGGTGGGGGCAAGCCACAGTGTGTGGCTTACAATACAAAGTTGATCTCTCTCTTGTTTGCAGGTTCTCTCCCTTCTGGGACTCGGAGCAGCTCTTCTGCACCAGCCAGCAACACCTCTAGCACTATGAATCCAAACATGCCTTTTACTTCCTCTCCAGATCCATCCCCTTCCCAGAACCCCCTCTCACTGATGATGTCCCAGATGTCCAAGTATGCCATGCCCAGCTCCACGCCACTTTATCACAATGCCATCAAAACTATCGCCACCTCTGATGACGAGCTGCTGCCAGACAGGCCTATGCTCCCACCTGGAAGTATGTCAGGTATCTACTTCTGGAGATGGGCTTGTGAGAGGTCAGACTCTCTTGTGGCTGCCAGTGGACCTGTGGCAGCAGGTGGAGGAGGTATTAGAAACTCTGATCTCCCCATGACTGCCGTTTCACATAGCTTAAATTTACTCCTGTTTGTAACAGTCTCTGCACTTACCTGCCCTCTGCCCAGGCTGTCCGTCAGCTTCTGGCTTGGGTGGAAGGACTTTAGCTGATCTGGCTTGAGTCCTTCCACAACACCTGGAAGTTTTTTACCTTTACCCATATAGATGTATTTGGCCTGAGTTTTCATGGCTCCTGGAGTTTTCTCAGGTTCAAGACTTGCAGGCAGAGGTCTGCTGCTTAGAGCCCTTGTGTTCCTGTGCAGTGGGACAGGGATGCTCTGAATGGGGCTTGAGTGTCTGGTGTTTTGAGTGGAGCCTAAGTGCCTGCACAGGCAGGGCTGTGTTGTAGCACAGTTGTGATTTCAGTAGGCCAGATATGCTCCACTAACTAATGGCACTGGTGAGGTCACCTAGGCAAATGAGTGTTTTTTGTCATGTGGTGACCAGCCCAAAGGGGAATTCCAACATGCTCTACCACTTGATTTAGGGGTCTAAAGCTGTCTGATAAATATCTTTGGCAGTTTTGAAAATGAAAAATCAACTTTTTGACTCTTTCACCTCTGAGCAGTTCACTTAGGTTGACCGCAGGCATGCAAATGCCTTGGCTGCCTTTGCAGGCACTGATAGCTGCTCTGCTTTTCTGATGGGCACAGGCCTTCCTGCCCAGACAGCACTTGTGCTGGGCTGCTGGCTCTTCTACTTTTGTCCGCCTCAGCACTTGAGGTTGTGTGGTCACTGGAGCTTGGTGGGTGGCAAACCCTCTGGCAGGCAGTGGTGAAATGTCACTCCTTGCTGCCTTTCAGGCAGCTGAGAGTCCTGATGAGACCATGATGTAGGGCACGCACCGAGCCAGCCAGGACTCTAAAATCAGGGGAATGTTAGAAATTACAAATCTAGCATGGGACTGGATGAAGCTGGAAGAGCCCTCTGGTGGTTGTGGGCTTGAGGAGCTGGAGTTGGAGACACTTTTTCCTGATGTTGGTGCTTTGTAAGCCCATTTTGGAGCTGCTTACAGAGCATCATGCTCCATGCTCATGGCATTCTGAGCAGGACTGCTTGGCAGGCTTTCAGGATGTGCATTTTGCAACCCTGCAAGGTCTGTGGGAAGGGTTAACTCTTCTCTCTTTTTCCTGTCCTTAGGCGTGACGGGGAATCAGCCAAATCAACTGCACTTGAACTCTGTGGGGCCTGGATCCGCTCAGAGCCCCATGGGAATGAACCTGCCTGGTCAGCAGCCCCTTTCCCACGAACCGCCCCCCACCTCCATGATGTCCTCCCCAAACCCTTTGGGCTCCAACATTCCTATGCATCCGAGTGGGCCAGGGGCGGGCATGCCCCCCCAAAACCCCATGATGCTGCCCCCGGGTCCCCAGGACTCGTTGAACCAGCAGTGTGGCCCTGTGCCCAACAGTTCACAGATGATTCCTTCTAACCAGCTTGTGTTCCCCCGCATGCAGCAGCCCCACAATGCCATGCCATCTCCTGCCGGAGGCATGCCCATGGCCCCCAGTGCAGGAGGTGGCCCTGGGATGCAGCAGCATTACCCGCCAGGGATGCCCTTGCCACCTGAGGATCTTCCCTCCCAACAGCCTGGCCAGATGCCCCCTCAGCAGCACATGATGGGCAAGAACATCCCTTCTCGGATCGGTGACCCCTACCCGCCCGTGCTTCCTGGGGTGGCGTCGGTGCTGAACGACCCCGAGCTCAGTGAGGTCATCCGCCCTACGCCCACGGGGATCCCGGAGTTTGACCTGTCCAGGATCATCCCGTCAGAGAAGCCAAGCAGCACCTTGCAGTATTTCCCCAAGAACGACAGCCAGGCACCCAAATCTCAGCCTTCCAACCTCCACCTCATGAATCTGCAGAACATGATGGCTGAGCAGCCCCCCGTGCGTCCAGGTATGAATGCTCCCAGCCTCCCCGGTCAGCAGGGCGTGCAGAGGGGACTCAGCATGCCCATGTGCCATCCTGGACAAGTGCCCATGCTGGGCAGGACAGGCATACCGCCCCAGCAAGGCATGATGGGCAACAGCATGCACCAGGGCATGATGTCTCCGCAGCAGAGCCTGATGGCCCAGCAGAATTTCATGCTGATGCAGGCCAAGCAGAGAAGCATGTCTGTGTCGGGGGAGATGTATGCCCAGACAGGACATATGATGTCACCTCAGGGCTCTCTCATGGGGCCCCCACCTCAGCAGAACCTCATGGTCACGCACCAGATGAGGCAGAGGAGTGTCTCCCTGGACAGCCAGATGAGTTACATCCCCGGGCCTGGGAACATGGCAAACTTGCCTTTTTAACCCTGACTGGCGCTCAGGGCTGGGGAGGGGATGGGGCTGTCCCTACAAACATTTTTAAACCTTTCTGTGGGGGCGGGTTGGGGGCCAATGCCAATGGAGGACACCACGTGGGATGCTTTTCATATCGGATTCGCCTCTACACAGCAAACCAGATGTGCAGTAAACTTGATGTGAATTGGGTTTCTTTTTCCTTTCTTTTTTGGGGAAGAGGAGGGTGGAGAGGCTGGGCATGGGGCTGTTACTTTGAACCCTGTGTGGTGACCAGGGGCATCCAGACCTTGTGGCAGTTTGTAAAGTTTTCACTTACGGTTTTCCTCCGTCAAGTGTTTTTCTTGCCCTTTTTTCCCCCTCTATATTTTTTGTCCTTCCTTTTTAAGCAACCAAAATGTGCAAGAGGGTTTTTGGAACTAGCTGTAAATAGGTCGCTGAGAAAGGCAAAATTTGTGCTGGTTTTTAATTGTTCTGTATTTCTGTGTTTTAATAGAAGCCTCAAGACATGTTTTAAAAAACAGAAAGAAAAAAAAACATGCTAAAGGCAACAGTGTACAAGGATTGAAATCTCTCCTTGGGGGAGGCAGGAGGATCCCCAGGGTGCACAGGGTGTTGAGAGATCCCATTGTAGAGTGACTCTGTCAGACCCGTGTTGTTCATGCATATGAATGGTTTTGCATGTGTGGGAGAGGAGGGGGTGGTGCAGCGTCATGCAGATCTCAGGTCCCATGGATACATGGATACTATGCCAAGTACACAAACATAAGCACTGACCAAGGGCCATTGCGGAGGGTAGGAGCCACCGAGCTGTAGCCCTGGTGAAATGCTGCTGGAGCAGTGCTCATCTGGCAGGGCAGAGGGCACAGCTTTACAGGATGCAGCTATTGCTGCTCTCTAGAGAAGCTGCCGTGTCTGGGATGGGAAGGATGCTGGCCCTTTAGCTGGAGAAGCATCAGGAATCTGGGCTTTGCAGATGGTAACATGCTGGACCTGAAGGTCTTGACCAACTCTGTCACCTCTACTCCCTTCTCTTCCCTTCATGCTATGTTTCCTGTAGGCAAGGTGTTGTGATATGTAGGGACAGGTGGGCTTTGAGATGAGTGAGGTGATGCATTCCAGTGCTTCCAGGAAGGCTAGCTGAGAACACTGATCTTCTGCAGCCTTCCTACACCAGTCTATTACTCATCCATTACCCTTCAGCACTGTGTCACTCTCCCCTGCCATTAAATGCTTTCCCAGGTTTTCCTGGTGCTTGTCAGTCCTTCATCTGTAGAGTTTTGCAGGCAGTCTTTACTCCATCATAACCTGAGCTACTGGCAGCAGCCCTGCCCTGTAGCACAGGAGAGGTCCAGCTCTTGAAGAGGACCTGTCCCTGAGTGCAATACTCTACCTCAACAGTGTTGACAGCGTGGCCATCCTCTGCTTCAGACACAAGAGGCCAGAGTTGAGTTGCAATCTCTTAATTCCTAGGCTGGCAGAAACATGGCATTTGGACAACTCTGGCTTTCCTGCATGCACTCCACCCTCTCCATCCTGTACTCCATAAGGTCTTCCTGCATGCAGCCCTGATGGTCTTTCCCATGTTTTTTCACAGAGGGGAGTGTGTCGTGATGCATGCACATTTCTGCACACATCACAGAATCTCTGGACCTCTGCGGGGACTTGCAATTCCAGCATCCAGTGGTAAACCTGGGGCACACAATTGCTGGAGGATTATCTCTGCAGAGCCAGGCTTAACACACTACCTCTCTTATAACAGAGCTCACCTTTCCCAACTTGCTGTTGCAGGGAGGAGAGGGCTTTGGAAAGGGAGGTTGCCAAGTAGTGAGTGAACAGCAACTCTTTTTATCAGGTTGCAAGCTGTTTAGAAAGGCTGGTGGGTGCTGAAATGTCAGCCCAGCAGCTGTCTTGATCCAGTCTGGAAAGAAGATGGAAACATAAAGTCCAGTTGGGAATACATTGAAGCTTTGAGGCATTTTGTAGTGCTGGGTGAGAAGCATGGGTTTGGACCTGAGGAAGGATCTTGCTCTAGTCTCTTGCTTTGTGGGGGTTTGTTGTATACAATGTGAGCAAGTAACATTTTTGAAGTGGCAAAACAAGAACAATCACAAGAAGTTCTCCTTCCTGCTGCGGCAGTTGGAGCAGAAGAATTATCTTCAGCCCAGGCTTTGGACCTGACATGTTAGCTGCTTGGATTCTCGATCTGAAAGGTGTGTGTTTCATGCAGGAGGATGTGGCTCAAATAGATGTAGCTCTTTCTAAGCTTGACTTGCCTGAAAGGCTGTAGCTTCTCTTGGCTGCACTTCAGGGTGTTGGCTGCTGGTAGCTTCTCGTAAACATCCAAATACCAATTACAGTCCCAAACGTTGTTCATCACCCACCAGCAAGTCTTGGCTAATTTGAAGCCATAACATTTTCTATGTGGAAGTTTTTTTGTTTGCCTGTAGATAGCTGTTGTTTGAGCCTGGTTGAGATCTCCATGTGTTTGTACTTTCCTTGTTGTCCCTTTTGCCCAGCCCAACACAGAGGTTGCATGGGGCTTGCAGTCCTCACTCTGTCAGTAGCACATTGTCCCTGTATCAGCAGGAGCCTGCAGGCTTGTGGCACAGGCCGTGCAGTGCTCAGGAGAGCAGTGCTGAGCACTCACAGGGACATGGCAGTGCCATGCTATTTCTGCCTGGCAACAGGAGGAAGACCTGTCCTTCAGTGACAAATCAAAAGCTAAGCCATGTGACTCAGCAGCCCTGGGTACAAAAGGGAAATCCTGATGCTAGGTCAGAGCTGAGGACTCTGGAGCTGCAGTTGGTGCTCTTCTGCAAAATCCCACTGCTGTGGAACCAGCCCTACCCCTACCACTGTGATGGCTGAACAATGGGGAGAAGAAATGCTGCCTAACACCCCCGTGCCCTGGGCACTGCTCCCAACCATGTCTGTGAACAGCAATGTGGCAGGAGTTCCTTTGGAGGCTCAATGACAGCCAGTCCTTGTTAGACCCGGGCAAGGTTTGCTGTCAGCTGGTTGCCCGCTGCCATGACCTGTGTTTAGTCTTGTGTCTTGTAGTTTATTGCTCGGCTCCTCACCTTGAGTTCTGTGTACTGACTCCACCTAATCACAGTAGAAGATTTGCCCATCTTTTAGCCATGACTTCACCATGTTTTTCCAGCTCCAAAAAAGTGAATGCTGGTAAACCGCATCTTTCAATATGTCGGATAATCACACACCTGGAATTAGCTTTCACATTGAAGTAAAGTTGACTGACCTATTCTCTGTCATCCCATGGAGAAACTTCCCCAGTCATTTTGTACCATTATATAAATATATATATATAAATATAAATATATAAATACAATATGTGAAGACATCTTATTGGTTTTTATTTGAAACAATTTTTAGGCTTGTTTTTGGGTATCTGTGCTGCCTGTAATGTATTGACCTGTTTTATAGGTGCCTTTTTATTAAAAAGACAAATTTCAAGACCTGACCTGTGCCTGTCTTTTTCTATGTGATTTTCCACAGGACTGCAGCAGAGACAGAGAGTATGAGAGGTGCTGGAAGGATTGTGTGGGCATTGAGGGAGCCCCTTCTCTGCAGCACTCCCAGGCATACATTCATTCATGCGTTCCCTTACTTACACCCACCCATGCATGCTCCACTGCCTGTCACAGGCCTGTGATCACTGTGTGTGTGTAGCAGAATGCTCTGCTGGAGCCCCAGCTCTGTCTCTTGGGAGACATGGTTGCCCTGCAGGAAGTGCAGAGCAGTGTGTTGTTTGTGAGGGTCTTGGTGTTTCCATCTTTGGGGTTGCCTTCATCAGAGACCAGGGCTTCCTCTGGCTTGTCTGCTGGAGCCTTGTTTGCAGAGCACAGTCCAGGACTGGGGGTGCAGAGGGTGTGTTGTGGATGGTGGTGACATTGCCTTCCCACACACCATCTCCCAGGAGCCACCTTGGAGTTCCCCTTGGCTCAGTCCCCCTTCCCCGTGGCCTGGGTGGGCAGAGTGCATCTGGCCTCACTTGGTAGCCATGGGATAGGGGCTGAGCAGAGCTCCATAGGGAAGGCTCAAGGTCTGCCCGAGGGCTGCAGGGGTGGCTTCGGCAGTGTGAGTACTTAGCAGGGAAGCCCACTAAAGGGGCAAGGTGATGTGACAGCCATGCAAACCTTGAGGACACAGCAAGGGTTTTGCTGAATGGAAAGCAGAGCTTCCTCTGCAGTGAAGGAAAGTTCCTCTTGCTTTCTTCTTGTTGCCATTCAGCAGGCTGGCTGCAGGCAGCTGTGGGAGGAACAATGGCAACTCTTTGGGGAAGGTCTGCCAGCTCTGAGCCAAGCCATTCCCAGGCTGAGTGAAATGCAGGTATAAGGGCAGCCTTCCAGTCAGGTTAGCAGCTGCTGTAAAACTGGGGCAGGAGGCGCAGTTAGTGGAAGAGGCTCCATAAAGCAGAGAGGTCTGGACTGACTCTGGACACAGCAGAGGCTTCTGTGGCACTGGTGAAAGGGAATCTGAGCAAGGTGCTCCTCTGAGCCATTTGAGCAGAGCTGGTCAGAAAGGTGCCAGCTGCTCACTTAGTGCTCTCTGATGCATCTCCCTTGAATAATATGACACAGTTACAGACAAATGCTTACAAGCACTGTACATGAGAAGATGGTGTTTTATTCAACTGTTTATTACAGCTTACATCAAAATTTCCTAAAGATTTGTACATACCAGTGCTTAGTAAAGCTATAGTAACAATAGTAACAATATATGTGTAATCTGTTCACTCTCATTTGAGTGCAGATTTTCTTTTTACTTTGTGACCACTGTAAGAATTTTACACTTTGACTATTATTTTTTTCAGTAACATTTTCATGTAGAAACACAGTTGTCACCATAACCTGCTAGGTAGGTGTTTACAGTGCATCTGCAATGGGTTTTCTCACTGGTACAACCGTGGAGAACACAAGTGCAGGCTTAAGAGACTTGCCCTTCTCTGCTGCATGTACGTGCCTGAACAACCGCAATCACCATTACTTGAAAGTTTCATCTTTGAAGATGCGGTGCTGCAGGAAATGGTGGACTGCCTTATACTAGGTGAGTTTTCTCCTCAAGTCACAATATGAGATCAAGCTATTGAGATCTCTGCCCGAGTCAGACTGAGGTAATGTGGCCCCTTTCCATAATGGCTAGTCTTTTTAGCAGGGCCCTCGAGTACTGTGAGTACCTGAGATGAGCTCCCTGCTAGTGGGATGAGCTTCAGAAGTGAAGTCAGCACAAAATTCCTGCTGCCACAGGAGAGCTAACTTTGTTTTGACATTGCTTAAAATGTGAGGTGATGGGTAGAGCAGATCTGAGGAGGGTTGTGCTCATGTGACATTGGTATGTATGGCTCTCCTACAGTTCAGGCCGCAGCACTCTTTAGGAACAGAAATGTCATGGAGCAGTGTTGTGGGCCTGCTGCCACGTTAAATGTGACAAGACCTCCTAGGCAGCAGCAGGCTGTCTTGAGTCTCTGCTGGGGCTTCCCCACACACCAGCTTGCAGTGCAAGAATTAATGATGGGGAAAGATGCTGCTCTTATTTTGAACCAAATTATCATCAAGCTGCCCTGATCTGAGCAGTTTCTGCATACTTGCAGTTCAGGGCAAGATCACCACCGAGGTTTGTCCTCTGTTCACCTGGATGCACTTAATCTCTGAAAACCCCGTAGGTGCAGGTGGAGGAAAACTATCAGAAAGCATAGTGCCAAGCAAAATGCCACATTTCCTCTAGTCTTGCTAAAAGCAAAGAGAAATTATCCCTTACTCTGGGGCAGTGGGTCTCCTTGCTCTCAGAACTCATAAATAGCCATACAACTAGCTGCCAAAAAAAAATAAAAGTTATACCATCAGCCTTACAAAGCTGTGTAGTTTCTCTCCCCTGTGTGCAGTCACAAGAAGAAGCCATGTCCTCAGATGGTGTTCCTTAAAGGAAAACTTTTGCATAGTCAGGCATTCAGTTCAGCAGCCACACACAGGAAGTCATAACAGCAGTAAAACAGATCAAATGAGTAGGGAAGGATGCAACGGGTATGAGGAAAGGAGTCTGTGACGACAGTCAAATTTTTCCATCTGCAGGAGGACTTCCTGGCATAAGCTGTGTTGGGATGATGAATGTGTTGTGGCTGGCTGAGGGGATGTCACGCAGTAGGAGGACAATGTTGCAGTCAAAGAGTGTCCAGCACTGTATGCCTGTGCCATTGGATTGAACTTCGCCGCCCCCATCAGTCCTACCTGCATCTCTCCAGTTGCTATGGCCACTGAGTCCCACGGCTTCCTTTGAGCATGTCTGTACCAACCTGAGCTAGTGAAATGGAGACCCGCTTACTGACAGGACTCATTTACTTGCTGCACTTTTTTCCTTAACCCTGGCACCCCAGTCCTGTGCCTGGCTTTGTGCACAAGATGCCTGCAGTCAAGTTTTTCAAGGGAGAGGTGGGAGTGTCAGGTTCAACCCACTCGAGTTCATCCAGCCCAACAAGAGTGACCATCAGACATCGAGCATTCACCAGCAACTGCCAGGTGAGTCTCTACAAGTATGAGAACCAGAAAGAGCCAAGCAAGGAGTCTGATGGGATTTGGGTGTTTGGTGGCTATTGGACCTGCTTCCTGAGGAGTGAACAAAGTTGTGGGGATGCTTGTGAAACTTGTAACTGAGACCAAAGCAAGTGTGCCACTGGGAAGGAAAGATCCAGACCAGTTCTGCCCTGCAGGCAGCCTTTCCCAGCTAGAAAGTGGAGATGGAGGTGGTGTTGTCAGACTCTATCCCACTGCCCTTCCTTGTCACCTCCAGGATCTCCTGCAGGGTCTCCTGGCTTATGCAGCCAAGCTCCTGCAGGATCCGGAAGAAGTCGTTACGGAACTTGACCCCAATAAAGGCGTAGAGGATGGGGTTGAGGCAGCAGTGTATGAAGCCGATGGCCTCTGTCACCATGATGGCTGTGTCCAGCCGGTCTTCCAGGAGGCAGTTCTTGGTGAAGGCTTCTAGCTTGGTAAGTGTGTTCAGGAAGATGACGATGTGGTATGGGCTCCAGCAGAGGAGGAAGATGCCTGTGACCAGGATGGCCACACGGACAGCTTTTTGTCTCTGCAGGCGCTGAGACTGACACAGTGCTCGGATGATGGCCATGTAGCAGTAACACATGACCAGCAGAGGCACAAAGAAGCCCACGGTGTGGTAGAGGAAGCGTGTTGCCAGCCACGCATTGTTTCCATCAATCCCAACCTCTGGAAAATAGCAAATGCTGTGATTACTGTTGTCTGTCCACACTTCCATGAAGATGAGATCGGGTAAAGTCAGAAGCAATGAGCAGAGCCAGACAGCTGTGCAGGTGAGGTGGATGGAGCGAGCTCTGCGTTTGCGGTAGGTGTGGATTGCATAGACAATGGCCAGGTAGCGGTCCACTGCAATGCACCCCAGCAGCATGCTACTGCAGTAGAAATTGATCTTGTGGACAGCACTGAGAATCTTGCAGAGGAACTTCCCAAATATCCACCCAGCCAAGCTCTCCACCACACTGAACGGGAAGGTGAATAACAGTGCCACGTTGGCCAGGGTGAGGTGGAAAAGGAAGTTTTCTGTGGTGGTGCGAGACCTCTTGAACCTCTCTAAAATGACCAGGACCAGGGCATTGCCCAGAGTCCCCAACACAAACATCAGCAGATAGATGAGGGGCATGAAGACCTTTCTGAAGGGGTCTCCCTGGTTGCCAACCACAGATGAGGCTGGGTTGAAGCAAAAATAGCCCTCCAAAGAAGGGGTGGTGTTCTCAGCTTCATAGTAACCGCTCAGCTCCACCTGGCTCTGGGGAACAGAGAGAGTCTTGTTAGTGGAGGGGAGTTTCTGAACACAAGAACCCAATCCCTCAGCTGCACCTGGCAGACCTAGAGCAGAGCACCCCCATGTCCTGCAGCCCACTTGCACCAGGAGGAGATGCTGTCTGCAGTGTGATGACGTTGGAGGCCCCTCCACTGCCAGGAGGTGCAGAAGGAGGTGGAGAGGTTTTTCTCCATCTGGGACAGTGAGGGCTGCTCGGTATGTAATAATCTTTAACTGGAGTATTTGGGGATGTTTTGGTGTCCAATCAGATGATCAGTTTCATCTTCTGGTTCTTGCCAAGTTACCTGCTGGTGAATTCTATGTGCTTTCTCACATAGAATGGACCTTTCCTCTACCAGCTTTCCCGTTTTTTCCCACCCATTTCTGACATGGACCACTCCTGTCCTGCCCGCTGCCTGCTGTCATGTATAAAGGTGGTAGGATTCACCACACAGCATACCTGTACCTCAAATTCTGTGCAGTGAACCTGTCTCCTTCTCCTCCTCAGAGGCCTGAGAGCTGCCTATGACAGAGCAGGGTGAGGTGGGGTCAGCAGGAGCTGTCCTTTGAGATCGCTTTCCACACACTCAGAGGAAGGTGTGGGGCAGCTGTTCAACACAATGGGAGGAAAGCCTCTGAGGCACTATGGTGTCATAGCTACAGGAATAAGATGGAGAGAGAAATCTGTTCTGTTGATAAACCTTTCAGTTCTGAATTACTTGCCAGTAAGGCAAATGCAATAGAGCTGCTGCAGATGTGATTCGCCCTTGGCTTGCTGTATCTTCTTGACCCGCCTGTATTTGGGCTGAAGCTGTGGGCAAGTCTTGAGTGCTGGGAAGCTGGAATTCTGCTCAGGATGAGCTCCCTGGATGGTGCTCATGTTTCAGCTGCCCTTGCACAAAAAGAGAGCAGTGGAGGAGGCTTCTGGCAAACTGAATATTTAGCGACAATTGGGAAGAACTCAGCAGCAGTCACCCTGCACTCTCCCACCCACACCCTCTCTGGAGACCTGTGCTGAGACTTCAATGTTGACCACAGCGGAAGTCTCTGCTAATATTTTCATACCTTTCACTGCCAGCTGCAGCTGTTTGCACCTGCTGCTCCTTCCCTTGTCAGCCAAAGTTCCAGTCTAAAAATACCAGCCATGCTTTACACAGTTTTAGACCTGATTTTGGGGGTTTTTGCTCACCCACTGGGCTATTAAGCAAAATTACTGTGACCAGCCTGGAGTCTTGCATTGTGCCTAGCTAGGGAAGGGTGATTTATGTTTCTTCTTTCTCAGGCAGCTTTCCCTGGGTAATGCACTAGGTGCCTCTGCACATGACTGTGGGGGGTAAAGAGGTCACTTGGCAGCAGCAAGACTTACCTAACACTCCTCTACTGCTGAAACCATCTGCATGGTTCCAAGAGGAGCCTGGCCATGCTAACGGGACATAAGCCAACGGAGCATTACCAAACTCATACAGCAGAAAACTGGTGCAGGCAGTCCCCAAGCAGTGGACAGCAGGAGGTTGAATAAGTCATTTGGAAAAGTGTGGAATAACCCTGCCTAGCTCTTGTTTATGTAACTGTAGGGCTGCAACCCTTTGGTGAGAAGCATTTTGTATTACCAAAGAACTTTTATTTTTCTGGTTTAGGGTATGATTTTGGAGATCAGAGATTGCTGCTAAAGACAAAAGCATTAAGAAATCCCTCCCGGTTATTTTCCCCCCCAGCTTGAAAGTATTTCCTGCCTACTCTGTACCCAGACCTTTCAAGAGGAGTTACCAATACACAGAAATCTGTGATGTGTTGGCCAAGGCCAGATCCTTGAATCTCTCTGAGAAAAAGCAAAACAATCTAAAAACCTTTGCTATTTGATGTAGTGACCAAACCAGGCTGCTCAGGCTGTGCAGGTGACTCTGCAGAGTCACAAAAACCCTGAACAGATTATATGTTGGAATGGGAAATTTCACTGGGAAGAGGTTGGACGATTCCAGTTTTGAAGGGAAAAACGAAATTATGGAAAATGGCTGGGTTTGCTGGCTGGAGTGTCAGTCCTCCCTTGGAGCCATGCCAGCAGCATCGATGGCAGTGGATGGGCAGCTTGGGCAATGTTCAGTGGCTTTGGCTGCTGGCGAGTTTCCAGCATCACCTTGTATTTGGAGCCGGAAGTGCAGAGGCTGAGTGCCACTATCCGACACTATCTGATTGCTGATGGGGAGCAGGTAGGGAGGGCTCTTTTTGTAAACCACTTACTGTGGGTAGAGGAAGTGTGTGCAGAGCTGTGTCTGATTTGTCCTTGCCTGCATCGCTGAGCAGATCAGCATATGTGGGTAGAAGAGGACAGAGATGAGTTGGAGACAAAAAATGAAAAAATCAGAGTCCGAGCTAAGACAGGAAGGGCAGGGACCAGAGCTGCAGGAGATGCACTGAATATGACAAGCTAAGGCTTCTGGGGGCTCTGCTGCAATTCTGGGACTGGAAGTGGGTTGCTGCCTGATCTGGGATGGGATAAGTCAACAGTGTGCATGAAGAGGGACCTTTGTACAGGTCTCCTGCATGACAATTGCAGCAAATTTAGAGGTGGGAAAAGAAGTGGTGTCTCTCTAATATAGCAGTCAAGTGCATGCCTGGGAAAGCCGTTCCACTGTGCTTTGTGTTCAGGGATCCCTTTACCCCTATAACCTGCATCACAGTGTTATTCTGGTCTCCTTGTGTCAGCTGTTTTTCTCCAGTTCTGCACAACTATCAGCAGTCAAAATATTTGGCTGCAGAAGTGAAGCAGCTCGTGCACTGTTACTGATTTTCCATGTGAATCATTCCTTTCTAGTCAATGCCAGGGCTGGGAGCAGCACATTTCATTCTCAAAACCTTAGAACTGTAATTGCCCACATCAGTACAATCTACTGATGGAGCTTCTGCTCATGACTTCTCCAGGGGCTGAACTAGGGAAATCCAGGAATAAGACCAAGGCCTGTGGAAATACCATGTTACTGCAGTGTAGGTGCCTTTACGCTCTTGAGTCACGTTGATCCCATTGCAATGAAAACTGGCCTGAGGAACCTCAGGGAACCTGGTGTAGATCTCAGTGGTTCTTCTGCAACTATGTTTTTCGTTGTCTAGTCTGCAGAGGAGGAAGGTTAGCAGGCAAAGCATTTTTGCTATGGACAAACAGGGTTATCATTTTGGGCATGGTACTTTTCTGCAAGGTTAGAGTCAAATGGTCTCATATGGTATCAAAATTTAGGTGACGCCCTCACTGTATTCACTGTGTGAATACTGTGTGTACTGCGTGTATACTGTGTGATAAAAAATGCCCTTTTGGTGCAAACATTCTCATCATTTTTCCTTCCACAATTGCTCAGTTGATCAAAAAATCCCCTGATCAAACAAGGCAGGGTTTGTGTTGTCACTTTGACAAGACACTTTGGAGGCCTTTTTTTTTTTCAAATCTCTGTGGGTAGGTTGCTGCTACAAGCACTGAGGATAAGTAAAGCAACATATGGCACCACCAAAGCAAATACAGTGATGCTCATGTGATATCTGTGGCCACCCTGGAACAGGGAGGGAACCAAATCTGGGAAGCTGCCAGGAAACAGAGGTGGGAAACAACATATGCCAAACTCTCAACTGCAGAAATCTGAGAAAAGGTCTAACACTCTTTCTACTGTGGCACCTGACTGTGGGCGTTTAGTCCAAAAATCAGCTGGGTTCCCCCTTGAAACCCTCTCCCTTCCCCTCACATGGGGTCTCCTTTACGATGTAAAATAATTCACAGCAGAGATAAAATCACTAAGTTAAGGATTATGGAAAGTTTTGTAAGCAAAGAAAAGGAGGTGATAAAAGTTTGAGTTTGGTTTTAACCTCTCAATTTTAGTGCTGCCACTGAACTTCAACAGAGGCCAGGGAAAGAAGTGTCTTCTCCAAAAAACTTTTAAAGGAATGACCACCATTTGCAAAGGATTTTTATACTGGATGAATCAGAAAAGAAGTAAGGAGGACAGAGCTTGCTCCTCCATCTCCTTGCTCTTCTGGTGTGTAGGAAAAGAGGAGAAAGAAAGTTTGGTAACAATTGAATCCAACATTTCTCTTTGGAATAACTAATGCTGAGGTCTGCTGCAGGGAGCCACTGTAGTTAAAACTTCTGAGATGCGATATTTGAAAACCAGGGTAATGCTAATGCTACTGCGTCCTTCCCGTTGGATAGCACAACATCCTCTAAAAGGTGCAGCTGCTCTTTTTCACTTGTAAAGGCTGGGAAGAGAACTATGACATAGAATACCTAGTGTTATCACTCCCTGTTAGAAGAAGTTCTTGCAATTTATCTTCCTCTCTTTAAAATTCTCCTCTTGTAAATATACTGCATACTCCCCTTCCAGCAGCATGTATGTGGAGCCTGTACGTATGTGGAGCCATATGTATGGCAGCTTGTACGTGGAGCAAGCAAGCAGGGTCGTTATACCAAGGGTTTTCACACACACACACACACAGAAGGCTGGGTTTGCTTGGGTATTCCAGTTGTGAAAGGAGACCAGATAAGGTGTACAGAGCTTTGCACACTGTGTACACAGTCATTTATACCACTAAAGGCTGGTGCAAAAGGTGCCTGGCTCAGAGTAAGTGTTTATGCCTATATTGTGCTAGTGGCTGTGCAGACAGCAGGGCAGCAAGGAGCAGAGGCTGGGAGAAGCTGGCAGCACAGGATGGGACTGCTGGAGCCCTGCTCTCCAGGTAAGTCACCTGGCCCTTTGCAGACACTCTGGTCTGTGTCCTCATGCAAGGACAGCACTCGGGCTTAGTGCTTGCCAGTACAGGTTCGGGCAGCTTTCCCCAATGGAACACCCTGCATCCCTGGATTACAGTGGCTGTAGCCACACTACTCTGACACTCTGCAAGCAACAGCCTTGTGCTTGTGGTCAAGTCTGGACTTAAGGGATGCAAGGACTGATTATGCTGGCATAAGAAATGGCTTAAGCTCTGCCTCTGCCAACAGGAGGGCTAGAAGACAGATGACCAGAAACCTGGCCTTTCAGCCCACCCCACCACTACCTCCCACCCCTGTTATCAAGCAAAGCCAGGCCCAGCTTACCAAGTCATAGGTCTCTGATGAGTAGCTGACAGGCCCCATGATTTGAGGGGCAGGATCTGTCTCTCTTCCAGAAATTTCTAAAAAAGTTCTTTTCTGGGGTGAAGTCAATCATTTAAGTGGGAAGGGAGGGACAAAAAACAGAGTATTTGCAAGGCAAATGAGCTCCAGGCATAGAGTGAACTGATGATATAAAGACTAGCATCTAGATTTTCATCTTTTTACTAGTGCTGTAAGTTGATTTTTAAGGCAAAGTTTGAAGAGTACATATTCCTTTGGTCCATATCACAGAAGATCCAGATCATCCTTATGTCTTCCCTGGAAAACTTCAGGGTTCTTGCCCACAGCTGTCCTTTTTCCAGGTGGTCCGAAAGGCTTTGAAAAGTTCTGTGCCATGGACCATCCTTACCAGAAACCTGGATCCAGGCACTTCTCTGGAGCTGTGCAGGACTTTGAAGTATGGGTATGGTCTGTATGATCACTGCCCTCTGCTTGGGGTCCTCCTGGCTGCTTTAACCCCAGTGACTTGTGGTTGTCTTCTGTGCCATCTCCTGCTGCTTCACCCTTCGTCTGGGCTTGGGGGAGTGTGAGGTGGCTTGCACAGGAAAGCAAAGCCTTGGCAGCTGCTCTGCAAGTCTAGAGCAGGACTAGCAGGGGCTGGGCAGTTTGTCTTCACAAGAGCAACAAAGAATCAAGATAGGAAATGAAGATTTTCTCTGCTCGGAGAAATGGGCATTTTGTTCAGTGATGTCACAGCAGCAGGCTCACAGTGAGAATGCCCCAGTCTGGGTCAGCAGAGTAGGATGGCATTGCAGCTGGCATTTTGGCAGAAAGCTTTTCCTGTGCAAGGAGCTGAGGTGGTTTGACAAACACAGTTCTTGTCCTCCTCTTGTCTAGATAGAGCTGCACCAAGGCCTCTCTACCAGCAAGGACTCTGGTGGGACTTCGGGCTGCTGAAGAAGGGGGTAATGTTATTCTCGTGAGCACTACTGGATTACAACCACTCCTCCTGCTTCTTAGATACCGACTTGTCGGGCACCTTCTGCCCCGAGGATGTTGCTGTCCTCCCCTGCCGTGAGGACCTTTGTGTGCACCTGCGTGTGCTCATCAGCCTCTGGGCAATCTTCCTCCTGAAAGCAAGAGGATGGAGGGCAACAAAACCGAAGGGAAGCCGTAGGGAGCCCGCACTGTGCCTCATTGACAGGGAGAGCACAGACTGAGGAAGCCCTGTCCTGAAGCCCTGTGCTGCCAGGGCTCAGGGGTAAGGCGAGGAGTGGGGTACCACTGGGCCCCGGAGACTGACAGGACAGGAAGGATGTTCTTAATCAGCCAGAACTGCAGGGTGGAGCTTGGGCATTTTGCAGCTGAGGGTGGGAAAAAACCCACATAGACAGCTGTAGATGTGAGAAACTAGACAAAACCAGGAACGTCCTTGTTCCTTTTGCACGTATTTTGGAAAAACATTTGAGGAAAAATTTATCTGCAAAGCAATAACTATTAAGATTACATTCCCATTGTGTCTCGGTTCGTCAAGATACATGTCTAAGTAAGAGCTGCCTAAAAAGAAATGCCAGTTCCCAGCCTGTCACGATCGGTGGTTACGACTCCTACAGGCTGTGGCTCATTCCCTTCTTGTTAAGTTTTCGTTGGCTGTGTTTTAATGGTTACATAGCGAAGGGCCGTTACGTTTCCAGGCGCTTTCTTGCGAAACAGACTTAAAAGGGAAGATTGGGGGGGGGGGGGGGGGGGTCTGAGGAAGCGGGACGAGAAGCCAGTCCTACGAGCGCCTTCACATGGGCACCGCACGCTAGGTGGGACGTGACGCGTGGCGCACGCCGCACGTAGTACGTACGTACGTACGTACGTACGGTACGTACGTGCATGGTGCGTGTAGACCGGGGCGGTGCCGCCCGCCGGGAGGGGGAGGGCGCACGGGAGGAAGGAGGAAGCCGCCATCTTGGAGCGTCGAGTCGCCATAACAAGGCACCGGGGGAGCGAGAGGATTTTGTACCTGGGCGAGGGGGAGCGCGGCTGGTGGCGGTGAGGACAGGCCAGGCCGGGCACGGCTCCATGGGAGCAGGGCGAGGGGGCCGCTACGGGCAGGCCGCGCCTCGCGGCCTGCGGCGAGAGCGCGGGCCTGAGCGGGGCCTGGCGGCGCCGCAGGCGGGGCGGGAACGGCCGGGCCGGGCCTGGGCGCACCGGGATCGGCGGGACCGGGAGACCCCGGGGGGCGAGGCCGGGGCCGGGCAGCGCTCGCTCCCTGCCGGCCCGGGCGGCAAGCGGCGGCCGCTCCATTGTTCGTGGGCGGGAGGTGTTGGTGTGGCGCAGCTGCGATCGGCGGGTGGCGCCGGGCCCACCGCTCGGCCCCGGGGCTCCGCAGTGCGGCCCGGGCTCACGGGGCGCATTGAGCACCTCTAGGGCTCCCTAGAGCGACCGACGGGAAGAGAAAGGTCTAGAGCAGCTGCCCCCCCCCGCGCCCGGAGAACAGAGATAGGCGACGGAGGCCCTTTTTTTTTCAGTCCGTTGTTTTGCGTAATGGTGGCCTCTCTTTTATCGGAATAGGAGATTTGTTGCGATCCGTGAGGCTTTGCGTTATTTTTATCCTGATTTTTAATCTTCTAAAGGATTGTTACGAGCGTGAGGGCATAAGGGACTGAGAGGTTTAATTTCCTACACTGTTGGATACCTTAGCGTTGGTAGTCGGGTCTCATTGGCACAGAGCCAGTCGGCGTCTCTGGCTACCTTCGTAACTTATCTGGTTTTTACGAAGTTAATTGCCAAGAGAAATATCTCTTCGAAGATACCTTGAAAATTAACTGCCAGAAGATCCTAGGATTGCAAACTTTAAAATCTTGCTGGAAGCCAGAATTGACACACTTGAAAGCAGCTGGGAACTCTGAATTCCTTTTTCACTCTCTTGAAATGCTCTTCAATGTGCCTTTTTATTCACTGGGAAAACACGTGTTTTGTTGTGAATGCCGAGGTTAGGAAGCAGTAGTCTTCTGGTTTTTCCTTTGTGTTTTCCCAAGATGCAGATGCTCAAGGCAAGCCTATTTTTTGTTCCAAAAGATTTTGGACTAGGGACGTTTTGTCTCTTTGGTACCATCGTAAGGAGTCTTTAGCTCTGGTCCATGCTTGCTTAATGTAAGGGGCAGATTTTGTATTGTCTTTCCACAGTTTTTCAACCTTTCTGTTACATACAGAGTCATTAAGTAGTGTGTATGAAGTGTTATCTTCCGAGCACCACATAAGTTGTCGTTGACAGCAGGAAGGTAAGATCACAGGCAGAAGCTGGATAACCAGCAGCGTTACTGCCTTAGTTCAAGCTCAATCACTTGGACGCAAAGAGGCAGCTGCTCTCCGTTCAGCGTAATGGTGTTGTTCCATCACTGTTCTGCATAGCCTTAAATCAACATCCGGTGTAAACCTGGGGGTAAGCTGGTTGAGCTAGCGTTTTGCGTTGGAAGAGTGTAAGCTGTTGGTTAGGGTTTATATAATTTATATTTCCCATTCAAACCGAAGCGGGCAATGAGAGTAATGTAAGGGTTTTGTCAGTTCTATCTGGAATATCCACTTGATATCGTAGTCTTGCTTCCTCTCACAAACTTATGTATAACATTATTGTCCACATTTTAGGGCACGTTGGCTGCATCGTGGAAATGGGAGAATTTGTGGGGGAATTGAAGAGCCATCAAAGCAGTTGATACACTAAATGGTTACTTTATGAGAGGGGGGCCAGGTAGTGGAAGGTTGCTGAAAGTACATCTGTTTGGGAGGTTTTCTTTGGTGTCTGAAGATGTTAGGCAACACTTTCTAGAAGGGCAAAAAAAGTTTGATGCATGTCTTTATAATTATCCCTGAGGAAACAAAAAAGCAAGTGCTGTTATTGCACACTGCCTGAGAAGAAATTTTTCTTAGAATACAAAAGTAAATTGATGTGATGTACGTAGACAAAAATCCACAAACTAATTGTTATTGTCTGCTTCTCTTTCAGATTGAAGCAAGTGAATTCTGATAATAACTCAACTTCACTAGAGGGCTTTTTTTTAAAAAAAGTTGTTCCACAGTGCATCAGAGCAAGTTACTGCTTTACTTTTGAGTGACTTACCGGTGCTTGCCTGCATTGCAATAAAGGACTCATATATTGAGCAAGACTTATTTATCTCTTCATTTTGGAGAGTCTAATAAACTGTTATTACAGTTTCTGTACTGACTTTGAAAGTTTTGAAGTCTAAAAAGACATCTTTAAAGATAAAAGCATGAGCACGGCCAGAACAGAGAACCCTGTTATAATGGGTCTATCCAGTCAGAATGGGCAGTTGAGAGGCCCTGTGAAACCCAGCGGGGGCCCAGGAGGTGGAGGCACACAAACTCAGCAACAGATGAACCAGCTGAAAAATGCCAACACAATCAATAATGGCACTCAACAGCAAGCACAGAGTATGACCACCGCTATTAAGTAAGTGTTTGTATCAGCTGCCCCAAAAGGAATGTTTAAAAGTCGTGTATGGGAAGGCATTCTTGGATTCCCACTTGGAAAATGTTGTCTTCTGTTGTTTTCTGACATGGGTGGTTAGAAGTGTACATTATGGGAAAAAGCTGTATTTCCATGTGCAAGCTTCTCTCCAGCAGTTATTGTTGCGAAAATCCAATTTGATGCAGTGCTTTTCTGAGTGTGAGCCACTGTCAGAGGTGGCCCTGCTTTAGAATCCTGTCTTTTCTGCTTGTTGGAAGTGGTGCGAGAGGGAAGTATAGGAGTGGGGAGGAGCTGAACTGAGCATTTAAGACCGAGGAGGAAATGCCACCTGATCTGAGTCTAGTTGTGTATGCCTTTCAGTTTGTTGCAGTTCTTTCTCGTGGTGAGAAATGCTTTAAAGTCAGTTATCTTTTGTCATTGATCTGAAATAGTAGCACCTGGTCTCTTCATTGTAATGCTCTGTCTTTAATTCATCATGGCCTGATCTGAGAGGATACAGTCTCACTGTGATGTCCTGCTCCCATGCAGCTAGTTTTGGAAGTGTACTGGTTGGAATTTCTGGAAGGTGTAAAATACTTGGATGGTATGGTAATGACTTGCTTTTCTTTTTTTCTTCCATGGATCCTCCTCCCCCTGAACAGCACTGGCTTTTATTTTTTTAATTATTTGTGAAGGAAATGCCAGCTCTCCTCAGAGAAAGCGTGATAGAACACTCAGATTCTTAAAATCTGCCTAACGTGCCCCCTCCCGCCCTTTTTTTTAATGTATTACACGGTTACTCTAATGAATGTTGTGAATTAAACTCATCAAAATTCACGCATAACTTCCTGGAGCTGATGATGAGAAGGACTTGGTCTCCACTCTACAATGGCTTTCAAGAGAGGATGGGTATCTAAATCTCACTGAGGGCAAAGACGTTTGATCAACAGGTGGAGTGATTGCTTACTTAGTTTTTTCACCAGAAGTGTTTTTTACCTTTTCACGTTACTTAGTGATTAAGAATGGATGTTTCCTGAGCAAGAGAATTTTTCTTTTAAGTCATGAAATATTCTTGTGTGGATTTATTATAGCCAGTTTCTGTTACGTGACTAAGTAAGTGCTCAGTTTTAAATCTGTTCTCCTGTTTGATTCAGTGCCCTAAAAATGGCACTTGAATCATGACTGGATAAAAATTTCACAGGTTTGTTTGGCACATGGCTGATTTTGTCTGTTTACAGTTTTCTGCCTATTACATCCTGCTTAGCTCAGAGAAGATTTGAGCTCATATGTGCAGGTGCTTTTAGCTTTGAGGAGGTGAAAGAAAATATTACGCGTTCATCACTATATCTAAGAAAATAAAATGTAAAAATCAAAATATTAATTATTGAAAAATCTATTTTCATTTTATTTTGCTGTAGACCTGGTGATGACTGGAAGAAGACTTTAAAACTCCCTCCAAAGGATTTGAGAATCAAAACTTCGGTAAGAATAATTGAAATGTTGGAATAAATATTAAATAAAACTTGTGGGAGAGCTTGTAGTGGTAAAATACTTTTCCCGAGTGTAGGCTAAAAAGTCGTTCAGCTCCTGCTGTTTTAAATGAAGAATTAATTTGTTCTCTCAAGTGCTTGTGAGTGATCCTTCTCTTGGAAAACTCAAAAATGGAGTTCACTGTGGATTTCTTACTCTGTTAGTTTTACGGCGTGACACAGGCAGCATCTGTGTTGTGCGAGGCAGATGGGGAGGTGTTTCTGTATACACTCAGGAGCTATGTTTGGCTCTGAGAAAGTGAATGTTTCCTTTGCTGCTGTAGGGTGTTGCATGGGTTAATGGGAACTCCTGTGTAGTAATTTGTGGTCTTCCTGTACAGGCAATTTCAAATTAATCTACAGCTGCAGGTTGTATGATCTGATCTTATGGATGTGCTTATTTTTTTGATTATTCAGGACGTGACCTCCACAAAAGGAAATGAGTTTGAAGATTACTGTTTGAAACGGGAGTTGCTGATGGGAATTTTTGAAATGGGCTGGGAAAAACCATCTCCTATTCAGGTTGTTTGCAAACAGACTACTTAGATGCTGCTTTTAACTTCTATAAATGTATTGACATTCTTACGCCTAAATGTCCAATACTTATGCCATCATAGGGGAAAACTGAAACTTTGAATGAAAAAACTTGGTGTCCCCTGGGAAAAGCAAGAATTTCGAACCCCCGACTAAATCACTAAGTCATTCATTGGGTGACTTAGTGATGGGACTGCCTTACACTTTTGAAAAGTTAACTTGGATTTTCCTTATCATGCTGGAGATGTTAATTTGTTAATTCTCTGTTCAGCACCGTCTTTCACATAAGTAGTCCCAGGGGTCTGTTGTATAAATTTTCCAAAACTGACTTACCATTGGTTATATACCTTTCATTGTTGAAAATGTAATTATGGCTTATCACAGTGTTGACTCTTTATTGTAATCTTGTGGAAGAAGAGTTACGAAGATTGTGGGAGAGAGATTAATATCTTAGCAAGTTTACTTTTCTGTACCTTCATCTTTCTTTTACTTCTAAAACGGTTATATTAAGAACTGTTCATGCGTAAACTTCGGGGGCGGGGTGGAAGATTGAACTCTATTTTAATTGGTCTTTCAAGGTTTAGCACTGACACAGCTCTGCCACCTTGTCTCTTTAAGGCATGAGAAAACTGTGGCTTCCTTTTGTTTATAAACAGATACTCATGATGCCACCTTTGCAAAAGGCTGAGATTTCATTAGATGTTGCTGAAAAAGGTAGTAAAATTAAAAATACGTGGGGCCTGTGTTTGGATGGCTGAAGATCTTATGAGAAGTATATCACAGGAATATAGAGGTTGAAATCACATGCGCTGAGGTGGTTCTGATACTCGGATGTAGGTGGGAATCTTCTTCCGTAGGAGGAATTCGCTAATGACTGTCATTGTCTCTTCACTTCTTTTTCCCCAATTCTTCACTTTTTTCTTAATGTGTTATTATGGGTTTATCTGTGGATCCTTTTCTTCTGATCAGGCAAGATAAGGACTTCTAAGTGGAATGTGTTGGGGAGCTCTTTCCTGATGGGTTTAACATCTTCCTGTTGTGAGTCTGTCACGTTTGTAGTTAAGGGATAGTAATAATAATGGTCGTGAAACAGTCAGATTTCATGTGATACTGTTAGTGAGGGGGGTTAAATTTGGTCAGCCTTTTCAGTGAAGCATGGCTTATGATTAATTGCTCATGCACTTTCTGTCCTTGCATTTCAGGAGGAGAGCATCCCCATTGCTTTATCTGGTAGGGATATCTTGGCAAGAGCAAAAAATGGAACAGGCAAGAGTGGAGCCTACCTCATTCCTTTACTTGAACGGCTAGACTTAAAGAAGGACAATATACAAGGTCAGTTGATGTGGATCTCAGTTGGCTGCAGCCAGGTAATGGTGTCAGTCATTACATAAGAGACTTGAATCTAAAACTGGTTAATGAAATGGGTACGTTATGAAATGAGTGTATGTTATCTGCTTGTACTTCCAGAGAGAGCTAATGGGGAGTGGTGGAGTTTATAAAGTCCCACAGTTGCTTTCAAAAGGTTTAAATAGAAGAAGGCTTGTAGACTTTTCTGTCTTGCCTTGGAAAGTGGATGTGGAGCAATAAGCAAGCATGCTGGCTGGGATACTTGTGCAATGGGAGCATCAAGGGCTGGAGAACCCTTGCATGGAATTTGCCTTGCAAAAGTAGTTCCTTGTTATCCTAGTTCAGGATTCCCAGAGTGGAATTCCTAAACTGTGCTTTTCATTATTTGACGTCATAAAGTCTCTTATCTCCTCTGAGGATGAGTATTTAAGATACAGGATGTGTCTAGTAACTCACAGTGATGTTTTTAACTTCTAGCAATGGTGATTGTTCCCACCCGTGAACTAGCCCTGCAGGTCAGCCAAATCTGTATCCAAGTCAGCAAACACATGGGAGGTGCCAAAGTGATGGCAACAACTGGAGGAACCAATTTGCGAGATGACATAATGAGACTTGATGATACAGGTCAGAGCATTTTAGCTACGCTGAGGTTGCTGTTTCTTTTTGGCTTTTACAATGTGGTCATAGAATTTCTGCTTGTTACTATATGCCTGTTACAGAACAGACTACAATGTCTTGTTTGCTGTTCTTATACGGTTGTCATTCTTCCAAAGTGTTCTTATGAAACATAAATGAATGAACGAATGGTGGAAGGAAACAGTTTTAATCACCTTAACATGTGGGGGGTTTTTTTTATCTTTTTTTTTTTTTTTTTCCTCTCTCGTAACCTTACAGTGCATGTGGTGATAGCTACCCCTGGGAGAATTCTCGATCTCATCAAGAAAGGAGTAGCAAAAGTTGAGCATGTCCAGATGATAGTATTGGATGAGGTAAGTTCCTTGTGTTAAATGTTCTGGGATTTTAACACCAAGTTAAAGGAATGCGATGTCTCAGTGAGTGTCCTTTTGGTGCACAGCAGTGATTCAAACTTGCTTAGAGACATTGTAAGGTCTCCTCCGTTTCGGAGTATTTTTGTGGAACTATTTTGACAGTAGAATTTTTTTGCATGTAAATCTTTTAAGAAAACAGCCTAGGAAGATTTACCTCTCCTGTTTTTGCTGATGCTGAGGAAGAGAGTAACAGTCTATTCTGCAACAAAGGAATGCATTTAATTTGGTTTCTGTTCATAATGAGTCAGCTGTGCTTACCACGTACTACATAAAATTGATTTATGAATGTCCAGTAGCATATAAGCTTCTGAGTGAGAGAGAATATAGTTGTGTGAAAGCTCTTGGATGACACTAGTGGGAATCCTGGTAACTGCTTTTTTTCCTTCCCCCAAATGTGTAGCTACCAAAAGACTGAAATCTTATGCCATTATTTTAACTGGCTGTTTATTACTTCTGTTGTTGCAGGCAGATAAGTTGCTTTCTCAAGATTTTGTTCAAATAATGGAAGACATTATTCTAACGCTACCTAAAAACAGACAGATTTTGCTCTACTCAGCCACTTTTCCTTTGAGTGTGCAGAAGTTCATGGTAAGTGGAGAAGTGTCCATGTGGGTATGATGATGGTGGTGGCATTGCACAGGAAGGGTGTGAATGAGCCGTGCATAGCTATAAGTGCTTGGTTTTTTAAATACATCTAAACTTCACAGGCTTCATCTAAATCAGACTAAGTCTAGGGCAGAAGTTTGAAAGCAGTTTTTGACCCGCAGTTGCACTAATGGCAAGCTAAGTGTGTGCAGTTTTTGCCTATATGATGCTGTTTTCCATTTTGTGTGTTAGTTACATAATTTGTGTGAATTTGCTTCTGGAGGGTGCTCCTGTTTGGCCTGCTCAGTCGCCCTGGATTTATAAGTAATAGTTTGTGAAAATTTACCCACCCTGTCTGCATTCACCGTAGTATGAAGAGTGAGTGGCTAAGTAGTGCATTCTTGCCTTGGAGGAAGTTTAAGTGTACTGTAGAGTGGGAACTACTTATATTGTTTTGCATGTAGATCTGCCTGCTTTATTAATATCTTTATTTTTCAGAATTCCCATTTGCAGAAACCCTACGAGATTAATCTGATGGAGGAGTTGACCTTGAAGGGAGTTACTCAGTACTATGCCTATGTCACTGAGCGTCAGAAAGTGCACTGCCTCAATACACTCTTTTCCAGGGTAAGGAATAGGGCTGTGTCAGGAGCATGCCAGAAGCTTTTTCTCTCGTGGAACCAAAAATAAGACCAAGTGTTTCAAAGGCAGCCTAATGAAAACTTTTCTTTGTCAAACTGTGCTGTATATCTAAGGCTAAAAATGCATGCTTCTTGTCCAACATCTCTGTGTTACAGAACTTTCTTTATTATTTCCTTTCCTATACAAAAATGTCTGATGTAAATTACCAGCAGCATATCTGCTGCGGTTTCTTTCTGGAAGAGATTTAGACATCTCTAGGATCCTCTGTTGTAAAATGCTGCATTTATTGAGAACACTGTTTATACGTTCAGCTCCAGATTAACCAGTCGATCATTTTCTGCAACTCCTCTCAACGGGTTGAATTGCTAGCCAAAAAGATCTCCCAGCTGGGCTATTCCTGCTTCTATATCCATGCTAAAATGAGGCAGGTGAGTATAAAGTCTGTTCCATCCCACCGCAGGCTATACTGAATAGTTGAATTAAGTCTTATGCTTGCTTTAAGTTTGCATGTTCTTCATAAACTGAAACATGTATTGCTTTGCTATAGGTTTGGTTCTAGATACCCACTACCAGCCTTCCACTATGCCAGCCCTCTTTCCATACTGTTCAGTGTAGTTGGGCAGTTGATACTTGACTACTTCAGGTCAGGTTAATTAGTCCCAGTGTATGCACAAACTGCAGAAAATGGACTCATCCCACCCCTAATTCTGAATCAGTAGTGAAAAATGCTTCATATTGCAACAGGAAGTTACTGCCAGCTCAGATTTTAACGGAATGAATAAAACATGTGAAATTTGGTAAAGGAGGGCTAAGGAAAGCAGTCAAAGTATCAGTTCAACTTCCTTGATCTGATTTAATGTAATTGTAACTTTAGATAGTCCTTTTCTGAAATGGTTTTGATGCCACCGTAGGAGATTTTAAAATGCAGTCAGTTAATTATCTTTGTTGAGAAGTGGGATTAAGACCCTCTTGAGGTAATTCTTCAGAATATATGGTAAGGCATGCTAAAAAACTTGTACTGGCATCATGTTTCAACTCAGCTGTTCTCTAATGAGAAGGAGGAGAAATTTACGCGATTGAAGTTGAGTGTTAGTGACCTGAATATACCTGAAAGTATATGCTGATGCTGCTTGGTGTGTGGGATTTGATTTTTTTTGTTTCTCTTTGTTTATATGTATGTATTTCCAGGAGCACCGCAATCGTGTATTCCATGATTTCCGAAATGGCTTGTGCCGCAATCTTGTTTGCACTGGTAAGAGTTTCTAAACATTTTCCTGTTTCTGAAGTTTGTGGTATTGGAGATCGGTTTGCTGTAATAAACCAAAACAAGACGTTTTAGTAAGATGCCTTTGCCAAGCCTGCGTGTAGCAGTGTGCGGCACTCCTTTAGTCATGTGAAGTTTTATCTTTTGTGAAGGTGAGCTTGACAACAAATCATTTTACAGAAATAGTGCTTTCTGTTTATTTTCACATATGAGGGCTCCCTGAGTTGTTGGGTTGTAAACTTTGTGGTGTATCAGTAGAGCCGTGACTATGATCATGCGAAGTTTTGCTGATTCTTTCAAGTGTTTATAGCTCACTTTTTCTAAATACTTCTGTAGTTTTGAATGGCTTGTGTATGGTCTTAGTTCTTTGTTGTATGGGCTGTTTAGGCTGTACCTGGCAGTGTCTGCTGTCACTACATATGTCTGGGCCACCTTAACAAAAAATCACTAGAAGCAGAATAGAAGTAGTTGAGGTGGTGGAACGTAGTTCAGTTCTCAAGTCTGTTGTGACACTGGCAATGCACAATTCTGTGTGAAGAGATGCTTAAGAAGAACTGCTCCAAAATAGTGTAACATGGAAAAAATTAGCTTTGTGGTTATTTTTTCTGCCTAGATTTCAAGATCTGGTGGTTTTCGTTGTTCTTCTTACATTATTTGAGTTTATAATATATACAAAGCAAGAGGAAGCTGTAACAGGATTGTATGTAAACTGGCTTTGATGCAAGGAAAGCTTATATCTGGAAACTAGCACAAAGCAATATTAATCACTGTTAATCTTTACACCCTGAATACTCTCAGCATTTGAGCTCGTTGAAATTAACTTTATTTGTGATCTGGATTGTCTTTCAGATCTGTTTACCCGAGGTATTGATATCCAGGCTGTGAATGTGGTGATAAACTTTGATTTCCCAAAGCTGGCAGAAACCTATCTCCATCGCATTGGCAGATCAGGTGAGAGGAGGAACCTGTTATAGGTGCAACTTTGCTGATAACTGATGCTTTTTAGCCTTGAATTGGCTTTAGGTTTTTTATTACTGTATTTGAGAATTACCTTAGGTAGTTTTGATGTTCCTGACAAACTTGTTTTTGGGGTATCATTTCAGATGGCTATCGTCACTGAGGATATTACCTGAAAAAAAGGACTGTTCTCTTGAAACTGGCTTGAACAATTTTTTTTTTTAAAAAAAGACATATCTTGCTTTTATCTCAGGAGACTTACTATTGCCCCGTTTGCAGTTTGGGAAAATACTGTACTAAAATCTCAGCTTCAGAGTGTCTCAAGCCTAGAGATTTATGCTTTCTTCTGCATGTGTTTTGAGGTGTGTTTCTACTGTTTGGGAATCAGCAAAATATGCCGTGAAGAAAGGCTGTAAACAAAGGAACTCAGTGTAGTTGAATTTTGTAGTTCAGGCTTGTTCAAGAGCTCTGGAAGACTTTTTGCTGGTAATTATCTCGGAGCTTTGGTCAGAGCATTTTGAACCTCCAGAGTTTTCTTACTCCTACAGCACTACAAAACTCCTTACCAAAAACTGATGTGAAAGGTGTAGAGACCTGGGATTTGTTTTTAACTTCACAGAATGAGACTAACTTCACAGTCTGCAGACATTTTTTCTGTCAGCCCCTATGTTAACTCAGTTCAGTTCAGGTGTGTGTTGTTGTTTTTTTGCCAAGGTCGCTTTGGTCATCTTGGCCTGGCCATCAACTTGATCACCTATGATGATCGATTCAACCTGAAAAGTATTGAGGAGCAGTTGGGAACTGAAATTAAACCCATACCAAGCAACATCGACAAGAGCTTGTATGTGGCAGAATACCACAGTGAACCTGTAGAAGATGAGAAACAGTAAACATGTAGGTAAGTGCCTTGCTGAATGGAGCTTTGTTGAATGACAGGAATGTTGTTGGTGTCAGTGTTACCTCAGGGAAAGAGGGAAATTGATGTCATGAAAAAGCTCTGAATGTGAAAAAAAGGGTTTGAAATAGAATGTCAGAAGATGTGCTGAAGGTGGGAGGGGAGGGATGAGTATTTTTTAGTTGTTTTAATTGAAATACTGACCATATGCTAAGGACACCAAAAATGGGGAAAGGCGGGAGTGGGGAATGGTGTTGGGAGAGGCTAGGATGGAGTACTAGTAGCCTAATGAATTCTTTCTGTATTGCTAAGCTGAAATGAGAAATTGGTGAGGGGCAGAGAGGAAGGTAGTCCTCAAAAAGGTTGAGGAGATAAAATGGATAGCTGTGAGAACAGAGCATCAACAGAAGAGTAAGCATCTCACCAGCCAGAAGGACCAGGTTCAAGCAAAAGGTGCTGCCTCTTTTGTATTCTTTGGTTTGTAGAATTCTTGGAAGTGAATGGAGTAGGGAGTGAAGCTGTAATTCGTCTTTGCTGCCACTTGAGGTCGTCCACGTAGTCCTAAAAGAAAATGAGGTTTCACTGTTGGAGGCTCATCTAAGTTCTCCCTTTCTGATCATTGTCTCAGGAAAAGCTGCTGAGTTAAGTCCTTTTATAGGAGGATGACTTGCCCTGGACTGCAGTCAAGCTAAATGGCTGCAGGATGATGATCTGACCTTAGTTAAGATGATGTGCAGGATCCATCCATACAGTTTGGGCTGAAAGTCATTTTTATGTGTACTCTTCTCAGAGGTCATAATGAATTAAACAATACCAGTGAAGCTGCTGAAATTCTTTTCAGATAACCAAAAATTAAAAAGTGGCTATAGAAACAGACTGCTCAATTAGCATTAAAATGAACCTGTGGTTCCTTCTTTGAAATCAGCCAAGGATAGCCCTAGATAATCATACCAAGCTGACTTGAAAGCTTCTGCTTTGATGTTTAAACCTTCTCCATTTTTATAAATAAATAGTATACAAAACAGCCTGAATGTGGAACAGACTCTTAGGTGCCTTCCTAAGGGGATTGCTGGGGTCTTGCCAGAGAGCAGTTTGCTGCTTCCTAAAATACATGAAACCAAGAGGTAGTCATGTTCCATAGGTACAGAAGGGCAGTAGCAGCGCCTCTTTCTACAAAGCTGAAATTGGGATTGAACTGTTCAATATGCCCTTTGCCTTTTGAGAGCTGTTGCATGGTTAGTGTATGTGATTCATCATTTTGTGTTCTGGTTTTGTATAGAACCAATTTAACTTTGGGTGTTTTGATTGTTCTATTGTTTTTTTGGTTAGTGTGGGGTGTGTTTGGTTTTTTGTTGGTTTTTTTTTTGTTTTTTGGGGGTGGTTGTTGGTTTGTTTGTTTTGTTTTTGGTAGTTTTTGGTAGTTTTGTGGTTGTTTTATTTATTTTGGGTTTTTTTTAGGCTTTTGATTACACATGCCGGAAGGTGAAGCCCTATGATCCAGATCTGTGACACATCGTTTCTTTGGGGATACCCTTCTCTTTGTGGGTTTTTCTTCATCTTTTCATTTTGGAACTATGACGACTAAAGAGCTCGACCTTTTTTTCTCTTTAAATTTGGAAGCAAGGAAGAAAGAAGATAAAAGGAGGAATGTCTTTTTGTTTTTCCACTTGTTTGCACTGTGTGCTGATTGAACATTAGTTGCACTAACTGCTGGTTTTAAATTTTGTTTTCTTTGGGTGGGAGGGACAGCAAGGGAAGAAGAGAAACCCTGGAAAGAGAAGAATCTTGGCGAACATGAGCTTGTCTGCTATTTCAAATTCTTTAACCATTGACTGAGTGCATTTCAACTTCTCCCTGGTTACTCATCTGTTTTTTAAGCTAAAGAGCTTGTTACTTATTCGTGCAAAGTGCCTTATGCTATGAGACCATTCAGAATATCACCTTTCCGACACAGCCCACGGAATCAACGTCTATTTTTGGTTTCAGGTCAAAGTTCCCCTCTCTTCCCCTTCTCCTCCTTCCCATGTACTCAAGCCTAGGGCTGGGAGGTGAAATGTATTGGTTATTGGTAATACTACTTTTTTCTTCAACTTTTTTTTTCTTTTTTTTTTTTTTTTTAATTGGAGGAGTTGATATGCATCTGCAGTTCACCCAAACTGTAAATAGCTGTATTTAAAATGAAACCAACATAAAATCTGGGCTGATTAGGTGCAGCATCATAGCTCCAGAAGGAAAGAGTAGCCTGTGATCCTTTGCAGGAGCCATAAGAAAAGCCCTGTGCTCTAGCAGAACACTAAAGACTGGTTTCCATGAGTCTTCATTAGTAGTTACAGCACTTGATAGGTAGACTTGTTTCAGAGCCATGGCCCTCTTTCTTCTGGTGCAGCGTGTCCCATAGAAAATCAGATGTGTATATTGTACAAACTTTGTAAATATGATTTTTTTTTTTTTTTCCATTTTGGGTTCATATATGACTTTTTCGTTTATGATGAAGGTTGCTGAGGTTAAAGGGATTAGACTGATTATGGGAGCAGCTAAAGATGAGAGGGGCTCAGTTTTCTGCAACACTAAACAATGAGAAGTGCTCTGACCTCTGTGAACTGCAGGCCACCACAAGTGTCCCCTGTCAGGGTGGATTTGCTCTGGTGCTAGCAATAGTCCTGTACTGCTCGTATGGAAGAGATCACTTGTGGGGCTCCAAGGCCTCCAAATCCATAGCTCAGCCTTTTGGGAGATGCTCTTTGATTTTCCCCTTAGAAACTTCAGGAACTTGACAAGCTCTGAAGGAGTCCATGACCTGTGTTCCACCATGGTGTTTGGGAAATCCAGTGGGTGTCGCTGAGCAGTATATGTATAAGGTGTGGATTTGGGTTTGAGAGACCATAAAAAAAACAGTTTTCATGCATAAACTGACAGTTCTGGAGCTTTGTGGAATCGATTCACTTCCTGTAGCACTGCATTTTCTGCCCAGAGTGGCCTCTGTGCAGAATTGTGAGCAGGTAAGGGCAAACCCCTGTTAATGTCAGAAGCTGCTTGCCATCTACTCTGGTTTGCCATGAGTTGCTGTCTGTCATTTTGCATTGTATATAGCTGAAAAGTGCTTTCTGGTCAAGTAGTGTTGCTTTAAATTGTGCCCCTCCCAACATGCTTGATGTTTGGCCTGATCTACAGGCAAAAGGAGTGAGACAAATCAAAAAATTACTCTTTTTAAAATCCCTTTTAGCCTGTTAACCACCACTGTCAGGAGGCACCTGGGTGAATGCAGTCTTTTGCTCAGTCATTTATTGCATATACAGATGCTGCACTCACACCATGCTTGCTTACCTTTGAGGCAGAATTTAATTGTCTTAATTTCTCCCCATTTTAACCCTTTTTTTGAATTGGAGTAAAATAGTTTGGAATCACAAGGTGGACTAGCCATCCCTTTCCTTGGTGATCATAAATAGAAGCCAGGTGCCTCCTGACAACAGCTTTACAAGATTGAAAGGTTTTTGTGTTCGGGGTATTTTTCTTCTTTTTGTCAGCAGTGACTCCATAATTGTAGCAAATGCTGCACTAGAGTACAGACTCAAGAGCTTGGTCTCTGTGAGCCACATAGCTTACATCTGACTGGCAGGTACTAAATGTAAACAATTTTGGGGTGCTTTGTGTGGGTGGGGGGTGGGAGCTTATGGATGGTAACTTCGACCAAAAGTAAAATCTTGCTCCTGTACTGCAGCCAGCTTATGATTTTCCAGATAGAAGAGGGATCATTTTAATGCAACAAAGACATGAAAATGTAAATAAATTTTGTATCTCACCAGGGCATGCACATGTAACAAGAACAGGATAGAGATGTCAAGTCAGGTGTGTGTGCTCTGCATGGATTTGTGGTAGGTTAGCCTGGTGCCATGCATTGATGGTCCCTCTTGAAGCACAGAACTTTTGAAAGTATTACTTTAAAATTGGCCTCTCATTGAGGATTGGCACTTACCTAAACTATCGGGGGCACCATTTTTAGGTGGCTTCTTGTCAAGAAGGAAGCAGCCTATTTTTGGTGCTAGTAGGCTATCTCAAACAGATGTGATCTTGCAAATGGAAAGATGCTCCAGAAGACTAGGATAATCCTAGTTCTGTTTTTTTGTTTTGTTTTTCTTTTCTTTGTGTGTGTGTGGGGGTTTTTTATTTGGGGCTTTTGTTTGTTTTTTTATTATTTTGGTTTGAGGTTTTCTTGGTTGTTTTGTTCCCTACCCAAGAGTAAGGAGTGTGTATAAATCTTGGGTTCCTGAGATTTCTTGTGAGCTCCAGTTTTTGCTGGTCACCAGCCTTTACAGATAGATTAGTCAGAGCCTTCAGTGCTGAGTCCTGGGTCAAATACTTCCTCTGACAAAGTTGATGAGAATGAGAACCTGATGTGTTCTGCATTTCTTTTTTGTTGGAAGTCTGAAAGTGTCACTCTATGAGTCTCTGAAAGGGAGCTTCACAACTGGGTGAGGTGGCTGTGAAGAAGGTCATGGAATCTTCAGCCACTTGAGAGAACCTATAGGCCAGTCTCTGAGTGTCCACTGTCAGGTGGGCACTGCAGTGGCTGTGGAGGCCTTTCCCAAGAGGAGGGGGGTGGGTTGGTCTCAAATACATGTTTCAATTTCCAGAATGAGATGGGAGCATCTTTCCTTGCCCTCTATGACTGTTTCTGTGGGTAAGAACGGGGAAGGTCAACATGAATTCATGTTGTGTATATGGTGGTATCAAATCATCTCATTCTGATCTTCTGTTTATTTTTATTTGGGATGGGGGGGAGGGTGTCTGCTTTAAGGATTTAAAAATGCTTCAAACACTTTTTTCTTCACGAATGACTGATAGGACACAAACCTGAGCAGAGGGCTGTCTTGCCTCAGTTTCTGTAAGAGAGGTGCTGTTATACCACCTCTCTTGAGCTGCTGTTGTGATGGTTGTTGCCCTAATGCTGAGATTTGTAGGGCTGCTGGTCATTACTTCCTGAGAACAAAGTGAATTTTGTTCCCAGAGACCCCAGCAGTACAGCTGCCATGATAGAGGTTGGGCAACTGTAGTCCCTGCAAGGAGTTTTCTGCTTGCTGTCAACTTCTGGTCCATCTTTTTGAATCACACTTCATCTTTGTAATCAATCAGGTCTCTGGCCCAAAGAGCATGCATCTGAACTTCACAAGAAGGCTTTGGCAGATTATCCTGTAGGCTTTGCTCAGTTCATTGTTGTGTTGCTAAAATGCATCGGCACGGAAGCATTGTTAAATTCTGCTGTAGACAAGGGAGGAGTAAGGGGGGGGGGTAGGGATATGTTTATTAAGATACAGCCTTGCTGTATTTTAACCAGTAATTTTGGGGAAGGGGTGTCAGGAGAAGAAAATAGTCACTGTTCCCCTTATTGAAAGAAACTGGAACTTTTATTTCAAGAACTGAAATTATTTTCAATTCAAGTCAAGTGTCATAATTCAGTAGACCCTAGACAAGGGGTTGATATTCTAACTGTTAACCAGCGAACAATATGGTCTAGTCCTTCAAAACAGTCAAGGGAGGGAGGGGAAAATTGGCTTTCTGTTAAATTGGCAATTGGCAAACTCTCCAGTGGAGCTCAGATTTTGTTGAGAATGTGTTTTCTCTGGGTTCGTCTGTGTCGTAGCACTGACTTGTGAAGAGCTTCATGAGTTGTGAGTGCAAAAAAGATGAATGGAAAAATCCTGGTTTTGTTAATTAAACTCAATAAAAGCTCCCTGGAACTCCCATTTATTCCGTTTTTGTTCTTTTAACTGTGCTGAGCGAAAAGCATGCTGGTGTCCTTATAGACACTCAAGGTCTGCATTGGATGCAACAACCTTTGGAGTGAAGCTTCAAGAAAAGGAGGCATGTGATAAATAGAAAAGTGCTTTCCTACGTCCATGAGAGGGAGGCATCTTTTTTCTGCACAGATCAGCTGATGGCAGCTGTTTTTGCAGGGTCGAATGCTCCACAGTCTTGTCTCCCATAGACTAGAAGAATGGATAAGTTGAGTCACAAGGTTCAGAGTAGACCCTCTTGTTCAACAGAGCCCTGGACTTGACCAGTGGTTTATGCATAAAGGTTTAACAGCAAACCTAACAGCGTTTAATTGATAGCTTAAGTTAAACAATTTAACAAAAGATTCATACACAATTTGCCATAATGGTAACTAAGTACTTTGGATTGTCAACAACAAGGTCCCACTTTGAGCAATGCCTGGGGCACCGAAGCAGTAAAAGTGTACAGTTGCAATGAAATTAAGTACTGTGTAAGTACATAAATGCTGAATGCATTCTGGTTTGCTGGGGTTGCATTGAAACTAACTTACGCACGTATCCAAAGGTATAGCTTTATTTTTAATATATTTACTATATTGCTTTTGTTAAGCCAAGAAACTCAATCTGTCACAACACATACATAATTAGTCATATTGCTGAGCTCACAGCAAATATCCAGATTTCATTAGTTCTTATCCACGTTTAAATGCCAAGTCTTTTTGTATATACTATGAAGGCTTTGTTGGAGAGAGGCAAATTAAAAAGATTATATATTTGTTACTGTAATGCAAGAATATTACTGTAAAATGACTCATTTAAGGTTGTTGACACCATTCTGAGTTTTAAATTCCATCAGGCTCTGGGATAATTTTTCAATAGGTATGTTCAAAGTTCAATCTTTAAAGTTGTCTTGGTTTAATTTGAACTTCCTGGCCAATGCACCAAAAATGTTATAGTTTTGATTTGCCAATTTAAATATACTCATTTTCTGCTGTGAGACAGGCCTGCCTTGCTCTTTTGCTTCTGGTTCTAAAACTTAGAAGGTATAAAAAGAAATTTATTAACCACACAAAAACAAATTCAGAATATGGTTTTCAGACCACTCACTCCTCCCCTCTTCCCAACCTTCCTAACAACAAAACAAACATACAAAAAACTACTTCAGTCAGTTCCCAACTTAAATAGTCCTTTTCAGTTCACTTCAGAGAGAGAAGTTTCCTCTTGTCAGGCCATAGGGACTTCTCCACAAGGAGGGAAAAAACCCAGTTCTCTCGTGGCTTCACTTTTCATGATTCGCATCCACCTGGGAAAAAAAACTTGCAAATCGTGACGCTTCTCCCATCTTCACAGCTTTCCCAAAGCTGTGCTTATGGGCCATGTTAAACTCATGGCGTATTACTTCTAAGAATGGGCTGTTCCAAACTAAAAGTTCTCTTCATCTCTTTCTGTTCATGCTTCATCCTCAGAAAATCGAAATCCCCTTCTTTCCTCGGGGCAAAGATTCTCAACACAGGTGCTTTTGGTCAAATGATCTATCAAATGGATCACTCCAACCCCCCCATGCCTTTTCTCACGGTATATAGGATTTTTTCAGTGCGAAATCTGTTCATCCCCACAATCTTACAAAAGGATTTTCAGCCATCTTCACATCATCTCCTCATTCTTCCATCTAAAGAAACTTAGCTCTTTTATTTTTCCCTTCTCACTCCGGGGAGGATTGAAAAGTCTGCAAGTCTTATCTGAGCATTGAAAGAGTTGAGATTTCACACGGGGAAAGAAAGGCTGCAGTGCTGAAGCTTTGCCAGGATCTCGGAAACTCAGGCGGCGCTGGAAAGCGGGAGGAGGGGGAAGGGCTGGAAGCTCCCTGGGCTCAGTAGCAGCAGCGGTCACTGCCACGGCCACCCCTCCTCCCTGCCGGGCCCGCAGTGTGGCCAGGCCCGGGCCCCGTTACCTGCACTGCTGCCGGAAAACAAAGAGAGGTCTTGTCCGGCTTACCTCCTTCAAAATGTATGTTCACGGAGCGAACCAGCTTTCTCCAATTGGTTCCTCAGGCTGTCAATAACCAAACCAGCCTTCAATTGGTCCCGTCAACTCACAGATGTTATAAATGAAAGACAAAAGTCTCGATATTCAGCAAAATTTAGATTGCTTTATTTGATATAGAAAGAGCAAGCAGCGCGCTGGGGAACGTGAGGGGTCACCGCCCACTCCACGCTCCACTGAACCTCGGTTTGCAGCCTCTTCTTATACTGTGGTTTCTCGTTGTAATAAATAATTTTTGGTTTTTTTGTTGTCATAAGCAGTGGTGGTTGAATAAACATCCTTCACAAAACTTCCGGGCGATCTGGTCCTTGTAGATAACCACCAGAGAAGTTCTGGGGGTCTGGTCCTTGAGATAGGCAGCATTGATCAGACAAAGGCAGGAAGGGCTATTGGGAAGTTTGATTTTGCAAGCTGGTAGCCGATACAACTTATTTGGAAAACATAATATAATACAACATAATATAACAAGGTGATTTTAAACAGAATTATTTTATCATATAATTTCCATTATCTAGTGTCCATGCTTCACTTCAGAGCTTAGTATTCTGGTTTATACAAACCCCAATGCTTTTGTGATTTACACGAATCTTTTATCAATTATCACACAGAGAAACACCCCTCCCTGAGTTTGTCCTCCCCAGGTGAAACCAGCACAAAACTAAAATTTCCGGGCATTGCACCTGCCCCGCCCGTGCGCGCTCCGCTGCGTGACCCGAGGGGGCGGAGACTCCGGTCACGTGGGAGGCGAGCGCCGAGCCGGCCCCGTCATGGCCGCCTACCTGCAGTGGCGCCGCTTCGTCTTCTTTGACAGAGAGACCGTGAAGGAGCCGGCGGGGCCGGATGGGGCTAGCGCGAAGCCCTTCGCGCTGCCTCCCGGCATCGCAGTCTGCGACTCGGGCCGGGGAAGCCTCGTGTTTGGAGATATCCTGTGCGGGACCGGGCACTGTGGCCTGCACGGGGCTCGGCCGAGCCGCGGCTGCGGGGCAGGCGGGTCCTGGGCGCTGTCTAGCGTAGGCCGGGGGGTACTCCAGCCTTGGGAATGTGGCAGCTTTCCGCTCTCGGCTGTGCTTTGGTTAAAAATAACCAAACCGCCACTGCATGTGTTGGTGCTCCGGGGTTGCTCTGCAGAAGTATTTGCTGTAGCTCTACCAGGAGTCAGCAAAAGGCATGCAGATTCTTGTATGATTTGAGGTGTGGGGCCTTTTTTTTTTTTTTTTTTTTTTCTTCCCCCCTTATGTGCCTTAACTGTGATCTAAATATGGAAGGTCACATTTGGTTTTTGCCTCGCTCTCTTCAACTCAGCAGTTTCCAAGCTTACAAGCTAAGGGTAACGCATCTGTACCAGCTGAAGCAGCACAGTATCCTGGTTTCTATTGGTGAGGATGAAGAGGGTATTAATCCTTTGGTAAGTTAAATGACAAAGGAAGATGCATTTGTAATATGTGTCTTTCTTAAAGACTATTTGGATGATCTTAGTTTCCCTTTCTTATCTTAAGTAGCTTGCTCATTCTGGGTCCTATAACATTTTGATGCCGGTTGGTCGCCTTCTAATACCTCATGTTTTGCTTATGCCAGATCCTCATTGTTTGTAGGTGAAAGTCTGGAACCTGGAGAAACGAGATGGTGGTAATCCTCTCTGCACAAGAATTTTTCCAGCAATACCAGGTAACAAGCCCACGGTTGTATCCTGCCTAACTGTCCACGAGAATCTTAATTTCATGGCTATCGGTAAGTAAAGCTGAATTGTAATGGCTTAAGAAAAATATTGCAGTCCTTACTGAGAGGTAAGGAACATGAATAGATGACGCAAAAATCAGCATAGAAGGTCCTGATGATCTTATGATCTTTCTTCTGACTTAATTGTTACATTATTCTCACTGAGATACTGTGCATCTTATGCTATCCTGGAGCTCAGGAGATAAATGCATAAATTTAGCCTGACTCTATATTTTGCACTAATAACTTTGATACTTGGAAGCACATATTTTTAGTTGATATCCGTTTTTCCCTGCCAGTTGGTAAGGCTACTATGTATTTATTGAACTTAGTACTTTAGTACTAAATTTAGCTTCTGTTGGTACAGGAAAAAACAAGAGTTTTGTTATACCTAATGTTACAGAGATATTTTTTCAGGCGTATTATACAAACCTTTTTTCAAAGAAAAAAGCAAATTTCTCTTTTTGGATTTAACCGTTCCTTGGTAATGTTTCTTCCTTAGCTCTTCTGACAGAATAAGAGCAGTAATGTGAGATTACAAGTGCTCTTAGCTGACTTGGTCCCTACACTGAAATCAAAAAACTTTCCCTGTGTGTGTGGTGGCCTTCAACCCTGGAACAACTTACAAGACTGGGGCTGTTGGCAAGCTATGAAAACTGCATATTTTACTCTCTCTTAAAAGATCTCCCTCTGGTCTTTTTTACAGTGTGTAGTGTGTTTTGAATAAGCAAGGGACTTGAAATTATAGTTACAGTTGCAGTATGGGAAGTCCATTTGTAAAACAAAATACAGACAGAGTTAAACGAAATTAATCTGCATATGAAGTTCGTGGGTGGAAAGCAAGTTAACCCTTGCTGAACAGTGCTATCCTATGTGCAGTTGTGTGACAGCTCTGAACTGTAACAGGAGCAGTGGGGGGTGATTTGGTGAAGATTGACTTGGTGTGAGAACCTGTGGCAATCCCCTTGCTTTATACTATGCTGGTGAGCATGGTGTTGTCATTGACTGGAGCTTCCCTATCTTATGCTGGATAAAATTTCAGGTGTGTTGTATAAGTAGTAGTTTAGTCCGCTTCACCAGGTTTTGCAGATGGGAGCGTTGTACTTACTAAAGGAGACATCACTCGAGATCGGCACAGTAAGACCCAGATCCTACATGAAGGCAGTTACCCGGTTACTGGCCTTGCTTTTCGACAGTCTGGCAAAACGACACATCTATTTGTGGTGACCACAGAGAACATCCAGGTGAGAAGCTAGTTGAAAAAAAAAAAGCGACTCTGACTTGCAAATTCTGTTGGCTTCAGAGTCTAGTTCAGAGTGATCCCCAAACCCTCGAGTTTCCTCTGTAGTCTTATATGCTTTCAGTGAAAGACTATCCTCACCTGGAGCTGGACACTCACGGTTGTGGATTGCGCTGTTCATCTCTCAGTGACCCCTCCCAGGATCTCCAGTTCATTGTTGCAGGAAATGAATGTGTCTACCTTTACCAACCAGACGAACGTGGCCCCTGCTTTGCCTTCGAGGGACAAAAGCTAATTGTTCACTGGTATCGGGGGTACCTCATCATTGTCTCCAAGGACCGAAAGACTTCCCCAAAGTAGGGCTCCTTGAAACAAATGAGTTCTTTTCGCTCATGCAGCTTCATGCTTTTATTCTTTCTCCTTCTTCCCCATGAGGCTTTGCTCCCGGGGGCAGATTGTGACTCTCTCAGATATTTTTGAGGTTCATCCAGACCCATATATTGATTAACTTCCATTGTGAGAGTAGCACAATTAAGTGTGCTGAATGAGTGGGATTTTTTCCCAGTCCTATGAGTTTCTTAGTGTAGCAGGATGATGGAATTTATATATGAATACATGATGGTTTCTCTCTGGATCCACTTAGTTTAATTGCTTAAACGAACTCTGTTTGTCTTGCTTTCTATACATGCCTAGTTTGAACAGGTATCAAGATTTCAAGTTATGTTCGTCTTGTTTTCTAAAACTTTCTTCTGCTCTCCAGATCAGAATTTGCCGGGAACGAGGCACAGAATTCAGACAAACAAGTCCTGAATATCTATGACTTGTGCAACAAATTCATTGCATACAGCTCAGTCTTTGATGATATAGTGGATGTCTTGGCGGAGTGGGGTTCTCTCTATGTACTGACCAGAGATGGGAAGATCCATGCACTGCAGGAGAAGGATACGCAAACCAAACTGGAGGCATGTAAATTTGTTTTCTTATTAGTCTCTGCCTTATATCTGTAAGATTGTACTGGCTCTGCAGACTGAAAATTTGAACCGTTCAGGTAAGGGAATTGCACAAGAAGTGACTGAATAGCTTTTCAGTATAACCAGCATTGTAAGACAGTTGGTAAAGGCCCAAGCTCATGTATGCACTAAGAAGAAAAAACTTGTTTTCCAGGTGTGTTTGAACTCGTTTTGTGGGGTGGTATTTCTCTCATACTGCTCTTATCATGTATTTAACAGATGCTGTTCAGAAAGAACTTATTTGAAATGGCCATTAATCTGGCCAAGAGCCACCACTTGGACAGCGATGGTTTGTCAGAGATTTTCCGGCAGTATGGTGATCATCTCTATAACAAGGGAAACCATGATGGAGCCATCCAGCAGTATATCCGGTAGGTGAGGGTCTTATGGAGCTGTGATGTTGTAGTGCAGGTAGGAGCAACATAGACTTTGATTTCTCTTTCAGCCCAGGAAGAAAAACAGTCCAAAACAGAAAAAAAAGTATGGCTTGAGGTGAAAATTCTACCTGTACAGAGAAAGATGTCAGTGGGACTAAAAGTCTTTGAACAAGTTGCTTGAAAATTGCTTTGTACACTTAAGGATAAAGTTCTTCTCTTTGATCATATTTTAACATGAATAATGTAGGCCCATTGGGATGGAGTGGGGTCTGGTGACATCATTATAAAGAAGGGATCACTCTGTGCAAGATAGATGATGGAATTTGACCGTGTATGGCAGTCTTCTTGGAAAGTACTCAAACAGCTCAATGTCAGTTTTGAAACATGTTGGGTTTTTTAAAACTAGAACATAGAGCAGCCTTGTTTTGGGGGTTACTGAAAACCTCATGTTCAATATTTTAAATGCCACAAAGTGTTACATTATTGTGGAGCTGATGCTCCAGAGTCCCTGACATCTAGTGTGAGTCAGAATGTCTTTTTACCTTGACTTGCTTTAACTGTCACAGTAACTGTGGCTAAACTGCTCCATGTTTAGAGCATAAGCATTTAAAGCTGACTTTGAGTTATGTGGCTGAAATGAAGGAAGATGGAGCTTTTGTTCCTCTCTTCTTGTGGCTTCCCAGTTTGTTGTGCTCAGAGGTTAGTCTGTCTTCTCACTGCCACCTTTAAAGAAAGATTAACTCTTTGTATGCTGTCATCGTCATCCTGGTCAAGGCCTTTGTGTCAGTGTGTGTGCAGATGGGTGGTCTTACCCTGTAACTAGTTGTTGCTTCTGATCCATAGCTGAGCAGTCCCAAGAGGGTTAGTGCCTGCTAAAGTTAAGGCTTCTCTGTGTTCTGTTGCTAATTTCTCTATTTATTTTGACTTCATGAGCATACAATATCTTGCAACATTACTCTTCTCCTCACAGAACTATAGGGAAGCTAGAACCATCTTATGTTATTCGGAAATTCCTGGATGCTCAGCGTATCCACAACCTCACTGCTTATCTACAGATGCTCCATCTGCAGTCCCTGGCCAATGCAGACCACACTACACTTCTGCTGAATTGCTATACCAAACTCAAAGACAGCTCCAAACTGGAAGAGTTCATTAAGGTATTGGGAGGACATGGAATCATGCTACATTTTCATGCCATCATAACTAAAAAGGGGTAGTGGTGACATTGTAAATTCCATTCCATTCCATTCATTGTAAATTCCATTCTGATAATGAATTTATCACTCAGTACCCTGAGTGGTAAAGGTCTTTGCTCCTTTATTTCCAAGATCTTGCTTGCGTTCTCAGTTTGGTTGGTTTGCCATCTGTGTCTGCAGTGTGTTTGATTCTGCCAGTGCAACTGGCAAGCAAATAAGAAGTGGTTACGCTCCTTCCTTTCTGCATGGGTGATTTTTCCCTTGCATGAGAGGTACCAACTTGTCCCTGCTCATATTTTCCTCTTGTTACATAAATGATTACTGCTTTTGGACTGTAAGAATTTTTCTGAGGGACCATCTCTCTGCTTTTGTTCTTGGAGACAAGTGAGAGTGAGGTCCATTTTGATGTGGAAACGGCTATCAAGGTGCTTCGCCAAGCTGGTTACCACTCCCACGCCGTGTACCTGGCAGAGAAGCATGAACATCATGAATGGTACCTCAAAATCCAGTTAGAGGACATCAAGGTGAGGAGCTATAACTGCATGTATGTTCATATTGGGGAGAATACCGATTCTCTAGCCTCCTCTTTAGTGAGAATATAATTTCACTGACCTGTTTGCTGAGGAGAGCGTGCTGATGAGAGCAGCAGCAACAATACTCATTGGTGTTGGTGTGATGCTTTTCTGCTTTTGGCTTGGCTTGTATGTTAGACTAGGTGTGAAAATCAGAAGGTCTTGTTTTCTTTCTGATGTGGCTTTTTACAGTGCCCTTTAAGAGGAGGGAGGGTGGTTAGCTGGAGATTCATCTAAACGTTTCCCCCAGGTTATATCCAGTCTTTCTCCCTGAGGAGGAAAATGAGCAGGAATAGTGAACTAGGTGGTAATTCAGAGCAAATGCTATTTGTGGCATACTCACGGCATGTCCTCAATGCTTTCTGTTCTAACCTCAGAGTGGAGAACAGAGGCCGATGTTTTGCAATTGTTTTGTTGTCTGTCTTCACAGAACTACCAAGAGGCTTTGCACTACATTGGAAAACTGCCCTTTGAACAGGCAGAGAGTAACATGAAGCGCTATGGCAAAATCCTGATGCACCATGTCCCTAATGAGACCACTGAATTGCTGAAGATCCTTTGCACTGATTACCATCCCTCGGGAGTTAATGAAGGCCCTGGGATGCTGGAAGGAAAAAAGGTATGGTTTGTGTTGACTGAGAGTTGTTGCTCTCTGGTAGTAACTTGGCAGCAAGTGCTTCTGCATGCCTTGTATTGCCAGCCTGATGTTTTAGGTATAATGAGAATTACACCTAAATAAACTCTGCTGAGGTGGGACCCCATCTGGAATACTATGTCTAGCTCTGGAACCCTTAGTACAGAAAAGACATAGATCTTTTGGAGCGGGTCCAGAGGAGGGCTATAAAAATGGTCAGGGGGATGGGAAACACACCTGCCCTGAAGAAAGGCTGAGTAAGCTGGGGTTGCCCAGTCTGGATAAGGGAAGGCTTCAGGGAGACCTCACTGCAGCCTTTCAGTACTCAAAAAAATTTTATAGGAAAGATGAGGACAAACTTTTTTACAGGGCCTGTTGTGATGCTACAAGAGGTAATAGTTTTAAAGTAAAAGAGGGCAGATTTAGTCTAAATTAAAGAAATGAACTTTTTATAATGAGGGTGATGAAACACTGAACCAAGTTGCCAAGAGAAGTAGATGGCCCCATACCTGGAAACACTCGAGTCAGGTTGGATGAGGACCTGAGCAACCTGATTGAATGGAAGATGTCCCTGCTCTTTGCAGGGATATTGGACTAGATGACCTTTAAAGTTGCCTTCCCACACAAACTATTCAATGATTCTAAGAGAAGCCTCATTCTGATGGACTGATAGTCCTAGAGGCAGGGGACCTCTTAAAGCTATTGCTCAGGATTGATCCTTGATGTTGTCGGCATCCTGTATTGTGCTGTATCTGTCCTGTTGGAGACTCTGGAAATGAACATTCCTCAAGGCAGGAAGGAAGCACTAGTATGGCTTAGACTGATGTGGGTGCTTGTCTTTTTCTGACTGTTTTACAGGCTAATTCAGAGGAGTTCATCCCAGTCTTTGCAAACAACTCCCGAGAACTGAAAGCTTTTCTGGAGCACATGACTGAGGTGCAGGCTGACTCTCCACAGGGTGTCTATGACACTTTACTGGAACTTCGATTGCAGAACTGGGCACATGAACAAGATGAGCAGGTTTGAGCTCCTCCAGCATTGTTTTGAGAGAAAGATTTGGTGTCTCTGAGTCACATTTGCATTCCTGCAGAGCTCTTTCTGTCTGGGCATTGATAACATGAGGCAGTACATATGCTGTGCTCAACAAATAGCACAGAAATGGGAAAGCAGCCTAGTAGCTGGGAGAATATTCCCTTCAGGATGGCTGAGCTTGTTTTGTTTGTATTTCATTTAAGTACAGATTCCAGACAATACAGCCTCTGAACAGATGCCTTTCCCACAAAAGTATCTTTACTTGCTTGCCTCGGTCTGTGAGGGTGTTGGCTGTCTGGGCAAAGAAAATCATGTCTGACTTGCTTTAAAAGGGTTAAAGAACAAGTACCAAAACATGTCAAAGAGCTCCAAATTGTCAGGTCTTAGTGCAAAATAGTGTGGATGTGAGTGTGCCTGTGTTCCTCTTCTTGACCTCTCCCTCTTCTTTGTAGATCAAGGAGAAGTTGCACAATGAAGCCCTCACCCTCCTGAAGAGTGGAAGGTTCAAAACAGTCTTTGATAAGACCTTAGTCTTATGTCAGATGCACAATTTCAAAGATGGTGTTCTCTACCTCTATGAGCAGGGCAAGCTGTGAGTGTTACTCTTTGTCGGGATTGTTTTGGGTTTAAATCTTCAAAAGAGCAGAGCAGTTGTTAGTTGCTATAAAGTTCTTTATTGTAAAGGCACATCAGTCTCAAAAGGCAAAGAGTCCCAAGTGTTAAAAGCCTTTAGCATAGAGTCCCGAGTAGAAGTCCCAATTAGAAGTAGAAGCAGCTCTTGGTGCAAGGCCCCGAGAAGGCCAGAGTTGCAGCCTAGTACTGAGTTCTGAGCAGTGGCAGAGGCTGCAGCCTGGTAGAAAGTCTGGAGAGACAGATGCTCCGTGGTCTTCTCTTCTTGTTCTTTTCTTCTTTTTCTTCCTCTTTTTCTTCATGTGGTGGTAGTGATGATGATGATGATGGTGGAGGAAGAGTGAGAGAGCGAACTTTCACTCCAATACATGGATTTTTGTTTACAAATTACCCAATGAGCTTAAACCACGAAGCTGATGCATTTCTTCTAAACCTATTAGAATTCTAATCTTTTAGTACGAAAGTTTACATATAATCTACGCATATGGACTATCTATTCTATGTGGAAAATGTAAGCAGTATTCCTACGATATTTTGATAATGTCTGGAACCATGTTTTTGAGGTTTCACTGAGTGAGACTTGTTTTTGAGACTTGTTTTTGTTCTTGAGTTCTGAAGCTTGTTTTTCACGCTACATTTCAAGGCTTTTACTTTTTAAGGCACTTAAAACATATTCTTACTTACTTAAACTTACTTAATTTACTTAAAAGTTAAGCTTGCACCTCTATTTCATATCTGTGTGGCTTAATATACTTTAATCCATCCAAAGGCTTTAATTTGATCCCTGCATTTTGATCTCTCTCTGAGGATCTCAGAGAGGCCTCTGTTTTTCAGACTCCAGCAACTCTTGTCTTTAGAGTCCTGTCCTTCTCCTGTTGCCCCCACTGCAGCGATTTCTGAGACATAAATGTCTGTACAATTAATGGTAGTGACCTCTTTAGTGTCTCAAGATGGAAATGGTAGATGATTGCTCTGCAGAAATGCCTCACTGTTGAAGCAAGACAGTTACATAGAGTGGAAAAAAAAGACTTGTATTTGACTTCTGCTTGAGTCTGGGGAGTGCACTGGGGATTGCATGGCTGGGTGAAAACCTGAGGTCCCTGTAACAGCTCAAAGGGCAAGATGGATTGTTGCAGCTGATGAGTCTTTCTCCCATAGTTTCCAACAGATCATGCATTACCACATGCAGAATGAGCAGTACAAGAAGGTGATTGAGGTGTGCGAGTTGTATGGCGACCAAGAGGCTTGTCTCTGGGAACAGGCTCTTGGCTACTTTGCACGGAAGGAGGAGAACTGCAAAGAGTATATTGCTGCAGTGCTGAAACACATCGAGAACAAGAATCTTATGCCCCCGCTGCTTGGTAATAACATGTGACACTCAATCTTCAGCCTCCCCCACAACAAAACCCAACCCAAGCAAAAACCAGAAAAACAAACCACAACAGACTCCAACCCAGAATAGTTTGTAGTGCTTTTTGTAGATCAGACATTAGAAGAATCAATGAAATTGGAGCATACCATTTGAATTAATAACCTGCTCTATGGGGAAAAATTATGTCAGTCACAGCTAGTTAGGGAAAGTTAGGGAAAAAGATCTGCAGTATCAGTGATACGTCTCGTACATGATTTCTGTTTTATCAGTGTGGGGCAGTGCAGGGCGTGCTGAAACTCCTGTTGTGCCTTGGTGGAGAGCTAGAATCCAATCCACGATTAGATCCTGCCTATGTCCCTTTTGGTCTGAGTTATCCAGACATGCTCCCAGTTGCCCATTTCTGGAAGAGGTCAAAGTGAAAGAGAATCTTTAAGTGAGCTCTTCCAATTCCATGAGAATGCCAACTGTCTTTGCCTGCAAGTGGCCTGTCCCAGGAAAGCAGTCTGCCCTAGCATTACAAGCATAGCTTCAGTTTTTTGTGCTTATGTTTAAACTAACATCTCAGTTGCTCTCAGTTGTGCAGACGCTGGCTCATAACTCCACAGCCACCCTGTCTGTGATCAAGGATTATCTTGTCAACAAGCTGCAGAAGCAAAGTCGCCAGATAGAGCAGGATGAGCAGAGAATTCAGAAATACCGAGAAGAAACTACAAGGATCCGCCTGGAAATTGAAGAGCTAAAAGCAAGGTGCAGGACTGTGTGCTGTCTCGTCTAGTCCTATACAAGGATAGAACTGCTGTTTTCTTTTAGTAAGGTAAAAGTGTAGTTTGTCTTTCTCATGCCTCTCCATCTTGTCACTCAGTCCCAAGATTTTTCAGAAGACCAAGTGTAGCATTTGCACCAGTGCATTGGAGCTCCCTTCAGTCCACTTCCTGTGCGGTCATTCCTTTCACCAGCACTGCTTTGAAAGCTACTCTGAGAGTGATTCAGAATGTCCTACTTGCATGCCAGAAAATCGCAAAGTGATGGATATGATCCGAGCCCAGGAGCAGAAGAGAGATCTGCATGACCAGTTTCAGCATCAGGTAGGGTAACATTGCCTATCTTACCAAGCTGAAATAAATAGAGTTGAGATTCATATACACACCTGTAAATGGAGGCTGGTAGAGACAGGTAAGGCTTAAAAGTATTTTGTAAACAAGGTTATGTTAACTGGATAATGAGGCGTTAGACCCTAGGGTGACTGCATTGCGTAAAGCACATGAAGAGTCATTGTTGGCTCTGTGAAGGTGAAAGAGAGCATCTGTTCTCATCTGACCCTCAGTTGGGTCTCAAGACCTATTGGTCAGTGTGACAGCTGGTCAACGGGTTGTATATAACTAATTAGTGAGAAAGGGAGAAGAATAGTGTGAGTTGGAATGGGGACAGCACCAAAACGTTGCATCTATCTTGTGTTGCCCAAGGATGAAATAAATGGTGAGTGTGAGAATGGGACATCAGCTGGAAAATGTTAACACATGTGGAAACTAGAGCAGTTGAGGCACTCGCCTTCCTGCTTAATTCAGTTGCTCATTATCTGCTCCATGCATGGCTCAAAAGTGGGGTTGAAGCAGGAGTTGGAATGCCAGTGCCAGAAAATCTAGCAGGTTCTTCTGCTACACTCAGCCCTTGCATGGAATGAGCGAAGAGCCAGGGACTGACATGGGCTGCCCTGTCCCCTAAGCCAGAGGCTTCTAAGTGCAGGGGAAGAAAGGAAGGGGACTAGAGGCAGGAGGCACTTGAGGCTTTTGCTGATGCTGCTGCTGCTTTGTGTCTGGCAGCTCAAGTGTTCAAACGATGGCTTCTCAGTCGTTGCTGACTACTTTGGTCGCGGTGTCTTCAATAAGCTCACCCTGATCACGGACTTGCCCTCGGGAAAGACGGCTACTACGATCGAGGCTGGCCTGCAGCGGGAGTTGCTCATCCACACCAAGCGCAGTACCTGACTCCAGGCCCTGTCCACATGCCCTCTCGTGTTGTACGGTGGCCCGAAGTGTCCGCGGCCACCTGTATTTGTTTTCATGCCTTGGTCCTCAATAAACCAGACTGGCCGGGCAGTGCCGTGCCCGGCCCTCACTGCAGCCCGGCCGGGCGGCGCTCCGGGAGTGCGGGGGGCGGGGTATCGGGGGCGGAGTTTTTCCCGCGCCGCTGCTCGTGCGGGCGCGCCAGGGCGTGGTCACGTGGTCAGCCGGCGGGGGCGAGGCCGCCGGTCACGTGGTGGGTGCCGGGCTGGGCCGGTGGACATGGCGGAGCCGGCGGCGCTTGCTGTGGGCCTGGGGCAAGCGGAGTCTGGCGGGGGGGTCGACGGGGCGGGCGCCGACCCTTTGCTGCCGCACGGAGAGAACGGCGTGGATGGCAGAGCGATCCGCGTGGGCACCCGCCGGAGCCAGGTAGGCAGCGGCAGGGCTGAGATGCGAGGAATGCTCCTGTCCGGGCACGCCGTTCATCCCGGGCAGCGCAGGGTCTGCGGGCTTCTCGGGGCCGAAGAACGGCCTGAACTTCCTGAGTTCGCGCATTTCGACTCCTGCCGTGGAACTCAGGGCTTTCCAAATTTCTTCTCGTTCTTCGGAACCCAGGAGACGGTCAGCTCTGTTAGCGCTGCCGCGGTGCGGGGGCCGGGGCCGACGGCGCGGGTTTCTCCTGGGTCCCCCTTGGACTGTGCAACTTGCAAAGTCTGTGCAGCTCTTGTAGCTGTCATCCCCCGATGACTGATGGTTGCAGCCCGCTCAAAGGCCAGGGAAGGGACATAACCAGAGATAGAAGAGGTATCTTTTGCCAGCGGGCTACAGCAGGGAGGAGCAGCCTCACAAAGAGAGATAAGCGACCCTCAGGCCTTTGCCCTGAGATAATCTCGTTCCTTTTGGTAACACGTTCTAGGAAGAATTCCGTGCTGTCACAAATGCACTTTATGTAGACATCAGGACAAGGGAGATAGCCGTGCATATATGCTACCTCGTGATAACCGAAGGGTTTGCAAACGGAGGCAGCTACATACATTCATTGTGTTTGTAGGGAGCTGCAGTCCTGGAACTATGTTAATTATCAAAGGGTCCTGAACCCTTCGGTCGGAGAAAAGCTGAAACTCATCTGTAGTAGCTTGAGTCTCCTGCTGCTTGCATGTGCAGAAAGATGATACACTAGTGATTGTATTTTACTTGCTTCTGGTTTTCTTATGCAATAGAATGTTCTTCATGCAGTTTACTGCTTTGAGATTTGTTTCTTGGTGTACTCAATGATGTGAGCTGTTACTTTTGTGTGTGTGTTTGTAGAACCTCTAACTAGATCTTTGTTCTTACAGAGGATAAGTAACTTGTATTTGACAGTAACTGGAGTTTTCTGCCAGCTCAATGAAATCGTACTGGCTTCTCCCAAAGCTTGCAGTATTGGTAAAATCTGTAGTCTTAGAGAAAGCGGGAGGCTTTAACCCTAACCTTAACCCTAGCCCAGTGTGCAATATGACTTGTTTTTTGATCACTGAGCAATAGAATAATTGTTTTGCTTACTTTTCTGCCCACGTAATGATGAGCGGTTATCATTCAGCAGTTGTGTTCCACATATGTGAAACCAAAAAGTGAAAGCATGAGAATTATGGTCTGTAGGCTTCTGTTGTAGTTACTCTCCCTAACTCGATAAATGTATTGCACTGTTTCATCGGTGGTTGCATCACTGCTGGATATGGGGAGATATGGCTCTTTAATCAATAAAAGAAGTTCTTCAGTGAAGTCCTCTGGTCGTGATAGGAGTTCACACAGTTCAAGAAGTTTGTACCTAGGAGCGATTTTACTTGAGACAACCGATTTCTAATGCTTTTGATTTAGAGAGAATGTACTGGTCATGCGTCCCTGGCTGCGGAAGAATGGCAAAGCCTCCTTGGCTACTGTATGGACAATATGCTCTTTCTTTAGGACTTGTTTTCTGCTTCCTTGTAGCTGGCCCGGATTCAGACTGACAGTGTAGTTATGATGCTCCGTGAGCTATATCCTGACCTCTGCTTTGAGATTGGTAAGTTTTTTTTGGCTGTTGCCCTGGGTAGATGGCAGCAGGAGCCAGTGGATTATCTTTGTGTGCAAGAGATGTGTGTAGAGTCAGGAGGAGGAGGTCTATCTAAGTTTATTTGAGAATGTCGTCTGAATTCATTTCAGTTGTGTGGCTGAACAACTGCTCCTTCTAGGGGAGGTAGATGGATTTCATAAGTTCTCGATGATTTAAGTGCTGAGTATTTGAGGGATATGGTGGTGTGTTGCTCCCTTTGCAAACTGGTATTGTTCTGGCTGCGCCCCTCTGAGCATTAGGGGCATTTTCTGTTCTGGGGCTCAAGGCTTTCGATAGGAATAATAGAAGCTCAGCCTTGCACTGAAGAGAACTGTCTTATATGTGTTCATTGGCATTCCAGAGACAGACTGTGGCAGTTTCCATTGGGTCAGCTCTTCCCCAAACCTGCCCTCTTTCACTTTGCTTTTGTTTTTGAGGACAGTGAAAGAAATCTCAATTTCACTTGTCTTGAGTGCAATGTATTTCTAGAAGTGAGCTGCTCTTGTGTTGAGCTTGAGTCAGTGTTCACCGAGTAGTGTGTGACTGCTCATGGCATTTTGTATAGATATTTTCAGCCTGAGCCCAGTGCTTTTATCAGGCCTCATGTTTTACCTGTACTGTCTCTGAGCAGTGGCCATGTCAACAACTGGGGACAAGATCTTGGATACAGCACTTTCCAAGGTAAAGGATCTGTTCTTCCTTTATTCAAAAACTAATTGTATTTATGTTATTATTGGCTGATGCTTATTTTGTGCTTCATATTCTTCCATTTATGTGTAGATTGGAGAGAAGAGCCTCTTCACCAAAGAGTTGGAAAATGCACTTGAAAGAAATGAGTAAGAGCTTATTGTTTTGTTTTTCTCCTTGGCATTCCATGCTCTTTGGACATATTTGGCTTGCTGCATAGGTGATCTACTTTCCTTCGGTCCTGGTACCTCTCGGGCTAAAAAACGTAATAGTTTGATAAGTCCCTGTCTTTTTTCCCCTTCTTTTTCCTCTCTACCCTGGGCTTAGGCCATGTATTTTGAAGTGGAGTTGTGTCACTTGGTCTGCCCCAGTTATTGTTTGTGTGTTACGTGCTGTAATACACAGAGAGGATGTGATCTCATATGAGTGCCGTTTATGGATAATTTTTTTTTTTAATACTTTGCCTGTTGTTGGTAATGTATTGCGAAACAGATTTAGTGTTATCCTATAAATGTTAACATTTATTAACTTATGCAATCTAAATGTGTAGGAGAATTTCGCATGGGCAAATTGTGCTGTGTTCTGTGTAACTTCTCCGTACAAAAAACCTTGCTTTAGCTCCCTGAGCAGAGAGAGATTAGTGCTGGTTTTGTGGGTTTGAGGTGTCTGGGGATTTTAATTGTTAGTTAATCTCTCTTTCTTTTCAGTACTCTGAGGAGGATTTCTGTAGTGCCTTAGTTAAAGTATGTTTGAAAACAAAGGTATTCTGCATCTCTGCCACATAGTTACATCATACTGCATTTTCAGTGAAGTTGGTGAAAAAATATTGGAGACTCAAGTATTCACAATTATGCTCGGTTCCTGTTTGACAAGGCAGGTAGCCTGTAGTTTGGCTTGCTGTTACTTAACGTTTGAAGCATAATACCAACCCACATACTGATGTATTTTGGTACAGTGAGTCTTTCTGTGTGACCATCTCCAGCATCTTCCCCTCATTCAATCTGATTGCTTGTTAAGTGTCTTTCATTGCTGGGTGAGGGGAAAAGAGAGACAGAGAAAGATAAAATAGCTTTTTAGGAGTAACACAAAAGTTGTATAGTAATCCTGGCTATGGAATCCTGAAATTCTTCTCCAAGCTAATTCCCAGAGTGGGTTCAAACTTTTCTGTAGGTGACCTGCAGGCCTCTGGTAGATCCACATGAGCTTCACCATCTGTTCTCTGATTACTATCCTCTAATTTTTAGAGTTGACCTTGTGGTTCACTCCCTGAAGGACCTGCCAACTTGTCTTCCTCCTGGCTTTACGATTGGCGCTGTCTGCAAGTAAGTATGGACATGAGGCTTGATTCTCTGAGGGTCTTGCATTTTATAGTGTTGGTAAAGGAGAGCAAAGGCAGCATAGGTACTTTCAGGTGTTCAAAGTTTCCTGTGATTAATCTCCAAAATAGTGGAAGCTCTAGTGAAGCACTAGGGCTGCCCTAGTGTTCCACAGCTAGCAGGTGTGCTGGAAATTCTTGCTTGTACAGTGATGATGGAGTATTTTGGAGCCAGAGGCAGTTCTTGCAAGAAATGATTGCAGAACTGTTGAGCTTAGTGGCCATGCCTTAAATGATGTGTCAGGCATTCTGCACTTGCATTATTTTGCAGAAGGGAAAACCCACTTGATGCTGTTGTCTTTCATCCCAAAAACTGTGGAAAAACACTGAGCCTCCTTCCTGAAAAGAGGTGAGTGGGAGAAGAAAGGGAAGACAGGCGTAAAAACAGAAGAGGTCAGTTGGTTGGTATTTTCCATTGGCAAGTCAGTCAGCTCATTGCTTTATTATGTAGTGGTTTTGCACTGCCTTTTGTGAGCATTCCACAGACGTTAACCTGAACCCACTTGCTGGAAAAAGTAACACTGTCTCACAGAAGTGCTGCATAGTGAGTGAGGTTCATCTCTTAAGCCATCCTTGCGTGGCAATTCTCTCTCAAGTTAGAACATTCTTGCCACGATCTCTCGAGTGAATTCGTGCTCCTTGGTGTTCTGCTTACTGGTGGGGAATGGACACAATGCGGACAGCATCTGGTGCAGGATTTTGGCTTTCATGGACCTGAACTATGCTTCTGTTCTCACTCAGCCAATTCTGATTTTTTCTTTGTTTTTTTGGCATCACTTTCTTGTGGTTTCTCCATTTTTAATGACCTGTCTTTCTATAGAGGTTATTGGAATCTCTTGTGTGAGACAGATGAGTGAAACTACTTAGATCACGGTAGCTATTAGAAGGTTTTTTTTTTTTTTTTTTTTTTAATAGGTAGAGTGAAAGAAATAAAGTAGCTGTGACACAAAGACTTGTGCTTCTGTGCCTTTGGATAGCAGGAAAATCACATCTGGTTTAGTTTTCAGGTTACCAAAAGGAGGAAGCAGAAGGGCACGTACTGGTTTTGTCAGTCTCATGACCAGTGACAGGACTCAAGGAAACTGCATGAAGCTGAATCAATGGAGGTCTAGGTTGGATATCAGGAAAAGGTTCATCACCCAGAGAGTAGTTCAGCACTAGAACGGGCTCCTTAGGGAAGTGGTCACAGCACCAAGCCTGACAGAGATCAAGGAGTATTTGGACAATGCTTTCAGAGACATGGTGGACTTCTTGGGGTGTCCTGTACAGGGCTAGGAGTTGGAAGTCAGTGATCCTGATGGGTCCCTTCCAAACCAGCAATAATATGCAGTAGGCATATAATCTGCTTAAGGCAGTTCTGTCTTTGATGAAGTTCCTCCATTTTAGTCACTTCATCACTTAGTTGCCTGGCTTTGTTTGGTTCATTTTGGAGCAGCAGAATCTTTTTTCTGTGAAAAATGTTGTCTTTCAGTAAGGTTTCATCAGTGGCTAGGGACTGCTCGTCAAAAGCATATCCTGTAAAATGGCTCCTGGGGAGTGGCTTCAGACATGCTTTATGCTAAACTGCACAGAGTGGTTTTCTTTCTTCTGAGGAGATACAAATCACTGACTGTTTTTTTGATCTTCATTTCAACTTAAAAAAAAAAAAAAAGTTACCAAGTTACAGTTTGTTTCCTTGAACCGTCTGTCATATATTGGGCTAGAGGTAATTGTTAGGAGTGTTGTGGATTTCAGTGATTATATTTTTTCCTGCAGTGTGATTGGAACCAGTTCACTTCGGAGAGCAGCTCAGCTCAAGAAGAAGTTCCCTCATTTAGAATTCAGGGATATTGTATCCTTTCCTGGGAAGCCATAGGAGCTAGGTAAAGCTGCAAACAGGAGAGTACAACTTCGTGTAAAATCTAAATTCGAGGCTGATTTGTGCCACCTGACTTACAAGAACAAACTGCTTCCTGAAAAGCTGTTCTCCACTACCCTGTTCTGAGGGGGAGGTAGCACTGTAGCCATCCTGTCCTCTGCTTTCTCATGAGGCTGTGAAGAAGCAGCCAGCCTTGATCTAGCTGGGGGTTCAGCATACAGATGAGTTGTATGTTTTGCAGTGTTTGAAAAACTGTGACGGTGCTTCCCATGCGTTTGCCACCGGTGCGTGACCAGATGTTGCTGGGTTTCCAGTAACCCTGGATGTACTTCGGACCACGAGTTCCGATGTGGGTGGCTGACCTACTGAGAAAAGGCATTGTTACCTCAGTCCTAGGAGTGGAGTTCTTTGCAGTGCAGGAGTTGGGTGCTAATAGTGTACTTCAACTTAGTAGACTCAGCACTTAAATTAATATTCCATAATGCTTGGAAAAACTCTATTTTAAGAAACAATTGTACATATTTAACACTTCTTTCAGGATGGTACTGACATTCTCATTTGGAGACTATTGGATTCTGTACAGTCTGTAAAGACTCAAGTGGTTGTAGGACTGTTTGCCTGCTGTTTCTATGCTTGCTTAATCACTTCTACAGAGAGGAAACTTAAATACCCGTTTAAAGAAGCTAGATGAGAAGGAAGACTTCAGTGCCATCATCCTGGCTGCTGCTGGGCTGAAGAGAATGGGCTGGGAAAGTCGCATTGGCCAGGTGAGGCACAGCAAAGCAGAAAATACCATTCTCTGCTGAACTATCAACTGTTTGGCTTTCAGACCTCCTGTCCAAGACAAGCATACAATCTCCTGACTACATTGCCATGCTAGCTTTGATTTGAGGCACTTCAGGAAGGAGCGGTTGGGTTTTCTGGTTGGTTGTCTTTTTCTTCATATAGAAATTTTTCATGTTCAGCTTTCCATGGTTCAGTAACAGTTTGTAATCTGATTGTCTCCTAGCACTTCACATCCCTTGTGTCTAGCAATGCAGCAGTGTGCAAGGCTGAGAGTTTAGTGATTAGCTAATTCACGAAGTGTTACACTCCATTTGATGGAAAGTGCATTGTCTCACTTTTGTGATGGAAACACTGAAGCATGGGAAGGGAGAAGTGATATTTCTTTGGTCTGACATGAAATCATTTAGTATTAGAGACAGGAATCTGGCTCTATTTTCTTATATTGTGAACAGTGCAACTTGAGTTAACTCTTGCTTTTACTTTCTTCCAGCTCCTAAGCCCTGAAGATTGTCTTTATGCTGTTGGACAGGTACTTTACAACTTTTATTCCTTAAGGCATGCTTAAAGGGCACTGAAAGTCAGCAGCAATATGATATATCTGAGTAGTTAACTGTGCTGAAGACTTCTCATATTTTGTTTACCAGAAAAGTACTTTGATCTCTTTTGTTGGCTGTTACACTATTTTAGGCACAGCTTGTTAGAAGAATGGGAGTCTGCTCTCCTACCCAGTGTGTTAGGGGCTGATTCCTATTAGTAATAGAAAAACAGTAAATAGGAAAGGTAATCCATGCACAGCTACAGTGGGGCAACACAACAGATAAGGGGCAGATTCTGGTAGGGTCAATATTATGCTGCACCAGGATAACTGTGCAAACCTGCTGCAGTATCTTTGCTCTGTGATGCTCCTTTCTTTGTGCATGGTGTCCTGACTCCTGCAGGGTGGAGCTGAAGCACCTGTCCTGGAGCACATTCTTTGTGCTCCTGTTTTTAGGTGGGCAGACTGTTCCAGTCCCTGCTGGCTGCATGGCTGAGCTTACACAGGATTGCCCTGCTAGTATCAAACTTGCTAAACCAGAGCTGGTGATCTGTTAGTGATTGCAAGTGATGAATCTGCTCATTCAGTCTGAAAAAGTGATTTTGATCATGTTTTTGTCAAGTACTGTGCAGAGTTCTAGAGTGGTTTGAGGTGGCAGCATGATCTTTAACACTTGGCTGAAAAAATCCTGATCTTCTGTTTATAGCAGCTACTGTAGGACAACCCTGCAGCCAGTGGAGTATATTGTAACTAATTTCTGTGAATGTTAACTCCGTAAGTGAAAAGGGTCTGGAGCCTCTGAGTTCTGTTTCATGAACAATGCTGAGTACACATGCAGATGCATGAAGCTGAAGAACTGTTATATTTTGTTGTATGTTTCTTCTTCTAGGGTGCCTTAGCAGTGGAAGTTCGTGCCAAAGACCAAGAGATACTGAATATGGTATCTGCCCTGCATGATGCAGACACTGTGTTGTGCTGCATTGCTGAGAGAGCCTTTATGAAGCGTTTGGTAGGTCTGGCACCCTTGCTCTGCCTGCAGCACTAAATACTGATCTGCTAGTTGACTTGATGCCATAGTATGGGAAATCTGTTACACTTCTCTAAAACTGCAAAGGAGAGTACTTCTGAATCGAAAAGGGCCCGAAGAGTGATGGGCAGGGTTGTGTGCAGCCTAAACTCTTCAGAGGCCTCTGCTTTGAATGTGTTGAGTAGGAGCCTCAGTGTCAGCTGCTTTGTGTTTTAGGAGGGTGGATGTAGCGTCCCTGTTGCTGTCAACACCCTGATGAAGGATGGCCAGGTGAGGAGTACTTTGTATTTTTCATGGATTTTTTCTGAAAACCTATTCCAAGTGTGTGTATGTTTCCATCTTTTCCTGAAGCTAATTTCAGCAGGTATCTTTATAGGCAGTTAGAGCCAGTAGTCTCCTGACTTGACCCTTCTGTGTTTTTGTCCAAAGTAGAAGTACAAGAATGGGTCTGGCAAATGAAGCTGTCTTTCAGAAAATTCCCTTATATACTAGATTCCCCCTCCACCCCTGCTGCTTATTTCATGTTGTCCTGAGATCTGAAAGTATTGCCTCTGACCCTACCAAACCTGTTCTTAGACAATGGAGTGTGATTAAGCAGGTGGAAAACTAGAAAAAAACTTCTGCCTTTTCCTTGAGAAGTCACACCTCCCCTGACAGGGATTCCTTTCCTTACACTTGTACTGTTAGGTAACCACCTTGTAAGAGGTTAGTTCAATAAAGAACTAACATCTATATTATTTATAGTCTTGACCCAATAACCAAACACCCGTGACCCGCACTGCAGCACTAACTATCCAGCCAAAAATTACTACCTGAAACTAGGAATAAGAACATCCATCTTGTCCCATACCTATTACTATATTCTAAAATCCCTAAATTCCAAACCCCTCACCATGTGACACCGCACACACCTCTATTCCACTACACACCCATGGTTTTAACTCCATCACTCAAATTTGGAAGCCTTCTCCAAGGCCTCAAGTCAAAAGCAGTGTTCTCCTGGGGATCAGTGTCAGAAAGCACAGAAAGTTCAAAACTCACAGGCTTCTGGGTTCCAACACTGTTACTCATGCTGATCCCACTGCATGACAAAAGCCTTTCCCTCCAGGCTCAGCCTTGTATATTAGGTGGGTTTTTTCAAAGAGGGGGTAGTTGGCTGCTTGTTTGTTAGTTAATGTGGTATTAATCCAGTCTGTATTTTTTTCCAAGTTGTATTTGACAGGAGCAGTCTACAGCTTGGATGGATCTGATAGCCTGAAGGAGACCATGCAGACCAGTGTTAGTTATCCCCATCAGGTACATGAACCATGGTGGCTTCAAAATACAAACCTGAAGCTAAATGGCTAAAACAAGGCCTTTAGAAATAGATTATATTTGGTCTGGTTTCTTGTAAGCTGTAACAGCACACTGTTCTTGAGGCTCCTCAGACTAGATTTTACCCTTTTTCATGGGTGTCTTAGTTCTTTGGCCAGTGTTTTCCTGCTGCTTTACTTTGAGGTGTTTATATTTGCAGAATGAAGATGGACCGAATGATGATGTGCAACATGTTGGCATCACGGCCAAGAATGTTCCTGGTCAGGCTCAGGAAGCTGCAGAGAACCTGGGTGTTGAATTAGCTAGTTTACTTCTGAGCAAGGGAGCAAAGCATATCCTTAGTGTGGCAAGGCAGCTCAATGATGCCCGCTGAACCCGGGTGTAGCTAGCAGGAGTGGTACAATTCTAGCTACATTAAATCATAGTTGAGGGCATTGCAAAGACTTAGAAGCTGTTTTTTGAAACAATTGACTATGGGAAAATTAAAACTTTATGTTGATATTTGAATAAGTGTCCACTAATTTGAGTTATAACAAATTGTTAAATAGAAGTTGTATCTATTCAAATCCGATGTAAAATGTTTTGTACCTCCATTATTTTAATTTCAGCATAAAATGGATCTTTTTAACAACAGCCCTGTCGAAATTACAATTTACGGGTTAATGAAATTTTAAAATGTGGATTTTAACAGAATTTTGGTCTATTGACATCCTTTAAAGTGATCCTTCTATTCTTTTGACTAGCAATTAACTATTAGGGTATTGAGCACAGCAACACGCCAGTGACCCCGAGAGCAGACTGCAGCAGAAAACACCTTTAGCTTTACATACGTGAACTGTGAAAATGGGGTTGAATCTGATGTCATGTTTGTGTCTTTTTGCTCCGTTTGCCCCCAGCAATGTGGTTAAAAGCAGTTCTTGACGTTCCCCCGCTCCTCTTTGCAGCACTGGACTCGTGCATGGGTGGCGGAGGGGTGGGTAGTGAAGGTTGGGTGGGGGAAGCTGATGGAGCCGCTGGAAGTGAGGCGGAGCGACCGCCCGGGCTGGGCACGCCCGACCCCGTCCCTCGCCCATGGGCTCCCCGTGTGCGCCCCGGAGCAATGCCGGCTCGGCCCGCGTGGCCGCGCTGCAATTGCTTAAAAGTTGTTAAAAGTGTTTTTGGTCGCGATCCCGCGGTGCAGTCCGCGGTCTGAGGTGGGAAAGCCGGCTCGGCTGCGCGCGGCTAGGGAAAGGGTTGGGGAAAAACCACCAAAAAACCCGTTCTCTTCCGCGGCAAGCTGCCTTGCGCGGGGGAGGGGGCGGCTGCTATCGCAGCACGGGCCGCACAGCTCCGTTCAGCGCGGAGAGAGCCACCGGCGAGACCGGCGCCGCGGAGGCCAGCGCCACAGAGCTACGGACCCGCGACGGGGAACTCGGGGCCTCCGCGTCCACAGAGTCCGACCCGGGCTGCGCGGAACATGGAACGCCTGGGTCCGCGGAACAGGGCTCGGGCAGCATCGATGACGGTGCTGCGGGCCGGTCCCTGGAGCCGTTCTCCCCGGCTACGGGGGACGGCAGTGGTGGAATCCCCGGGTGCAGCTGTCGCGCTCAGTGTTTGACTGGCCTTGGGCCGGTTCCTGCCCGCCTCCCTACAGCCACGGCCCGCCAAACCTCTCGTCTCCTTTCCTCCACCTGCCTCCTCCGCGGATTTCAGCTCTTTCATTGACCAATAGTGTGGCCCTTAAAAGGACCTTTTTTGTGATGTTGGAAGTGTGATAGAAGTGTGATAGAAGGATGCTGGAATGGCCGGCCGGGCTAGTTCTTCTGCGACTTGCTGCGCTTCTTTCCGGTCTTCTTGCGCAGCAGCGCAGGGTGGACGTTGGGCAGGACGCCGCCCTGCGCGATGACAACGCCGCCCAACAGCTTATTGAGCTCTTGGTCATAGCGCACGGCTAGCTGTATGTGACGGGGAATGATGCGCTGCTTCTTGTGATATCGTGCTACGTTGCCCGCGAGCTCCAGGACCTCAGCAGTCAGGTACTCGAGCACGGCCGCCAGATACACCACCGCAGTAGAGCCCACTTGTCTCCCATAGTTCCCCCTCCTCAGTAGCCGGTGAAAGCGCCCTACCGGGAACGTAAGCCCAGCCCGGGCCGAGCGAGACTTGGCCTTAGCACGGGCCTTGCCTCCGCTATTACCGTGACCAGACATAGCGTCCCTCTTTGCTGTTAAATGGTAGGGGCCGCAGCTGGGGCGTCCGGCATTTTTATAACCTCCCGCCCAGCACGGCCCAGCTCATTGGCGCTTTTTTGTTTTTGGGGCGCCTCCTGGAAGCAGCTTTTTGGGATTGGTCCCTTGTGTGATACCAAGGCGCTTGCTCTGAGTGTGTTGGCGACGGGGTCAGGCAATCAGCGAGCGAGGCACCAAATCTAAACCATGCCGGCCCGCCCACTCGGAAGGAGATGCCCATCCCGCAGAGCCCTTCGTGCCACCCAGTGCAGGTGCACGGTGCTTTTTGACGGGGGGGGGGGGGGGGAGGCCGGGCTTCCGTCCAGAGTGAGGTAGAGGGGCTCCCGGGATGCCTACAGACTGAGACGTATCCCTGTCTGTAAGGGCATTTGCCTTAGGATAGTACATGGGGGAAAGCATTTAGGGATATGAAAAAACCTACCATGAGATCCTTTTTAGCGACTTGTGGGAATGTGTGAGATATAGTATGGGTTTATAATATGGGTATATTAAGAGAAGCACCAAAGGAGTGGGGGAAGTCAAAGTGGACTAGGAGGAAAAAATCATGGGAACATTGAAGGGGAAAAAAAGGGAAGTAAGTGGTAATGTTTTAAAATGCTGTTGATCAGTAATAATTATCTCTGCAGTCTGTGCTGTTTTACTTAACCTAACGTGTATGTTTTTTTTCCCACAGCAAGCAGACTGTCTACCCTGTGTGCCTATGTACATCTGGAGGTCCAAGTGCCAGCAACTGGTATTAGGACACAGATCAGTGCAGCCAGTAGTTCCAGCAAACGTGAAGACCTGAGCACATGCAGGGAAGGGCCAGGGCTAGGTAGAATGCAAGTGTGTGTGATCCCTAGCAAATGAGCCTGACTAGAGAGCAAGTTGGGGTCAGCAGGATGTTTACTGGAGGTAGGGCTAAGCCAGCATACTGGGGAAAATGGGGTGGCTGTTTGAGAGGTACCTACTGGAAGACCACATCCCTAGATCAGCTAGCAGAGAGAATAATTTCTCTATTCATATGCCCTGATGCCAGGAAATCCAGCAGCAAGTAACTGGACAGACTGTTTAAGAGCAGATACTGAATGGTTTAATAATGTTTGTGTGTATGTGTTAAAGAATATATGGTACCTATCTATAACTGATCAGCTGGAGAGGAGGAAGAGGATTTGGCCACTCATACCATTCATATTTGAGTGCTGTGTGTTTTCTGTGTTGATCAGTGCTGCTGGACACAGTCATTTTTGCCTTCTGGTAATACATTCCAGGCCTTCTTACTAGCTGGACGTGGGTGTGTGGTGTGGTTCCTTGCATCTACTAGGGTACTGGACCTGGCAATTTCTACTCTCACCCACCTCACCACTCCTGTTTCTGCTGTTGCATTATGCCACTAACTTTCATTACCACTAGTCTTGCAAAGGCTACAACCTGGTACTCCAATGGCTGTTCTATGGTTTTTTGTCGGGTAGGTAGCAATTCTGTGTTGAACTATGGTGCTAAATACTGCTATATAAATAATTATTTGTACTTGAGGAAAAGGGATGGCAGTGAGCAGGGTTTTAGTTCCACGTTGATCTAAGGGTCCTACTGATACCCTGTGAAGACAAGGACATGGTGATCCTTACTCTGCTAACCTGTTCCAGACATGTCCTCTTCCAGGGAGGAAGACAGACAATAAAGGTATTCAGAATCAGCAGGAACATTCCCAGTAGCTATAAAAAAGGAGGGAGTCTACTGTAGAAATGATCAGCTGCTTGACAGGGTAGAAACCTAGAGATGGATCATATAACCTAGTTTCACTGCGTGTCAATATTGTCAAGGCAAAGCACTGCAGGTGAAAGGGTACCATGAATTATTTTATTCTTGGAGCACTCTGAGTTTTGAGTATGGGTTATCACATGTCATTCTATGTCCATGGACCAAAAACAGGATTGGAGAAGCCAGGAGCAGAGTCTGGTTTACTTATTCTGCTCACAGAAATTAAAGTTGCTGTTTTTGCTCTTGGTGAACAGTAATGTCTTTGTTAGATGTACAGAGATTCCATCATTCCCACTTTCCCTAAGTGTTGTCATTTGCTTCCCCTCTAAAAGGTATTCCTAATAACAATGATGTCCAAATAGCAGTAAATCTTTTCTATCACAAAATTAGACAAAAGCCTTTGGTGCACAAAAAATATCCCGGTTCAAAACTAGCCCACGCAAAGCAGCTGCTTGTGTTTTGACAGGTATTCTGAGGTTCTCAGAGGGCGGGAGTAAGATCAGTTCAATCATTTGGTCAAGCAACTGGAGAAAATGGACTGGCAGGTAGAACTCTTTCCCTTGCTCCTGACAGTCCAGTCAGACGTCATAAAACAAGCGCACTAGCTGGTACCGGATCGAAAATGCAATCGTGCTGCCAAGGACCTAGGTAAAAATCAGAGACATAACAGAAACATTATACTGTCAAATGGTTTACAGGCTATCAGATTCCTCCTTTCCAAAAGGCTTTGCTAAGCTTTCCAGCATGGTTCGTTTCATAAAACAGCAACAGAAAGGCTACATATTTTAGCTATAGGAAGACAAATGGCAGAAGTCTATCCAAAGACCTTGTTTCTCTGAGGATTTTGGTATGAGTGGGAGATTTCTCCATGTGCCTGCACACAGTCACATTCTAAGAAAATGTGGATGAGATAAACATTTAGGAATAACTCCTTCCACTAACATTCCACCTTAAGAATCCTACATTATAACATAAACCCCATAGTTTGTAATGGAAAATACCTTATGTCAAAGCTGAATTCAGCATCCTTACAATAAGACACTGTCAGGACATCTCTGCCGTGACTGGGATCAAGGTAAGGGCTATGTACTTCCTGTCTTCTCCTATCCCCGATGTCATCTGCCTGAATCCTGTTCAACAGGCTTTCAGTCAAAGTCCTTCCTCCCAAATCGGAATCTGACTAAGTGTCTCTTTCCTAATAAGAATCTCTTATCTTAAATCTGAGCATGAAAATAAGGATTTTATTGTGGGCAGTTAACCAGTGCAGGTCTTTCCAAAAGCAGCGTTTTTACTATACTATGCTTAAGAATTCACATGCTGAATAGAGGTAGTGGCAGTATCCGTGAAGCATATCCTTGTTCTCCCAGTGGCTTCAAAATGCTCCTGCAGGCCCCTCAGACGTGTAAGGCTGGCACGTGGCTCAGCAGTACCTAAGTCCACTTACTGATGACAACTCTGAGACTGTTATTTGGTATTACTGAAGAACAGGAACATACCAAAAGGCTGCTTTGAGTCAAAGTGACAAGGCACTCTGCTGTCCTCATGTTTTTCTTGCAACCAATGACTTGTGCCTTGGGAATCTTCTTAAGCTAACCTTCCTTATAAGCTCTCAATGAACAGGGAGGTGTGGGAATTTCTTTCCTCCTTGACGTATGTAAGCCTCTTATTCTCCCCAAGCTCCACTGCACCTTGTCTGAAGAGCATGATATTTTACTTTCCCCTTTTCCCTTAAAACTCTTCAGACCGATTTGGATCTGTTTCTATTGCAGAGTAAATCTTTCTACTGGAGGAACCCTTTGTCTGACCTGAATGAGTAGCAACAGGAGAGTGAGATTTCGCTCGTGGGTGGGTCCGATCAGCTTTATGACAAAATTAATAAGTGTCATATTATTGCATTCAGTGTATTCGCCATCTTCATCTGTTCCACTCTTCACATCTACTACGTGCAAGATCTTGACTACCTGAGGAAAGAAATATTGCACAATATTTCACCAGGTATGTTTGGTGTTCACTGACTAATCTTACTCAAGAGCCCTTTTGTTGTACTATCCCTGAAATCCTGCTTGTGCTCTTACTGAAAAGACAGGACAGACTTATGATGGTCCTGGGGCACTTCTGTATGTGTGGTTATTCTGAAAGACTGATTATTAACACAATTCAGTGGCTGTGAGGGAGGGAAACAGACTTTCTTCCAGATTTGAGCCAGGCAATTACTACTGAACCCAGAAGTTCTGCATTTTCTCCCATCCTGTTTCTCTTGCAGTTGATGACTGCCAGAAAATGCATCTGAATTTTGAATGTTTTCCACGTATTACCTCCAGAATGTTTGTTCCCAGGGCAGAGAGGCTCTTAGTTTTGAACTTGGAATAGCTCATCTCCAACTTCCCTGTACTAGGATTAAGCCTAAAAGAAACATTTAAAATTTAGTCCAGATACAACAAACAGGTAGATCACTTTGTAAGCAGACTTAGATCTATAGCTAAGAAACAAATGGAGTGGTGGAAGTGATGCCTTGGGTTTTAGCTTTTACATTTTTAAGAATCTCTGCTGCTTAGTGTGTAACTCTGAAACTTCATATTAGGTGTTAGTAAGTTCTCTTCACAGGGTAGTTAGACAAAACAATCCCTTTCTAGCTAGAGAATCAAGGACAACTGATACGCAAAAAGCAGAAACAATGGCGAGGGAAAAGGAGCAAGCCAGGGGGCTGATACTTCATAGCCTGGGGCTGTGGTTGGGTAATTAAACCTAATATGTAGGATGAATCAAAACTTATAAAAGTGTAAAGCTCATGACTTGGATCCATCTTGAATTTGATTTGGGTGTAGCCCCAGCTGGGCTCTTGCACTACACGAGGTGTATCCTTTCAGTAAATAGCTATTTTACTCCTTTTGCTCTGTGTAGTCTCTGTTCCAGGTCAGCCTTTCCAGGCAACAGAAGAAACAGGAATAACCTGATGCACTTAACAACAGCTGCTGGTATCTAGCCGCTCAAGTGGGACAGAGAAAACTCCTTCCCATTGCACCCTCAATATATGCTGTGTAGTTTAGAGAATAAAATAGAATAATGTAACACCTGGAGAGAGAATTGCTGATGAGGCATAGTGCTACAGAATGCTTGCTACTATGAAATCTTAGCAGATCCCACTACTGCAGCATTAAAAGCAGTCTGTGTGAATTTCTCTTGATCTTGTAGGTTAGAATCATCATGTTCTAACCTTGTTAAAAATTATTCTGTATCCTGAGGGGAGGGCTGGTCAGGAAAGTTCACTTTTTTGAGAAACCTCTACTGTATGATCTGACTGCAGCTGGCAGAGTGAACTTCTGTCTATTAAAGAGAAAACATACTATCATGGCTTTTAAAAAGAACACCTTCCACCACCTTTCTCAGCTGGTGTTGGAGGCAAAAGACACAACCTGTAGCACCACTATAGGTCACTTAGTACATTACCTCGGTAGCCGGTGACGGGGACAAGGAATGACGTGGAAGAGTTGAGGCAATGAATAGAGGAAGTTGAGTACTTGCGGGATGAAAAAAAGCAGCATTGTTTTGCTGAAGTGTCCCAAGATCCCCACCACAGCAAAGGTCATGCCAGCAAAGTAGCAGAAGGTGTCCCCAACAAACACTCGAGATGGGTACCTGCAATCCATGGAGCAGAAAAGGTCTGATGTGACTACTACTGCCACGAAAATGGCTATTTATAACCACTGGATGTATGTCCACATTGCAGGTTAGGGGCCAGTGGGGACCTGCAAACAATTGTAGGTATTTATTCTAAGAACTGCAGGACTGGGACCCGCCACCTGACTTGAGGAGAATATGGTATAAAAAGACAGACAGTGAGGCACAGGAGAGAGTGTATTCTGTGAGTTTGGGTGAGCTGGTGTGACCACAATTGTTCTAATACAAAGAAAAGCTACTGCTCCATTGATGCGTTGTGTTCTTGGTTCTGGCAAGAAGCCTCTCTACACTGGTCCACCTGCACGTTGTTAAGTGGTTTTGTTTGTTCTAGTTTTTTAGTACTAAAGGCCTATCTGTTTTATCTGAAAAATGGAAACAGTATTCCTACTGTATTTTTATTATGTCTGGAACTATGTTTTGGAACTCCCACTTGTTTTCTACATTGGTATCTAAGGGTATTAGTTTTTAAGGCATTTACAACATATCCTTACTTACTTAAACTTACTTACTTACTTACTTAGAACTTATACCTAAACCTCTATTTCATGTATGAGTGGCTTAATATACTTTAATCCATCCAGAGGTTTTAATTCAAACCCTGCACTCTGGTCTCTCTGAAGAATTCAGAGAGGCTTCTCTTTTCAGACTCCAACAGAAAAGGGAGAAACTAGAGGGAAAGGATGCTTCCAAACAAATTCTGAATGTCTACCGTCTTACCAGTTGTGGTAGAATAGGCCCAGCGTGGTAAAAAAAAAAGGAATCATGAAGTAGAGAGAAAAAATGTGATCATCTCGATAATCCCCTATAGAAGAAAGAAAAACATGTATTATCATTTTTACTAATACCAGCTATTGAAATCTAGAACTCAATCTCCCTTTGTTTTTTGTGCACACAAATGTTTGTTATTTTCCTTACCATTTAACTCTACAACATTGAATATGATAATGGAAGCGGCTATCACCAGCGACTGTCCTGCTTCAATTCCATTAATTCCAGCGAGAATGTTGATGGCATTAGTGCAGAACACTGCTAGCATACCCATGTACACGTAGTAGAGGATACCTGCAGATCAGAGCAAACCAAATGCTTTAGTATTCGGAGGCAAAGCTTCACTGAAGCTCTCACTTCCTGCTTTATACACCACCCTATTATCTAACAATCTCAGTGAGTTTTGATAGTGGTAGCTTACAGATAGATTGCCTCTTCTCTTCCAAGTTGGCCATTATGTATACATGTACGTACAGCACTGTGGCTACAGCAAACTGCTGTGACATGGCGGCCAACTGTAGTACTGTTCCTGTCTTTCTAACATCCTGGTGTTATCAGCCATGTGCTGTGTGCCCCACTAATCACCTGTATTGCCAGGATCACGGGAAAGTGATTGGTGCTTGTCTGTGCACGGCTGAATTCCTGTGTGCTGGGTTTCTGGATGTTCTTTCCAGCCTAATGTTTAGTGGGTAGAGTGCCACTCTCTTACTGGTTACTTAAGCAAATCCTTAGTCTGCTCCCTCTGCAGCACAAAGTGCTTCATGTGTTCCCTTCCACTGACTGCTTGCCACGTGGATGATGGCTTCTGCTGATTCCTAACTTACCCAGGTCCAAGTGCATGCCTAGCAGCACCCGCAAGGGCTTAGGCACCACAATGGTCGTGTTCCCAAAGTTGGTGAAATAAACCATGAGCAGTGGGAGGGAAGCCATGGTAGGAAGAAGCAACTTGTGGCGCCAGCGCAGGTTCAGAACATCATCTGCAAAGCCCAGGAAAATCATGCAGCAGATGGCAAGGAGTGAACCGATGAGCTCCACGAACTGCAGGACAGAGAACAGGACCCTGGTCACCGGTGGCCACTCCGTGCCCTGCCTGCCACGCTTGCAGCACTGGACAAGCCTCACCTCATTGTGAGGAAAGGCTGCGCACTGCTCCTCCACAAAACATCTCAGGAAGGGCACGGGGATGAAGCAGAAGAGGATGATCAGGAACACGGCACCGCTAATCACGCCCTGTGCTTCGGGGCTGGAAGGCAGTGAGACAGAGAAATTGAGAATTCTCACAGTAGAGACTCTGGGTATTCCGGGGGGTGAACGGGATAGCTTGTCTTTGTGGGAGATTTAGAGCCATCAGAGGACCAAGGAGTTGGCATCTGGCATGGGTTTTATTACAGCGTAGAGATTGTGAAAGATGTTGGTATTGTTGCTCTAACAACCAGCAAGGGCATATGTCCCAAGTGTGAATTGAAAAGCTACCCTAATCAAGTCAATGTTGAACCTAAAATTCTGAAGTTAGTGTGTGGAAAGTCACATAGGGTGCCTGCAAATTGGGATTGTGGGTGGGAAGAATACCGTGAAAAAACAGTGAAATTGTGTGAGGAAAAGTTCGGGTGGAATCAGTACGGGACAAGAAGGAGAAGATAATGGGAACTGGACAAAGTAAAGAGATCCCCAGGGCTAGTCCACTAGGCTGTATTATTGCACATTGGAAAGACGTTGCTGGGCATGGGGGAAGAGAATATAAAGGTGACCTTATTAGATTCTGCAAGGATTGGTGGCCATTATATAAATTGGACGATGGAGCAAAGTGGCCACTGAGTGGAACTTTGGATTGTAACACACTACTACAGCTCATGCTATTTCTTAGGAGGGAAGTGGACAGAGGTATCATATGCTGGTATGTTCTGCTCCCTTTGAAATTACCCCGAATGGCAGAGGGACTGTGGGATCAGGGCTCCATCTGACCCTCTGGTATTGGCTCTAGAGAAGGAGAATAAGAGAGTAAAGCTTAAGCGGTGTTATTCAGTGTATAGCATAGGGCAAAGATATACAAAATCGCATAAGGTTTACCAGACTGTGGCCCAGGAACAAGATCTGGCAGACGATTTGCTCAAGCCGCCCCACATAAACCAGGAAAGAGATGAGGATGTAGACTCAGAGAATGCAAACCCCCACTCCGATCACACACTGGACTAGACAGGTCTGGTTACAGGCACCTCTGCGAGAGGCAGTGGGACCAGAGGGAGGAAAGGTATTGGTTAAAGTTCCCTTCTCCACAATCGACTTGGAGGCATAGGAAAAAGTTGCTAAAAATTACCACAGCCATCCAGTTAACACTGCTAAATGTCTGCAATATATAATAAAACACCACAGTCCGGATTGGAGCGATATGCAATTCTATTGGATACACTGACTGAGACAGAAAAACAATTAATTATAAAAACGGCAGGGGATCTGATAGAAGATTATTATAAAACCCAACATTTAGATGTGAAAGATTATTTCCCACTCCAAAATCCACAGGGGGACCCAAACAGATCGGCAGAATTGAGAAAGTAAAATAATTTACTTATTTTCTAGAAAAAGGGAGACTGAGACAGAGAAACTGAGAATTAAGAATCAAACACCAAGAAAATGCTTTGACTAAAAGGGAGCTGACAAAACTCTGTTGGAGTCAGTAAGTCAGGAGTCTCTGATTTCTTCAGAGAGAAATCAGAATGCAGGGATTGAGTTGAAACCTTTAGATGAACTGAAATATATTAGGCCTCTCACTTATAAGGCAGAGGTGAAGACTTAGATTGTAACATAAGAGAGAGAAAATAAGTAAGTAAATGGAATAAGTTTTAAGTGCTTTTAGTAAGCAAAAGGTCTTAGATGCCTGAGAAGTAGTACATGTTCTAGTGAAGGTTGAAAAACATACTAGTGTTTTCTTAGAGGCTCCAAGAACCTGGCTTCAGACATAATAGAGTTAGAGTTAAGAATATTGCTTACATTTTTCAGTTAGAACAAGATAGGCCATGAACGTAGTCTATCCGTAGTCTGGCGTGCTAAGAAACCAGAATTCTAATAGGTTAAGAAGTAGTGGTCCGAGTTTGTGTCTTAGCTAGTTGGAAAGTTTCTATAAAAGAACATGCATCAGGGAGAGTGGGGGCTCTATGCCATGGCTTTATGCCATGTGCATTTTGCCACTGCATTTTGCCACTGCAGCTTTGCCATTGCTTTTAGCCATTGCTTTTAGCCATTGCTTTGCCTTGCTTTGTATTTGCTTTTGACACTGATGTGCTTCTGCAATAACTTTACAGCAACTATTAGCCGCTTTGCTTTTTACACAATAGAAGAATAGGCCCGACAGCGTGGGTGCACAGGAGGCACCCGGAGGCCCCCTAAAACCTCACATTTGGTACCCCGCGTGTGAGGAAAAAAAAAACCCCACATGTTTACTGTAATTGACGGTGCTTACAAGGGCAGGAGGGGAGCAAGGCTACAAGGTGAGGTCAAGAGCTAGAATGCGCAAGCAGGATGCAAGGACAAAGACACCACAGGATAAGGGGGTTCTCAGACCCCTGAAACCAGGAAAACTGGTATAAAAGTCCGGAAAATGACCAAAGGTCTAAAAAGACAGCATGCACAAGGAGGCAAGGTGAAAAGTTCAACTGAGAGGAAGGCTGTTTACTTCATCCCAAAGACCCCCAGACGACCACCAGAGGAACCAAAAGGGAACAATGCGCAGCCGCAAAAAGGCGTGTAGCTAATTTTAATATGAAGTGGGGTTAGGAAATTAATATGTATTAGGCGTATTGTGTAGTCCTAGTTTGTAGAGAATAAAAGGAGAGGCGCAGGTCGCCGAAGGTGTGCATGTTTTTGGAGGAGCTATCCCCCATGCACCTCAGCGCTGAATAAATACATATCTACTACTTATAACTTATTTTGTGGGTTATAGAGAGTTTTTCCGCGCTTCAGTAGAGCGGAGGGAGTCAGCCGTGCCAGGGCCGGGCACCTCCGGAGGACAGCGCGACTCACATGGGCCGTTTTGAGGTCTTGTTGAGGTCCTCCCCGAAGAGCCGCGCGGCGAGGAAGTGGTCCGTGAATGCCGGGATCAGCGTGAGCGTGGCCGCGAAGCCCAGCAGCGACCCGCCGAGGTTGATGAGGAGGGGCACAGCGGGCCAGGCCGCCATGGCCACGGAGGGCGCTGCCCCTTCCAAGGGCGCTGCCCTCCGCCTTCCCTGCCGGGCGCTACGCGGGCGGCGCCGGATGCGCGGGCCCCTCGCGGCCTATCGGGGACGGGGGCGCCATCTTTGGCCCTGGCATGAGCTTCCTGCGGGCACGGAGCTCTGCTCGCACGACGGCGTGGATCGGTAACGGATTCAGCCGTGCTGAGGGCGTGTGGACACGCTCGTTCCCGGTGCTAAGGTCTGCGGTGCTTCTCCTCCTCCGCGGGGCTACTCCGAAACTCTGCGCCGGAAGTAGCAATCGCTCAGGGACGACTCCGCTCCGCAATGCCCGCAACTGCCATGGCCGCCTTGGCCCCTCCCTTGATTCACATTACGTCACTTTCTCCCATGCGGGGCGCGGGTGAGTCGCAGAAGAGGGCGGGCGGCCGGGACCGAATAACGGCTCCGCCCTCCTCCCAGCCAGAACCGACTTTTGCCCAGCTCTGAGGAGCGACGGCTGCGGGCGAGCCCTATCCAGCGCAGTCACCGCCGGCCGGCGAGCCGTGTTATCGGGCTGCAGAATGCACGAGAGCGGAAAAGTGAGCGGCCGTCGGGTTTATTTCCCCACGTTTCTTCAGATGTCGGGAAGATTCAGTAAAATACCTTACTGCAGATTTTTTGATTGTCCGGGAATCTGTAACTGCTGTTGGTCCCTCGGGGCATTTTGGGGGGTGGAGAAGGGAAGGCAGGATAAGCTCAATGTCCATTTACTGTTCTGTTCATTCAGGTGTGAGTCGATGAGCAGAGGGGACACGCAGCAGAAAGTCCGTAACAGCAAGACGAACTTTTACGTGCCCTGCACCTGTATGGCAACCTGTAATAGTTTCTGATGGCTTTATCTGATTTTTCTGATGGCGTTATAGCCACCTAGGGAGCTGCTGCAGTATTGAGAGGCCACCTCTGCTCTGCTGTCTGTTGAACATAGGCAAAAGTGATTTTTTGAACTTCAAATAAACTTTGAGGTGGGCACATGGTACTGCTGGGGAGGAAAGCACAGCACAGAGGTACTGCTGGGGAGCATGTGTGGCCAGAGACCCTGGAGCTCTAACACCGAGGAATCGCCACCAGCCGGCCGCTGCTACTTTGGGTTGTGACTATCGGGAGGTGATCAAAACTCGTGTTACTTGCCCTCCACGGCGAGAGTGGCACAACGAACGGAAAGGTTTCGCCTTGCTGGTGTGTCCTGCGTGCGTGGTGGGAGCGGGGTAGTGACTCCCAGCAGAATAGAGCGCCACATGAGGAGAAAAGCGTCGTTAATCGGAGCTCGGAAAGCCGGTGGGTGACCTGGGCTTTCAGATCGCGGCTGAGCTCTTCTCTCAGAAGAGAAGGCTCGCAGCAGCAGCAGCTGTGAGGTTTCCCGGCCGTTCAGACCAGGTGCCACAGCCTGCCCGCAGGCACGGGGCGGAGCAGCGAGCGGGGGGTGCGCCGCGGCTCGGGCGGTACCGCCGGGCCGCGGGGGGCGCGCGCGCTCCGCTGCGCCGGAAGAAAAGAGGCAGTGGCGGGAGCGTGTGCGGTGCGGCGGGGCTGCGGCGGGACCACGTGCGCCCGGTGCCGCGAGCGGGGCGGCGCTGCAGCCCGCCGGCCATGCCCGCCGCGCCGCCGTGAGCCCCGCGCGCCGTGCCATGGGGCCGGACCTGGGCTGGGCCGCGCTGGTGCTGCTCTTCGCCGCCTCGCTGCTCACCGTGGCGGCCTGGCTGCTTCAGTACTGGCGGTCCACGGCCCTGCGAGCGCTACGGCGTCGCGGAGCGGCGGCGGAGGAGGCTGGGGCCCGAGCGCTGCTCGCGGCGCTTCTCGCCCTCAGGTCCCTACGGGAGCAGTGGCAGAGAGCTTGGGTGCGAGCTCTCAACAACCAGGCGCGCCGGCACGGGGTACGGCAGGGCATGAGCGGGGGAGTGCGGGGAGCGGCACCGAGGTGAGGCGGGTCCAGCCGCCTGCTCTTTGTTCGCAGGTGCCCGACAGCTCTTCCCCGCAGGGCGCTCCGGCCGGAGGAGCCGTTGGGCACCGGGACCTTTGCGGACGGCTCCGTTCGGCCTGCGCGGGAGTGCACTGCGGTGTGCGAGCGCGGAAAGGGCCGAGTGGGTTTACCACGCGTCGTTTAACGCGGGTTGGGGCAATATTGTAGTCGCTCTGATGTTTCCACAGCAATCTCTTCGAAATTTTCTAGTATTTATTTTCTGTAATCTCCCAGTATTACCATTGTATTATCTGTAGTTTTGAAGTTCACGAAGGAGAGTATGCCTTGATGATTCCATATGGAAATAATTGCATTATAGCTTGTGTTGCCTGCAAGGCAGGGACTTAATGCCCACAGAAACTGTCGTCCGAAGCAGTCCAAAGTCTATTGTCATCTCCTTTTTTTTCCTGTCGTGTGAGTGGGGAGGGGTTGTCTTTCCGTTAAGTTGTACAGGAAAATCGAGCTAGAAAAGGTTAGCGTGAAGCTAACATATTTGAAGAAAAGGCAGTTAAAGTCTTGAAGAACATGATGCAAACTTGTGTTTGACGTTTTCCAGGAAGATAGGAAAAGTATCTCCCTTTTTGACTAAGTGACAAATTCTAGGCTAGATTCAGTGGGAAGTGCCTTCTCCTATTTGCTTAGTTCTTCCCACTTCCCCTGTAGAAACTCACCGTCTGCTTCCACGCCTTCTCATCGTAGTGCTATAGTTGTCGTGTCAAAGTGTCACCAGTTTTCCATATCTGATATGCTAGCTTTCCAGAGTCCTGGAGGAATGCTCCTCGTTTGCTTATATCTTGATAGTCTCTTACCTTCTGTGGTTTGTTCTTTCTGCATGGCTTCTTTCAGCTTACAGAATTTTAAAAGAATATGTTCTAATCTTGTTCAGATTCAAATTTGCCCACCTTTCCTTGTGTTTCTGTATCTCAGTGAATGCAAGTACATAACATTCACACATATGTGGTAGGAGATTTGTAGGAGTGCATTGGTGGTCAGAGCATGCCAGCATGTGAATTTGAGTGGATTGTGCTAGGAGTGTAGTTTGAAGGGGCCAGGAGTGGACAGATGAGGGTCACTCTGCTTTCAGCCATGTCTTATTCTCATCCCTGGTACTTGAGAGTATCTTTAGTGTCAAGGTGTCACATTTTTTGCAGATCTTGAAATGACAGCTGCTAATTTAGTATTTCCTGTTGGAATTACAATTCACTTCCCTTAAAATGGGGCAAAGACTTGAAAAGAGTTGTGTTGCCTCTCAAGTGCATGCTGCCCTCCTCATTTTACTTTTTCTGCTACATTTTTTGCATGCCTTGGAGGATATGTAGATTCATGCCACTTTGTGCATGTGGTTCCTTCTGAGCAGGCTGAGCGGTGAGATCTTTTGAAGGTGACCAGTGCCTCCCAGTTTGGTGAGACTGTGAGGTGTTGGGAAGAACTAGGGGGTACCTTGCTGCTGCTGCTGAAATGCTTGAGTCGTTGGACATAGATTCTGGTCACAGAGAGAAAAAGCTGATTTGATATTTTGGACTGACCCACATGAGTGACTGCATGGCTCTGGTGGAGGACGCTTGCGAGGAAAAGAAACAGCAAGCATTACTAAAATGAAACAGCAGTGAGCAAGCTGATACTGGTTATCCATTTTGCGTTTCATCACTGTTAGAGCTGCCTTCTGTCTGTGTTGGAAGGAAGGCATGCATCTGGACTCATTTTTGGGGGGCAAGCAGTTCTTCAGGTTGTATTATTTATGTCAGATTAGTGTCCCAGAGCCTTTTCTGCCCCTCGCTTGGGTCTGTCTGTAGCATGGAGGTGGCAGTTCAGAGTCTCATTTGCTTGAGAAGAATGTTGCTTCCTGCACTTCTACCATCTCTTTTGATTGTTCTGGCCCTAAAATGCATTTAGCTTGTCAAATAGTCACGTGCTAGTGCCCGGATTTCCCGTTTTCTCTGTCTCTCTCTTTTTGTCCCATGTGAGCAGATGGGATCTTTGAGGGCTAGCTTTTGTGGAAGGATGCTCTCAAACTCTTTATCTTGGTCTTCTATTTTTTGAGAAAGGTTCTCTGTACAGATCTGGTCTTGAAATAGGGAGAGATCTTCAAATGAAGATGAGAGATGCCTCCACAGTGGAGATTGTAATCTAAGAAACCAGAAGAGGGTGGAAAAAAAGGAGCCAGTGGAACACAGGAGCTGACGTTGTGGATATATGCTGAGGATGTGGATTTTGTTAATTGTTTATTTAGTGAGGTGTGTGTGTGCATGTGTGCTTGTTTTGGTGGTGGTTTGGTATTCTTTTTCCTTGGAGCAAGATAAGCACATACGGGGGAGTGAGAGAGAGAGAAAGAATAAACAGAAAAGCTTCTGCAATGAAGAAGGGATAACGCACTCGACCTATAGTTGACTGCTATCCAGAACAATTTTCCATTCTCATTTGGGTTTACCTGTATGAAATTAACATAACGTTTGTGAATTCAAGCCCCTTTTTTCCTTTCTCTGTATGGACAAGCTGAGGTGGGTAGAATTACAGTGTGCAATAGTTCTGGGTGCTGACAGGAGTTGTGGAAACAGTGTCTCTGGGACCCCACATCATTCATCCTCTTTGAAACTGTCTGGGTAGCTCTGAGTCCTGTTAGCTAACAGAGTTTTCTCTTTGCAGAGTTCAGTCCAGATCACGTTTGAAGAGGGTCCTCAGTTACCACAAGCTGCAAATATAAGTTGTGTGACATGCAAGGGACAGTCAGACCATAGCATGGTAAGGCTTTGCTGTTCTGAATTGTACAGTGTGGTGTATCTCCATTGATGGTGTGTTCTGCAGAGACTGTTGGGGCCTTTGTGATGGAGATGGTAGAACCAGGGAGGTTTTGGGTGAGGTCTGTTTGGAGAAGTTTCAGAGTTTGGAGGCTCTGGAGCTGCACATCAGTGAGCTCTGTGAGGGAAGATGTGTTAGTGGAGCCAAGGTGTATGAATGCTGAACCCAAACATCAGGGTCCTACTGTGGAGAGCATAAGAGAGCTCTTATCACAGCACAGGGTTTGAAGTGGCAGGTTTGCAGCATGGAACTTGGTGAGAATAACACGGCTGTCTCTTACTGGGATATAAACTCATCTTTTCCTTTTCTTTTTAGGTGCTATGCTGCCATCTGTCAGCTGAAGCTGTGAAATTCCCTGTCTCTGTTACTCAGCAGTCCCCAGTTGCTGTTTCTGTGGACACCTATCATGTCACTTTGGCTGTGCTGCAGGCTCAGGTAAGGTTTATAAGGAGTTAGACATTGATCTTACCCCTCCACGTAGTCCCACACTGATCGAGGAAGGAGGACCTGATTCAGTGCAAATAAAGGCCTCGTTGGGCTGGAAGAAGCAGTGTGTGGTCACTAACATTTGGTGAGGTGAGGAGTATTCCATCTGCATGCCAGGTCTTGTTTTCTGAGTCTTCATCTGCAGATTTTGGCTATGAAACATAGCTGTAAGAAATTCCAGACAATTTTGAGACATGCCAGCATTATGTACTGTGCTTTTAAGTGGGTATTTAAGAAGTGAGAAGTCCAGAAAATTCAATTCCCCTCGTGGCATAAAGGAAAAGGAAAGGTATGTTCTGTGGATATGTAAAAGTATGGTGTCCTGGCAGTGGGTGTGAAAAAGAAATCTATGATGAGGACTAGTTTGCTTGTCAGTTCCTCTCATTACATTCACAAATGCTACAGCTTTTTCTGTGTGTTGAATATCACAGATATCGGAGCTTCTTCCAGTAAAGAAGCTCTGAAATGACTATGGTAACTCCATAGTTACTTTCTGTCTGGATTTGATTCTCTGGAATGTGGTTTTGTTTCCATGATGCTGGAGATGGTGTCTTGCTTGGAGGCAGTGTGCTTATATGTGCACCAAAAAAAAAAAGAAATAGACATGGCAAGATTAGAAGTACCTCAGCAGTAGCAGAAGCCAATCCCATGTTGTTGCTGGCTGTTTGAAGCTTATTCTGGAACCCTTTTGCTCTCAGAAGCTGTACTACAATTTTCCGCCCACTTTTATCAGGTCATGCCAGTTTGATTTTGTACCTCTGTTCTGTGGTCATCTCCTCCAGAGATCCAGAGCTCCAGAGAGCTCCTCTCTCTCTTTAGCATGTCATGTGCCTGCTGCCAATCTAGTGATGGGCAGCAACTGCAGTTGCTTTTCATTTCTGAAAGGTCCCCTCTTTAACATCTCATCCAATTGCTCCCCTACTCACTGGCATTTTCTAGGTCTCCTTGTCTGCACCTGGTGAAGTTTTGAGTTGATTGTTCGTGTAAGGAGTTGCATGTTATATTCTAATTGAGGTCTTGCTGCTGCTGTTTTATGAAATGCTGGTTAGATTACCATATGCCTGCCTATGTTTTGAATACTTCACGTACTGTGCCCGCGGTTCTGCCCTGTCTATTTTGTACACCTCTTGTTGGTTACTTACTTGGCCACTGTGTCTCATATCTGTTGCTTTTGTCTCATGAACTTCTGTATTGTCGATAAATGTCAACCTGGCAATTGAGAACTATGTTGAATTTCTTTACCCAGTTTTCACAAGAGCTCTCAGGTTGGGGTCTTGCTGTGTGGTTCTGCTTCTGTCTTTCACATTAATGATGCTTTTATGGGTACATGTGTGTGCAGCTTTTTAACTTCAGCTAAACTAAAGGATGGTGTACAGTCTGGTTTGTTGTTGCAGACTGTTGGTGACCCGGATGGGTCTTCAACCTGAGGATCATCTCCTAGAGATGCATTGTTAACTTTCATATGGCTAATTGATGTAGCTCAGTAAATATCCTACATGTTGGTGCCCAGTTCGGCACTTTTGGATTGTACTGCAAGCTTTTTCTTTGGTGCAAGAAATAATGGATCATTTTCCCCTCTCGTGGTGCCTGGGCATCCAACAGCAGTGAGGAAGCCAGATCTCTCTGTGGAGCATTGAGACTTCTGCAGCTTCTTCATCCTGTAGTCCTGGCACTTGTGTTCTTATGTTCTGTTTTTTACTGATACCCTGCTGTGAGGGCCTTTCAATTGCTGGATTTGGAATGGGACAAAAATCACCTAATGTAAACAGAAACTGTTTTCAACTATGAATATTTATTCTGGGCCAGATGGAGATCCACTTGGAGGAGATACAGAATGAGGGTCTCCTGGTGTCATGGACATTCAAAGACAGACCAAACTTGGACTTTTTGGTTCTTCCACGACTTGAGCTTCCTGAGGTGAGGGGCTAACAGTGGGAGGCTGACTGTGAGTGGAGGAAGGGAGCAAGGAGCAGAAGCAGTTAGAAGGCAGGCTGCTGTGGAGGAGAAGGGTTGGCAACTTGTTGTCATGGCCCTTTAGGGCAGTGGAGGGATTCTTTCATCCTGGAATCAATACTAGCTCAGCTGTGTCAAAACAGCATCCTCAAGAGGGCTGAAGTGGTACCAGTATCTATTGAAGGCTTTCTGTCTATGTATGTTCCTCCTGCTGCTGTCAGACGTAGAGCTGGGTTGCCACTCTCTCTTTATGTGAGGTGGTGGTTTTTTTTGTTCTTGTGTTGGCGTGGTTTTCTTGATTAGGTTTGGTTGAGTTTTTTTGAAGAGATTAATTAAGGTTTAAGAGATTAATGTGGAGAATCCATGGGTTTAGAGGTTTAACAAACAGAATGCAGATGTGCTTCAGTTCCGTGATCCAAATAGGTTGGTCGATTTGGTGTTTTATTGATTCCTTTGTTACTTTATCCGAAGTAGGTGCAGGAATTTGGCTGCAGGAGTTGCCAAAAGTGTGGTGGCACCATCTCCTGCGGTGGTGAGCATGTGACAAACTATAAAAGCTGTATTGTAAAAATTTATACCAAGTAAACTACAGAAGTAGAGACTTAGTTTTTCTCATTTATAAGGCTTGCTTTTGCCTGCAGCTGCTACATGGAAGTTCTAAGCACTGAGGAGGGCAAGTATGGAATATGGAAAGTGTATCTGGGAGGTTATTACTGGGAGAATGACTGTGTAGCATATTTGAGGCTTGAGAGGCAAATGGAGCTGTAAATGTATCCTTTTTTTAATGACTTGCCTGCATTTGCTCTTGATTTACGGAGAGAAGGATGAAGGGAGAGCGGATCTGTCCACTATAAAGGATCTGATCGAGGATACCGTTGTCAGCACGAAGCCAGCCATGATGGTGAATTTGATGGCCTGCACTGCTGAAGCCAGTGTGGTAAGTCACTCTTCTCATGTCATTCTTGTGCCTCAAACATAGGCCTCAAAACACTTCTGAGGGCTGAAACTCAGGCAGGAGTCCGAGAGTTGAGTTTCACTTCTGGGTGACAGCTGAACCCTGGCCTGCTCTGTCATAGGAGTTTGGGTATTGAGACATGCTGAATAGGGGTAATTAGAAATTGCTCCCAAGGGCAACTCTTTCCACCTTTTTTCTTAAATGCTGATTGTCAGTCATTTACTTGTAGAGCTGTACTGCCTGAGGTACATCTGTCTTTTGGCAGCTACCCTTGCTCTGAACATCAAGGCTCTATCCAGGGCAGCCTTTGCAGGCATGGAATGGCCCATGGTTTGTCATTGTCAGTTGACCGTCTGGTAGCCAGCAAGCTTGTCCTTGCCTGTCTCCTTTTCTGTCTGCCTTAAACTTCCCATCTGAAATAACATGGGGGCCCACTGGAGATCAATAGCTTTGGAGACTTGCAGCATCTCTTGATGGCTTTGTGGGTATTCCCCTGTGTTGTTGTAAGGAGCTACTTAATAGATACAAGGACGATGTGTCTTGCTGCCGTCTGCTGACGAGTGAACGATAAAGGTATCGGTCTCACTGTCGTCATTCCTCAGGTACCCAGCAATAAGTTGACTCGAGAGTCCCCGTCTGGAGTAGCAGCAGCCCCTCTGGGTTCTAAGCTGTTGCTCCGGAATCTTCGAGTGATGAACTTGGGATGCCAGGGGAATGGAGGTAAGCGTGAAAACATTGCTGATCCACAGGGGCAAGCGTGCAGGTGGCGAGGTTGGAGCGAGTGGGTGTTACGGGTGGGTTTGAAAGGAAAAGAGGGGCGTGTTCCTGACGAACCACTGCCTCTTGTTGACAAGTGCACACATGCCCTCTGTCTCTCTGTTGCAGGAGTTGGGGATATATGCTGCATGGCAGAGCTAGACAGTCCCCTGCAGCAGAAGTGGACAAGGCCGATGACAGGTAGCAGTGTCAGTGCTGCAGGAGAAGTGGAGTGGAATGATGAGTTCTTTCTGTAAGTGTCTGCTCTCCTCCTGGCTGGCACAGTGCTGGTGGGCTGGCACAGTCTCTGAGTATCATTACCATGCAGTAACTGATGTGCATGGTGCAGAGGTGAAGTCCGCACAATGGGGCAATGTCTGTGCTGCCCCTGTGCTGGACTGCTGATTCTGGCATTTGGCCCTAGAATACATTTACATACTTATTTCTTTCTTCTCTGGACACTGTGTTTTAATTGGGTGGGTAGAAATGCTGATCATAGGTGCAACAGGGCAGTAGAATAAGCAGCCTTTCCAGAGGGATTGCCCTCTCAACTTCTACTGGCAGCCTACACAGCTCTGTAGGGTACACAAACCAGAGTTGTGTAGTTTGGTGTGCTAGTCATGTCCTCCACGGTAGTGCATACTATAGCTTTGGAGACGGTGATGAGGCGTGTGAGATTTGAGGGAGGAAAGATACAGAAGGAGGTTGTTTTTTCCATGGCCACTTAAAAAAGAGTGCCTAACACCAGCCCGTCTTCGGTTTCAACAGGGAGTTGGGACCTAGAAGCAAAGAGCTGAAACTACAGGTGCTGGGGAACAGCGATGGAGGGGGAAGTGAGTACGAACAGCCATAAAGATGGGCAAAAATGCTTAAGGGACTCGCTGTGCTTTAAGCTCATGGTAGTTCTCTGTCGGTACAACATGTGATGACTCCTGCAAAGGATTTTTCATATTTAGCTTTATGTGAGCTTCTGTGACTGCTTGAAGTAACTCTGGGTTCTGTTATTCTTACCAAAATGGTCTGGGTCTGACCTTGAATCAGGAGGTTCCTGTGGCCTGCCCGTCTTCATTCTGAAGCAGGGAGAGGCATGTGGGATTTTCCCTCCTGTATTACAAGGCTCTTGCATAAGGCTCTTAACTGTTCTTTTGTACTCAGTCGAGGACCAACTGCAGCATCTGTTTTTGATGGAGGCCACACACAGTGGTCACCTTTTTAAGGGAGTTGATTTCTGAATTGTTAAAGAGGAGCAGAGGAGCACTGCCTGCCTCTTCTCCCTCTTGAACCTGGTAGTTAGTGGGGGGTTGTGGGGATCTGCTGTGTTGGCCCATAGGGCTGCTGCTCGAAAGCAGGGGTTACCTTGGAGATGTCTGAGGTGCTGAGGTCATGTGAAGCGTTTCATTTTTACTCTTCCTTCTTGCAGATGTGCTGCTGGCATATGCCACACTTTTGATAGATTCTTTGGGCAAACAGCCATCTGGGAGACAGGTCTGCTCACTGGCCCCTGGAGCTGGACAGTCACTGACAGCTGAAGCTACCATTACATTGGAGGTGAGCTCATGACCCCACAGGCTCTGCACACACACACACTCCGTAAGTGTTCATAGTGTGAGCCTCTAGCTGGAGACATGTATGTTTGTACCTGAGCTTGGCACAGAGGACTAGCAGACCCTTATGCCATGGAGGAGTGTGTGTCACCTGACCCTCGGTCCCTAAGCCTCCCCCTGTTGAACTGATACTGTACTGGGGATGGCTCCTTGGTGCCCAGAGTCCTAGTTTTTCTTGCCTGAACATGCCTGCCTTTCCATCTGGGAAGGAGAGCACCTTTCTGAGCAGTGCTTTACTCTTTATAGCTGCTGTTCCAGGAGCCTCCTGCGTCTTTGAATGCTCCACACGCCACATCTCCGCGAACCAGCATTACCCCCACTAAGAAAGTGGAGATGGACCGGACCATCATGCCCGATGGCACCATCGTGACTACTGTCACCACAATTCAGTCCCGGCCCAAGGCAGACTGCAAACTGGGTGAGGCTGCGCAGCAGCAGGTGTATTGTACAGGTAGCTCCTATGGCAGCACAGCTGTGATATTCCCATGGCTGCTCATGAAGGCAGTAGCAAAACTGTTGAGCCATCACATCTGGTTGTTTCAGTCTCACGCTTCATGTATTGCTTTTGGCATGTGAGTCGGAACATGGGCATCCTTGCTGTTCCCCTAGCATCTTCATGGCTGGCTGGAAACTTGTGTAGCCCTAGGGAAGACAACTGATGCAGCTCTCTGTCTGAGGGGAGGTGAGGGAGGGATGAGCCTCTCACACAGCCTTTTGGTAGTGGGAGGTCTAATGCATCTGCTGCCATATAACCTCTGCATGATGTCAGGCTCAGTGTTTAGCCATGCTTTCTCTAGTTCCTTCGCTGCTAAAGAAGTTATACTGAACATACTGGATGTGGAGCCAAAAGCTTGTTGACTTGGCTTACTAGGGGTTGTTGCTGCTTGTGGTCTGGCATCCTGGTGAATGTGGTGCTGGATATTCCAAGAGGTCAGGCTGGGAAATGACACAAATGAGGTATTGCTGTGCATCTGCTTCACAGGACTGCAGCCCAGAAAGGCAACTATATCCTGGGCTGCATCAAAAGAAGCATGGCCAGCAGGTCGAGAGAGGTGATTCTCCTCTTCTGCTCTGCTCTTGTGAGACTCTGCCTCGAGTACTGTGTCTAGTCTTGTGCCCCCGCCTATGCATGAAAGACATGGACCTGTTGGAGTGAGTCCAGAGGAGGACCACTAAGTTGACCACATACCTGGAACACTTCCTGTGAAGAAAGGCTGAGAAAGTTGGAGATACTTAGGCTGGAGAAGAGAAGGCTCTGAGAAGACATTATAGCAAGCAGCCTTCCAGTATCTAAAAGGGATCTTACAGGAAGGCTGAAGAGGGATTTTTTTTACAAGGGCATGCAGTGTTAAGACAAGAGGGGATGGCTTTAAGCTGAAGGAGGGTAGATTTATATTAGCCATTAGGAAGAAATTTTTCCCTCTCAGGGTGCAGAGGCACTGGCACAGGTTGTGCAGGGAACCTTTAGCTGCCCCAGGCCTGGAAGTCTTCAAGACCAGACTGAACAGGGCTTGGAGCAACCTGGTCTAGTGGCAGGCTGGTTGGAACTAAGTGGTCTTTAAGGTCCCTTCCAACCCAAACCATTCCATGATTCTGATTTTTTTCCCAGTAGGCTTCTTACTGCTTTCTTGCCACAAAGGCTTTCAGAGGTGCTTTGCAGGCTCTCTGAATGCTCGCTTGAGGCTTTTTGGGGTTGTGTGTAGGGGGCACAATATGATAGCATAGTTGTGTAAGCTCTGTCTTCGCTTAGTTGTATCTCCATGTCTCTTTTGCTGTGAAGATTCACCATCGAGGTCGCCTTCCAAAGTGGAAGTGACTGAAAAGAAGACAACAGTGCTCTTGGAGACTGGCTGTCCTCACAGCCACTTGCCCAGCAGTAGCCGTAAGTGCTTGGAAATTTGAGGCTCCTACTGAAGTAAGCGTGTTCCTTAGCCTGTTGTAGAAAGTGGCAGTCTGAGTGCAGTTCCCTGAACTCGCTTACATTTTCTGCTTCAGAGAATGTCCAAGTACCTGAATGAAGGTGGGGGCAGAAGGCTGGTGGTGGTGGTGTGTTGGCAGGTAAAAGACATTCCCTTTTGACTATCCAGTCAGTGACTATAAGTGTTTCCATGCTTGACAAGATCTTTCTAGGCGATCTGGACCCAAAGAACTTTGCTCACCCTGCAGCTGGGGCTCTGATTGCGTCCAGAACAGAGCACTGCAGTCGTTCTGACAGTTTTCTGTGAAAGCAAACTACTGGGAGTCTTTGGAAGTCTTTGTTGAGCGGGGTGGGGTGGAGTGGATTTTTTTAATGACATGCCTGGTGGGAAAAGATACTTTTCAGGTACTTGAAAAAGCCAAGAGCTATCTATACAGAGCTTCCTTCATTTTGTTTATTTGGACAAGTCTGTCATAAACTCTGGGTGGGGAAATTACGTTAGTGTGCATGTAAGTTGCCTATTGCAAGCATTGCGGTCAGCAAGCAATCTTTTGCCTCTGTTGAAGATTGCTTCTCCAAGCATCTGTATTTTTCTTGTGCTCAGGGGATAGCCATATGCCTAATGGCTTGGATCCAGTGGCCGAGACAGCAATCAGGCAGCTAACTGAGATGAATACCAAGACCACCAAGAAGACGCCAACAAAACGGAGTACACTGATCATCTCAGGAGTGTCCAAGGTCTCTGGTAGTTAGGAGCTGCATTTCCAGTCGGGGCGGTTGTTTTTAGGGATTCATGCGTGAAACTAAGCTGTCCTGCACGGACCAGTGTGGGAAGGTTCCAGCACAGATGACTGGCTCATCAGAATCCTTTAGTTGCTTCCCAGTGAGCATTAGAAGGTAGCTTGCCAGAGGGAGTTCACAATGGGTAGCTGCAGAAAGGGATGTGGCTGCTGTAACTTGTTTTGAATCTTGTGGAGAATATAAGGAGTTCTCCTTGTACATAGCTGTGGGAGTGAGGGACGTGCGGCAGAATGCTTTTTAATTGGCCGTGTTCCAGTATATTTCAGCCAAGAATTGTCCATCGGTGCTATCTAGCACTGATGATCTGAACTGGGCCATCTGTATATAGGTGTAGATGGAAGTAGGGAGATGAATGCAATTCTTTTGATCCTGTCTTCATGTCTGTCTGCCCCTCTAACACCCCATCAGGTACCTATTGCTCAAGATGAAATGGCACTTTCTCTGGGTTATGCCGCATCTCTGGAGGCCACAGCATATGGGGACTCTGAGGCAGAGGGCACAGCTGGCCAGATGCACGATTTTACCGAATTGTCGAGGCCACTGGAAGCATCACCATTGGGACAAAGGGACAGTCAGGAGTTGGATGAGACAACGCGATCAGACATTTCTGAAAGACCATCTATGGAAGATGTTGAGTCTGAAACTGGCTCCATGGGAGCCCTTGAGACGAGGAGCTTGAAAGATCACAAAGGTAAGGATGAACTGTTAGATAGGGTAGCTAACGTGAGCCTGTAACATTAGCTGTACATGAGGACAAAGTGACATCCAAGTTTGTCATCCAAGCATGGGGTCTGCAGCCACCTTTCAGCATAGCAAAGAGCAGCCTCTGATGGAGCCTGGAAGCGCCTGCCTTTCTCTTGTGGTTTTTCCACTGGAGTGATTTGAAACGCCTTCATTTGTAGGTGTCTGATTCCTGTAGTCTTTTAAGTTTCTATGCTCTCTTAGATGGGAGCCCTGAGCAGCCTGTGTATTACAGAGGACCGCTTATTCTCTCCCTGGCCTCTCCCTGGTCCCACGCAGATCCAGGTGCATGTCTGTAAGTAATGATTCATCCTCTGAATTGGGCCACTTGTGGTGTTGAAATGGAGGCCGCCCAGCAATAGGGATTGTATGGGTCTTGATTGCCCTCCTTCTTTCTCCATTAGTATCGAAGCAGCTAGTGCCTCTAACCTGTCATACTGTAAGATGTCCAAACAAAATCACTTCTTTTACATGGTGGAGTGGGCTGCTCCAACCTAGCTATTCTCCTAGCCTTTCCACACATTAGTCAGTTATGTAGATGGCGCACCTTGGATTTTTGTGCTACCAACGTACATGAAGAAATGCAAATCAAAATCTTGATTGCTCACAATATTAGAGTGGGACAAATTCTGGGGAGGTTGTAACATACCTGTTACAACCAAGTATGGTTTGAGCTGTGGAGGTCCCCTTTTTGAATGTCAGTGGGTACAAGGGTGTGCGACCCATATTCTTGACAGAGCTAGCAGGTGGGGAAGAGAGGTAAAATGGAAAGCAGACACTCTGCAGGAAATACCGTTGTATTATATGTTGTGTTATATGGCATGCAGGTTTTGGATGTGTCTTTCTGATCCATTTGAGGTTGAAAGCAGTTGGCATCTCCATCTTCTCCGGCTTGTGGGAGTCACAAGGAGCCATTGGCATTATTTGCCTCCAGATTGGCACGTTATGAAAACGCAGGCAGTTGTTCTAGGCACTAGATGACAAAGTTAATCTGTGTGCCCTTGAGACAGGCTGGTCTGAGAGGCCTTTTCCCTCTTTTATGTTCCTCTCAGGGTCTTCAGGTTCAGATGATCTCACTTGTTTTCTATTCATATGAGTCTTGGCTTTCATTTAAAATGCTGCATGCTGCCACTGAGAGAAGGACATTATGTAAAAGGAAGCTTATGCAGAGGGGACATGGGATGGAATGTTTAATGAGGCAGCTTGTTGGTGCTGCAGTCTGTCATGAACTGAGACTTTGCCTTGTGTTTGGAAGCTGGGATTAGCTGACCTGCTGTGTAGTTCTGCCGCTCAGTGCAGAAGAGGACTGCTGCAAATCCGAGAATGTCTGGGTGTGTTGCTCTCCCTGAAACTCACCAGTGCAGGACGCTATCATGGTTTCTGTCTCCTTTCTCTTTCTGCAGTTAGCTTTCTTCGGAGCGGTACCAAGCTCATCTTCCGGAGGAGGAGCAAGCAGAAGGAAGTGGGCCTGAGCCAGTCACACGATGACTTGTCCAATGTCACTGCCAACTCCACCACCAGAAAGAAAACTGGTAGCTTCTCTCGCCGCCTCATCAAACGCTTCTCCTTCAAGTCTAAATCCAAACCCAAAGGTAGTGACAACACATCGGTTTGTGAGAACTGAAGGAGAGAGAAGCCCATTGGAAAGATTTCTCAGAGATCGTTTTCTAGTCTCTTGTCTTCCCACTCCATGGTATCTGTGACTTGCAGTCCAGTTCTTTTCAACCCTGGCTGAGGGAAGACACCCCAGTGCTTTACACCATTTTGGGAGCGGAGGTGGCAAACACAGGACTTAGGCTGTTTGGCTGCCTTGGCTTAGCCTTCTCTGCTTGTTGCACCCCACTGTGCTCTCCCATAAAATCCAGGTGGCATGCTAATCTCCCTGGGGTTCCCTGGAACTGCAGAATTGACTTGGTGTGTGTAGACGTCTGGCATCATCAGGTGCCTCATGGAAACAGGGGCCAAGTCTCTCCAGAGTTAAAATCAAGAAGCTACTGGGTTAGCTGCAGTCCTGAGAAGTGTGGCATGTAGCCTCACTCAGCTCTTCTAGTGACAGAGAATGATGCAGCCACTGATGATTGATCTAAACACTATTATTGCTTGTGCTTGGTGCAGAGGCTGTAACCTGAGGTGTGCTGCAGGGTGATGTGTTCCTGGGCTGTGAGCTGTCAGAGGACAGCTGTCAGAGTTTCAGTCCTCCATCTGTCTCTGCCATTGGAACAGTCTCCTTCAGACAGCACTGAGGAACCCCTGTTTTCCGTGCTGTGTTGGTGAAGGAAGAAGTCTCTAAGAAGAAGGAAGTTTTGCGAGGGCTTGGGCTTCTACGAAAACCTGTGCAGTGGCTAAGAGTGCCTGGTCAGTGCTGTTGGTTCTATCACCCTGTGCAGCCACTCTGTGACACAACACTCCTTGTTCTTGAACAGGGAAGGGCCTATACTGAATCCACACACCAGCTACTGTATGAGCATATTCCTTACTCTTGGGGGAGGTTGATGATGTTGCCAAAGGGCTACTAGGCTGTCTTCCAGACCTGCCAAGCGTCCAGTCTCGTGCTGTCGTGGTTCTCGTGCCAAGGACTGGCACCGTGCTGGGGGTGGATGGCAAAGAGTAAGGCAAGGAAGGCAGTGAAAATCTGATGGGGAGCCTGAAGGCACGTGGCAGAAAGAGGCAAGAGTTTACATGTTATCACTGATGGGTTCCCTTTAGTAGATTGCATTTGTTATTTCCTTTCTTCTTGCAAACACAATCCACCCTGTTCAAACAGGGCATTTACAGGGAGGGAGAGGCGTACAAGGGAAAATAATTCGAATCCCTATGCAGGAGGAGACTGTCGTAGAGAAACAGTTGTCCGATCTCCTGGCCCATACACAAATATCCCCAGAAGTTCCCTTCACCTAGCACATAATGATGCTCTGGAGAAATGCTCATGCCCTGTCAACATGCCTGGTTTGAGAGAAAGCCTCTGCTCTCCTGTGGGTTGTTGAGTTAAGGAGGTGGGACAGAGGGGAGGAAAAACCTCACAGAAGAGCTCTTTCCCAGGCCTGACTGGATTCTCTAGCTCTGCTCTTCTGCTGGAGTACCTCCTGTGGTGGTATCTGTTGCCCTTCCTTATGCAGGATGCTGCCAACTGAAAAAGCAGTTCTCTTGATGGCGTGGGTAAAATGTGTTTCTTGAAAGGACAAATCCTGATTTGCCGATACTGCTGCCATGTGCCATCTCCAAGGACCAGAACATGTTCGGTGTGCTGCAGCAAAAGGATGTACAGGCGGCTGTTTCTTGCATGTTTGTACAGGTGGGGAAGGCCAGAGTTGCAAGAGTGTAATTGAAAGTGCCAGTGTGTGCTTGGAGGAGGGACTCTTGGCTATTTTTCCTGCTGATTCCTCACATGGTTGGGCATGTATGAGTCTGAAAAATTGTATTGGTTCAGCTGGCTGACCGGGAACCTATACATCTGTTTTGGTCTGGGAGTTTTTGTTAACCCCAGGCTCTGTCATGTCTTTTATCCTTTGCTTCTTTCCTTGTCCGCATGACACTGTGGCTTTGCACTTCCATGTGCTATGGATGTCAGAGAACTCACTCTTTCTCGCTGAGGATCGTTTTCCTTGATGTGAGTGACTGGTTTGTGCTACAGTGCTATTTGAACTTGCCTGTAACTTGCCTGTAGCAATCCAGCCACTCGTTTCACATAGCCTTCTTTTGCTGGGTTGGTGTGGTTCTGTCACATGCCGTGCTGTCCTTCTCAGGCACACTCTTGTTCCCCAAGTCTCAGAGTTTGGTTTCAAATTGGTATTCTCTCTTGCACCCTCTATGACTCGTAGCTGCGACAGTACTTTATGTTCCATTTTTGGATTTTATTTATCTGTTTTAACACCATTTCAAGGTACTAAACCTTGAAGATTTGAACCCAGACAGCCCCACTTCTCTGGTGGGAGGCTATGAAGCCTTGCACTAGAAATTCTGGTTTGAGTGGAAGAGCCTGCGGCTCTTCAGTTCTGGGTTAATCAAGGACCTGTGGTGACTCTCATTTGATAGTCCCATGTTCTTTTCTTTAAACTGTAAGAGCAGCTTGAGCTGTCTTGGTGCAGAGTGGCTGGACATGAACAACGAGGGTCACCAGTGTTCTTTGGAATCAGGGATCTGAGGCTTTTGTACATAAGGAGGACTGTGTAGGCTAGCCAGTATTGTCCTTGTCGCTGTAGACTGGAGGCAGGAAAGGCAAGGTTTGTATCTGACAAACACATACCTAGATTCTTGACCAGCATATTTTGGTCTGGCTTGGAGGAGGAGGTGATAAGAAAGGGAGTAAAACAGAAGCTCGAGCTCACCGGCCTTGGGGACCTTTTCTTGCCATGTTAAATGGGCAGTTCCTGTCATATGTCTGTGGCTTTCCTGTTTTGTTCCTGGTTTGCTGGCTCCAGGCTGTGCCTGCCAGTGACTTGCAGTGGAGGTACAGTTTTTGATTTTGAACTTGATGTGGCAGAAGACACCTGCACTGTGTTTGGCAAAATGAATGTCACATGGGAAGCATGCCAGTAGGGGCATATCTTCCCTTGAATTTTTAGCAGTGTTTTTTATCACCGACAGTAAATTGTCCTGCAAATCTGTATCTGGTTAGTCAGCTGGCAAAGGAAAGGGATGTTGCCAAGTCCTGACAGAACGCATCCCCAAACATTAGGTCCTACATCTGCTTGTGTTTCCTAGAGGAGATGTATTTTTTTGGCATTTTGTTGCTTCTCAAAGTTGTACAGCATAGGAGCTGCTTTTATCTTCTTTTGAATGTTCTCTGTAAGTGCAGACTTTTTCAGGGTGTTTGGCAAAAGTCATATTTGAGGAACAGAGGGATAGCAGGGCATGCGTCTGCTGTGTGCATTGGAAATTTTTTGGTTCTGATATGCTCCTCATTTACCATGTTGATCTTTCCTCTTCTTATTTGAACAAGGCTTGCTTTCTGGCCTGCAGAGATGTTTTCATCAACCAGGCATTAGGTGCTGGTATTATTAGTCCTGACTATGCGAGCACAGGTTTCTCAAAAAGGCATGAATGGTAATGAATCTGCCTCATGGTGAAGGTGTGATTATTGGTGTGAGAAACAATTTGTCTGTCCTAATCCTCTCAGTTGGAAAGAGGAGGTCACGTAGAGTTTTGTTCTCCAGAGGCTGCTAAGACAAAGTCCCCAGGAATTTCCCCCCACAAAATGGCTGCTTTAAGAAACCTCTTTTGTGTTTACTCCCCACTTCTGTTTCTGGCTTTAGGACAGAAGAAATGCTATTTGAAATCTACTGTCCCTGTTTAACTTCTTCCAGATACCTGTGCCCTTGCCTTGGTGCTACTGTGGACTCTGTGGCATTTTGTAATGCCTGGGACCACAGAGCAGCCCCATGAATGGCGCAGGCTACCATCAAACTTTTTAAGCTTAAATGATCTGCAGTTGGCAGATTGTTCTCTCAGGGTAGGCTCACTATTTGCACCTTGTGAAATTGGTCCTTGACCAAATATATGACAGAAGAGGAATAGCAGAGCGGTGGGCTTGAATGCATGGAGGCTTCAACCTGCATATGAGGGCCTGCGTTCCAGATGCTCTGTTTTGCTACTGGCTGTATAAGCAGAGCAGTCAGTTGTAAATGAAGCCAAAGTAGGCATTTTTTGAGATTGTTTTCAGTTTTTGTTAGTTTTGGTTTGCTTGGAGGTTTTTTGGGTTTTTTTTGTTCATTTGTTTGTGTGTTCTATTTGTTTTGTTTTGTTTGTTTGCTTCCTATTTTGGCTGAACAGTTTTTCTAGAATTTACCTATGCTGTGTATTTTTATTTCTCTGAAGAAAATAGATTAACATTAGCTGTAAGCTTTAAGTATGCTTGTAAGTGTATTTCTGTCTGGATGCATCTTCTCCCTATGCTTAGTCAAGGCTGTTTAGGAGTCTTGTCATCCATAAAGCCCTTGCTGTTGGCCCATGAGAGATATCCTCTTGAGTCAGTAGAAAATGGACACAGGAAAAAATGAAGAGAACCTCAAATCCTCGGTGTTCTGAGGTGCCATAGGATTTAGCATGATGGATGTCTGAGGCCAGAGGAATTGGGTGCATGGGTGTGTGTTTGCATGTGCTTGTAATTAGAGCATACTCTGCAACTGCCTATACGGGTAACAGTGCAGAGTGACTGAGGACAGCAGTGCTGATAGATGGGACAGGAGAGTGGCTGCACCAGCTTCTGTGGCATTCATAGCCATTTTTTTTGCACAGACTTCTGCAGGGGCAAACAAGCCCAATTCCTGCCTCTTGCAAGCATCCTCATGCTGCTTATGCAGCTGTGGGTGGGGTTTTAGGCAACTTGACTAAAATGAGGAAAAGCAAGGGGAGACTATTTGGGTGGAGAGCAAGTTCAGTGGAGGGGAATGTAATGAAAACTTTTTCAAACCGTGGGCACATGCTATTTTTAGACTAGAACTGGGCATATGGCAAATGTTCTTTTTTTTTTTTTTTTTTTTTTTTGCTTTAGTGATGCAAAGGTCTCTTGGGTCATTGTTTGCTAAATCTAGAAAAGTAATTTTTGAGTAGCTGAGGAGATGCTTGAATGTTTGGAGGGTTGTCATTTGTGGTCCTTTTGCAGTGTTCTCTCCATCCCCCCTCCCCTACTGCTAGGTCACGGTGAGTCTCAGGGTAGAGTAACAGTCACAGTGGTGGTCACACTTCTGCTAAAGGTGTGCTTGTGATAGCACAGCTCCTTCTACAGGCATGACTGCTCCACATCACCTCTCCTTGCTTTGTAAGGTACCGGACCAAATACCCACATGGACTTTGAATTAGCGCCCCTCCTTCTGTGTGCTCTTTTTGTACTTTGATGCTTTCTGTCTGGGTGGATTATTTTGACTGCACATTGTTCCAGTGGGAAAGAATTGGAACTGTGTAGCTAATAATGAAAATAAAACTATGTATGAGTAAATTAAGTTCTTGCACCTTTGTAAACCTTGAAGAATAATTATATTGCTGTGTAATCGCTTAACTTATTAAATGACATGAAAATCAAAACCTGCGTCTGACTTCATACCTCGTGTAGTGCTGTGAGTTTCCCTCCAGCCTGTCTCTGTCTCCCTTAAATTCTCCCACTCAAATGATGGCAAAGCGTGTATACCCTGGGTGTGGTTTACATAAAGGGGTGTGGTCTACTGAGAGAGGGGCGTGGATTGGAGGGGAAGGGGCGCGATTTAAGGCCAGTGGCTGTGTCCCCGCAGTGGCTGCCTCCGCCATGACGCGCCTGTCCCGCTCCCGCACTGGCTCCGTCACTGTGGGGGAGGGGGAGCGCGGCCGCAGCCGGACCCTGAGCCGGGGCAGCACTGGGGGAGGGGCCGCTCCTCCCCCCGTCAGCCCCTGAGGGACTCCCCCTTTTCCCCCAACGTATTTACTGGGAATTCCCCCCTGACCCCTTGGGACCCACCTTGTACCCTCCGGGACCCCCGAATGATCCCCAGGAACCCAAAGACTCCCTGGGTCCACCCACTGGCCCCCAGGACACCCCTGGGACCCCAGACCGCTGGGACCCCTTCCCATGTGACCCCTGGGACCCCCAAACACTCCAGGCCCCCTCCCAGAGTCCTTCTTGGACCTTCAACTTCCCGAGGGACTCCCCTGGGACCCCACACATCCCACCCCACCCTCCCTGGGAAACCTCAGGGATCCTCACAGGCTTCCCGTGGTGGCAATAAAGGGTCAAAGCAGTGACGGAACCACTTCTGCTGTGTGTCCAGTACTTGCACTGGGAAAAGTGGGAGCAGTGGCAGGGACACTGGAAGAACTGTGAGGGAAGTGGGAACATTGGAAGGCACAGTGGGAGGAAACTAGGGGAACAGGGAGGACACTGGGACTCCTGGGAGTGATCCTGCCATTGAGAAGGCCACAAAAATGTCAAAGTCATCCCAGTGCTGCGGGACACTCCAGAAACCATGAAGACACGGAACAGGGCCCCTGGGGCCATTCAGGACCACTCCAAGGGCAAGCAGAGTTCTAGGTGGTGCCAGCTTTGGTATGGGAGAAATCCTGAGCCAATTGGAATTTTAGCGGGCAGAAGCCCAGTTCCTGGAACAGGGACCTGTACACAAACTGTGGTCCTTTTCCCTGTAAAACAAAATTGATCCTCCCAGTATCCTGATGTCAGTTTGGAGGAGGCAGTTGGCGATCAAACAGCAGACCAGGTTTGTAAAGGGTGGCAGGATCCTGATACATCACTCTGCTCGATTGCTCCTGCCTAGATACATCTCTCAGTGCTCAATTGCTCCTGCGTTCATCCCTTAATTGGCGTTCGATTGCTAATGCCTGCCGATCGATTAGATCGGCGATCGATTGATCGCGACTGCCGATCGATTAGCTCGGCGATCGATTGCTAATGTCTGCCGATCGATTAGCTCGGCGATCGACTGATCGCGACTGCCGATCGATTAGCTCGGCGATCGATTGCTAATGTCTGCCGATCGATTAGCTCGGCGATCGACTGATCGCGACTGCCGATCGATTAGCTCGGCGATCGATTGCTAATGTCTGCCGATCGATTAGCTCGGCGATCGACTGATCGCGACTGCCGATCGATTAGCTCGGCGATCGATTGCTAATGTCTGCCGATCGATTAGCTCGGCGATCGACTGATCGCGACTGCCGATCGATTAGCTCGGCGATCGATTGCTAGTGTCTGCCGATCGATTAGCTCGGCGATCGACTGATCGCGACTGCCGATCGATTAGCTCGGCGATCGATTGCTAAGGTCTGCCGATCGATTATATCGGCGATCGATCGATCATGCCTGCCCCGATCAATTAGCTCGGCGATCGATTGCTAAGGTCTGCCGATCGATTAGCTTGGCGATCGATTGCTAATCCCTGCCGATCGATTAGATCGGCGATCGATTGATCGCGCCTGCCGATCGATTCGATCGGCGATCGATTGCTAATGCCTGCCGATCGATTAGATCGGCGATCGATTGCTAATGCCTGCCAATCGATTATATCGGCGATCGATTGCCAATGCCTGCCGATCGATTAGATCGGCGATCGATTGCTAATGCCTGCCAATCGATTATATCGGCGATCGATTGCCAATGCCTGCCGATCGATTATATCGGCGATCGATTGATCGCGCCTGCCGATCGATTCGATCGGCGATCGATTGATCGCGCCTGCCGATCGATTAGATCGGCGATCGATTGCCAATGCCTGCCGATCGATTAGATCGGCGATCGATTGCTCATGCCAGCCGATCGATTGCTAATGCACACTATTTGCACACTCCTTGCACACCCTTTGCACTCATACAGAGGCAGGAGGTTTCTCAGTTCTGGTCGGGGTTTTTTGGGGCGTTCATTCCGGGGGATTTCCTCAAGGATTGGGACACGCCTTGATTCCATCCCTTGCCTGTCTCCCAAGCGCCACCCTGTGGGCAGAGCGCGGTACTGCGCGCCTGCCTCTCCCAAGATGGCGGCTCGGGTGTCGCGCCCCCGACCTTCTAACTCTGGCTGCAAAAGGAGGGTGGCACAGCAAGGAGCCCGCTCGCTCTAGTGGGATGCCTGCGCACGACGCCGACACCGATCCCACGGGTGCGATTTTCGGCGGCGTTTCCAATCGTGCGGACATCTCCTTCAGCCCGCTTCGGCCCGGGGAAGAGGGGCGGGGCCGCCAGCGATGGTGCCGGCGCAGCCCGGGCAGGCTCGGGGCGGAGCCGGGGCTTGGCGAGGCGGGGCACGGAGGTCCCGGGGACGGGACCGGGCGGGGCCGGGGCGGTGCTTTAGGGGCGGTCCCCAGTGGTCCCAGGCGGCACCGGGGGCGGGGCCGGGTGATCCCGGAGCGGTACCGAGCTGTGCTGGGGACGGTGCTGCAGGGGCGGTGCCGGGCCCGCCTCAGGGTGATTGAATGCCCAGAAATCGCCTCCTCTGCCCCGTGCTCACACTGAGCTGCGGGCTGCAGCGTGCTGTCGGAGCTCCGCACACAGCACGGATTTGGGCTTCCCCTCCTCTCAAACCCTCTCCCCCTTCTTCCTCCTCCTCATCTTCCCCTTTTTCCTCTCCCTCCGCCTCGCCCCCCTCCCCGGGCCCCTGACTCCCCCCGGGATCCCCTCCTCCGGAGGCGGCCCTTCCGAACCGACCCCCCCTCCAAGCCCCGGAGCTCGAGACCATTAAGGTAAGCTTTGGAATTGAAATATCAGGATATTCACTGGCCTGAAATTTCAGGATTGTACGATTTTTTCTTGAAGCAGTTGCCTTTGCTGCAGGATTGTGTGGTCACCAGTCTCCTTTCCTGTGACTCTTGTTGAAATTTGCTGTCAGATAACCGGCTAGTAACGAAATATTTGACAGAAATCAATGCTGTGAACGGACTTCACTGCAGCAGTTGATGAAAGAGCAAAGAAAATGTCTGTCGTGTTTACGCACCCCCCCGAGGCTGAATGAATTCTGATACTGTAATAAATCAGTGCAGTTGGTGCCTGCAAAGGTCTTGACATTGATCAAGAAGATATTACTTTGGATTTTTACTTTTTATCAGCGTTTCTTTAATCTGTGCTTCAGCACTCTAGCCTTTCATAAGTCTTCTCCGGTTTCCTCTGGCCCTGCAGAGTAGTCCTCTCTGTTATTGTCTGATCCCAGCTTTGATGCAAGGAGGACTTTTTGTCTTGAAAATTAGCATCCCCCTCCGCATATTTAAATTAGTTATTTGACTTTTGAGAAAAAGCTGGTCAGCTCGAAGTCCACCAGACACCAGAGGCTGCTGTTTTTAGCACCTTATTCAAAGAGGACATCCTTTAGTTACCTAAGGAGGGGTAGAGATTTACCCCTAGGAATAAGGAATAAATGCAAGCAGACTGTCCTGCCAAGAAAAAAATCCAGTTACAGTGACTGAATTCGGGTTTAGTTGCCCTTGATCCTTGCAAGGGATTAAAGGCAGGTTCACTTGGTCTCCCAGCAATGAATGTCTCAACCGAAAGCTGCTCAAAATGTGCCGTTTTTCTGATGGTTTTGGATTCTTTTGCCAGGTGGGAACATGGACTGCTTGACTTGTTCCTGTGTCCACTTTCCACTTCAGTCCTTTGCATTTTCTCTGAAGGGAAAGCAGGAACAGGGAAGTTGGGGCAGTTCCGTCAGCAGAAAGGCTGCTAAGAATAGATGGTAAGGACTTACTTTTCTGCACAGTGCCATGTAACTGAAGGCTCGTTTTTGGATTTCACATTCTGTTCCTGCCCGGTTTTGTGAGAGCTGCAGGTGCATTTCTGTTTCCAGACCCTGCCAAAAATAGTCGCTTATATTATAATGAATCCTTTTTCCTTCATGTTTTCTTGCTTGAAATGAATTCCCCTGTCAGACTGATGTGAGCAGCAGTTATTTTTAGAGCTGCTGGTGTTGTACACGGAGTAACTGTAGAACAAATGAGTTGTGATGGCTTCCTTGTATTTGATGTGTGGAGAGGAGCAAAGGCACAGATTCATCCTGTGTAATTGCAGTCGTCCAACGTAGGTGCCAGGGTCGGGAAGCTGGGCAAGGTTTCCTCTCTTGCTGGGCCTTAGGGGGAGGGAGCTGAACCATGGTGTCACTCGGATTCCTTCCTCTTCTCCCTCCTCCTTTCTTGCTTGTAGAGCTGGAGCTCGGGGTCACCGAGTTTGGGTGCTCGCAGTCAGAGCCTGAATTTGGAGAGCAGGAAAGCGGGGGGAAGTTTCTAGGCACGTCAAAGCCTGTCTCTAGGGTGTGGGACTTGTTGGTCTTCCTCACCACCCCCAGCAACTTGCACTTCTCTCTGGACCTTGCTGTGGTCACAGCCCACTGCTCATTTATGTGACTGTTCATCCGTCTGCCTGATTGCTTTAAGTACAAGTAGCCTGATTCAGGTTTAATTTAGCAATGATTTTCCTCTGTTTCATCGGTAGTTTTCTAAAACTCCCCTACAGGCTATTTTGAAGGTGCTTTTTTTTTTTTTAACTGCCTGTGATGATAGAAAGCTGTACGGCCCTCTGAAAGCAGTATAACCTGCTTTCCAGAAATTACAGAAGTAGGATTTTTATTGTCCACTATGCAGCTGAAGTCCCCCTAGTGAGCCTCTTGTGAACTGAGGGTGAGGAGAGCGGCAGATACGACTCCTCATCAACCTGCTCTTCTTTTCGTTCCTAAAAGAAGGAAGCATGAAGGTAACTATAGAAAAAGATCTGCATCCCTCGGGGTTTTGTATTTTAGGTGTTTTGAGGTTTATTTACACACCTTCTCCTTTGTTTCCTGGACAGGTTTTACGTGACAGTGGAGCGTTTGAGTACACGTGGAAGGAGCTTTCAATTTGGCTGGAGCACTTGGATAATACAAAAGAAGACCAGAAGGAAGCAGTGATTCAGTTTTTGGAAAAGGTAACGGTGTTCAAATCAGCTGGATAAAAAAATGCAAAGAATAGTGTTAGTGGAAACTGGAGGTCTTGTTGCTATTGTTGAGAAACCTGTCAAAGACCAGCGAATGAATTCTGAGAAAAGCCTTGTTTGGGATTCTTTATACGGAGGTGGCATCCTTCTTGTGTTCAGTGGGAGGGCAGCCAAATGATTTGTAGGAAAATGAAATCCAAAAAGATCAGCTGTTATTACAGCATTGTCGGTGTAAGGGTAGAGTGGTGTAGGTGTGGGTAGCTTTGATCTCCTCTTTAGGTGCCAACATTATCAGAGCTCAGTAGATGGTGGTCCTTGACAAGGAAAGGTGACACTTGCTGTTTACTCTTCAGGATGTTGAATGCCCAGTGCTTTGCCTCCACTGTGGTCTGCCCAGGTACTCGGTGTGTGGTCGCAGTCTAGGTGCCAAGTTGTGGTGGGTTTTTGTTTTTCCATCAGTGTGGCCTGTAGAGCAGGAACTGTAGACAGAATCCTGCAGAAGTGCTATGGAAGTTGTCCTCATAAAAGCTGCCCAGCTTTCAGCACGTGGTCGTTCTCAGTACCGTGTGGTTCCCCTGCACTTGCCAGCCAGCAGGTGCACTTACCTTTCTCCCCACCTTTGCTGACAGATCCTGCTGAAGCTGGTGACCAACCCCTGTCCCTACACTGACAAGGCAGCAGACCTGGTTCAGGCAGCCAGCACGCTCCAGGTGGCTCTGTTTAAACAGGACTCTGATAACATCAGCATCCCCGTCTCTCACATTGATGGTATGTGGTAACCTGTCAACATCCCAACTCCATGACTTGGGGATACACTTTCTAGCCCTAATCAGCAAACTGGGGATGGATAACTCTGGCAATCCTGTTAAGTAAGGGCCCTCCAGGATTCAGCTCTCCACGTGTTCTTGGTATCAGAAGTCGAAGTGGAATTGCCAAGTTGCCGCTTTACCTCTGAAAGTAATTTCTGCCGTGGCTGTGCCACTTGAACGGTATTTGAAATCTCTCTTCATGCTCTTGCAGCAGCGTTTTTGAACTCAAATGGAAATCTAGCCCTTCTGCCTGGGACTGTTGACAGAGTCATGGAATCCCAGAGTGGTTTGGCCGGCAAGGCTCCTTAAATCTCATCCAGTTCCAGCCCTGCCATGAACAGGGACACCTTTCAGTAGCCCGGGCTGCTCCAAGCCCCAGTGTCCTGCCTGGCTTTGGACACATCCAGGGATCCAGGAGCAGCCGCAGCTGCTCCGTGCTGGACAGCAGCATTGAAAGGCAGAGTGAAGGTTCAGCTGTAATTTAGGGGTTGCACTTAACGTTGTATTGTGTGACAAATGTGGCTTTCATCCTTTTTTTTATTTTTTATTATTTTTTTTTAATTAAAAAGAATTAAAAAGATGCCTTGTATTCCTGGAGTGTTGCATTCTACGTCTGTTGTTTTTCCTGTTAGTCTGGATTCTTGCTTTGATGTTTTTCTTCACTTATTAGATGTCCTGGATATGGTGGATGTCCTGCTCGAGGACAGTGATGGCTTTGATGAAGAAGTTGGGTTCTCTTTAAATGAAGACGTGATCATTTCCCTTCAGTGCTGTTGTCCCTGCTGCATTAGAAGCCAGGAATGAACAAGTCCACGTGGGCCTGGATGCTGATCCCTCTTGCTGGTCCATGACAGCATGTGACAGGTGAGATTTCCAGGTGTCTGATTTAGCAGGAAACTGGTTTGTTCCTTCTTGTGAGGAGGCTCATTGGCTTTGCATGGGCAAAGCCACTCCACGTTTTCCATCTAGGAACAGAGCTGGGGAGCTGTTTTAAAACAGAGTCCCAGAGGTAAACAGCTTGGCTCGGTATTTCTGTGTGGGAATAGAAGAATATCTGTGTCTTCTGATTTTTCTCTCGTCTTTCTTCCACAGATGTTTTTGTATTCCTGACTTGGGTTTCCATCGGGGACACGTGGCTTGGAGCTCAGGAGCCGGATCTGTTCCTTGCCCACGGCAGATTGGTCTGCACTAGTGCAGGTGAGGAATTACAGGACGGCTTGGGAACTCGGAAACAAGGAGAAGCAAGTCTTATGTGTCTTTGCAAAAAGATTTGGCTACCACAGGGCATTAATTCAGGGAGTTAAGACTTCATCTTTAACGTTCTGTGCTCTGCCAGCATCACTGCAAGCCCTGAAAGCCTCCTGAGCTGTTCTCATACAGACCTATCTTGTTTGGTCAAAAAAAAATCTTAGTTTAGTTTCGTCCAAGAAATGTTACTACTCTGTGCGAGCTCATGGGGAAGCTTTTATTCGGCATCTCTCAGTGGGACATTGAAAGTCCAACTTCCCATTTCTTGCACAGTCTGAGAGGCAGTATTACTTTCTATCATTTTTATCACAGGCATTTTAAACTTTTTGAGGAACCGGCAGGACTGTTTGTGCGGAGGCGTGCGGTTCACAGCCATCCTCTGTCCAACGTAGGATGGGAAAAAAAGGCTGGAGAGCTTCCTACAAGGGGCTGTAAGTGCAAATGACCAGGAGCCCGGGGTTTAGTCATGATGATTTAGTATTTCTTAAAAGACTCTGATTGATTTCATGATGCCAAAACCAGTATGGATAGAAGACTGAAGTCGGGAATCACGATGGTCTCCTTGGGTTTAAAAAGCTTTAATGGTGTTTCAAGACATTTGTATGAGACCTGGTTTGTTTTTCTTACCCTTTTATTCAATCAAAAAAAAAAAAAAAAAAAAAAAGCCTTGATCCATCACTGCTGCTGTGATGTGTGACAAATGCCTGTCCTCCCTCCACGTGGAACAGGTGAGAGGTGGAACTGAAGCCCAAAGAGTTTTCTGCCCACTGATAATATGTGAGTCATATTGGGAATTCTCTGCAGAATGGCAACAGTTGTTCTTGAATGTGGCCATGAGGGGAGTGGAACATGGCAGCCCGGGTCTGAGAAGGTGCAGTGCCAGAAGGAGAAGCTTTGAAATGTTAAATCAGGATTGATTCAGGTGACTCGCGACCGCGTGCTGTGCCCAGGTCCTTGGTAGAAATACTGTGCAGGGAAAAGCCAGAGCTGCCTGTGCTATGAGCTGAATTTTTTATTGGGGGGGGGGGGGTGTGTGAAATAAGAATGAGGTGCAAATGAGAGAATTGCTTGTGTGTGTGAATATTCTTGTCCTAAAGGAGCGCTGCCCGGTGCTCCTCCCTTCCTGTGCCCCTCTCCTGGTGAGCCTCTGTCCTGCTGGCCGTGCCTCTCTGTCTCCGTGCCTGTGCTGCTCCTTGCCCGTCTTTGCCCGCCCCGCACGGGCTGTGCTCGCTTCCTCTCTGGCTCCTGGGTTCCCTCTTTGTCATGGTACCCCTCAGTCCTTGCTGTGTGTTTGGCACTCTCTGTCTTTTCTCCGTCCTTCTCTGTGCCTCTGTGGTGCTCCCTGTGCCGTTGTTTCCCGTGGGATCCTTGTGTCCCGGTCACTGTCTGTCCTAGGGTGATGTTATGGTGTTTCTATCTCCAATCATGTGTCCTGATTATGTTTGGTATTATGTCCTGTGCTTCCAGGACTGACTCTGAGAGTGAAGCTTTGTTTTGTCTTGTTATCAGCCGGCTCACCTCCCCCATGGTCTATGTTTAGGAGAGGTTTTAGGAGAGGTTTTAGCTCGGTTTGCTTGCTTGCTTGCTTGCCTGCTTGCTTGCTTGCTTGCTTGCTTGCCTGCTTGCTTGCCTGCTTGCTCGCTTCTGCCTCTTTTTCTTTCCTTCGCTTTGCCCTTGCTTTTTTCTTATTAGTTAGTTCAGCTAGGCAGTCCAACTTTTTCCCTGGACTGTTTTCTCTTCCACCCCGTCCCCTCCCTCTCCTGGATACCATCTGAACCTGTTCCGGACGGGGACCTGGGAAACCCCAAGAAACACCGGGAGTCTACACTCTGTCACCTGCAGCAGCCATTCCCAAGCGCCAGAGACTGATAACTGGGCGACCACTCGCCAGAGAGACTGAACTCGTCATCCCTTCAGAACGGTGAAAGAGTTTTTTGTCAGCTGGTGTTGTCTTTTTTCCCTGTGCTGGGGAGTGTCTTGCTTGTTAAATAAAGAGGTTTTTTTCTCCCACTCTTCTCCGAGGAAATTCTTCCCGAACCCGATGGGGTGGGGGGGAGGAGTCGTGGGGTTTGCTGTCTGGGGGCTCCTTCTGGAGGTTTTCCCCCAAATTTGCCCAAAACCAGGACACTGTCCCTGTTCATTTTTAATCCCTCCCTCTTGTGCTGCCCATCCAGCATGCCAGGGGTTTCTTTTCGTTTTTTGGTTATTTTTCGTTTTCATTTTTCTTCTTCTTTTTTTTTGGTGGGGGTTCCATTTCATCGTGCACCTTGATGTTGATTTTCTTCCCGTGTCCTCTCTGCTGCCCCTCCTCCTTTCTGCCCCTTGTCCCCTGTGTCTGCAGGGCTGGGGAGGAACTTCAGCCCTTGTGGGGGTTGCCCTCCCTTTTCTGGTGTCAGCAGAGTCACTTTCTGTGGGATGGACACATGGGAGGGGTTGCAGTCAAGTGCCCTGCTGCTGTCCAGGGCAGTTGGAGTCGTTCTGTGCCTTCTTTGGGGTGAGGAAAAAAGGCTGAGGGGGGCTCCGACGTGGTTTGGGGCACCCCAAGGTCCCTGGGAGAGGGAGCCGGGCTGCGCTGGAGGAGCAGGTGAGTCGGGCATGGGGGGGGTCATGGTGGGTGCCAGAACATTGAGAGGGAGGGGTGGGTGTAGAATGCATGAAAAACAGAACCTTAAAAAACAGCTAAATATAGTCTAAAAGGAATGTTTTATTGGTTTGTGTTTGGATAGAGGTAGGGTTTTTTTATAGATACTGTAAATATAAAAGATAAAGAATAAAAATATATAAGCAAATATAAGAAACCAATATATAAATATATTACATTACATTATATTTTGTTATGAAAATAGAAATATATAAATATTTAGACTTTAAAAGGAATGTTTTATTGTTTTTTATTTGGTTAGAGGAGGGTTTTTAATAAATAATATAAATAATATTGGCAAAAATATACAAATATGCAAAAATAGATACTGACATAAAATTATTATAACTATATATGCATATATATATGTAAGTATAAATCTATAGAAATAAATATAAATATAAAATACATGTATGTAGTATGTAATATAAATAATTTATCGATTTTAATATGTTATATTAAATAGTATGTTATAATAGAATGTAAATAGCATCTAGTATATTAATATACTAGTAAAAACTACATTAAATAGTATATAAATATAGAATACACAATATAGACATATAAATCTACAGATATAAATATGAAAACTAAATAGAAAAATATATTCAAATAGAATTTAAAATAATGGAGTTTTTTGTTTCTATTTGGTTAGAGGCAGAGCTTTTAAATAAATAATATTAAAAACTATGAACCTACAAATATAGATGGATATAGATAAAATAGAAATAACATTAGTAATATAAATCTATGTATATAATGAATAATAAAATAATATTGTATATATGATAAATAGAATAGCAATTAAATTGAATATATGAAATATGTCTAGATTATGACTATAAATTAAATATTAAAAAATAGATGATTTCTATATATAAAAGGGTTTTTTTTTCATTTGGTCAGAGGCAGGGCATTTTTAGTTTGGGTCGGGGTTTTTTTGGGGCGTTCATTGAGAGGATTTTATGACGGGTGGGGACTCTGGTGCTTGGAACTCTCTCCCTTCTTTGTCTGTCCCTGACAGGGCGGCAGTGCCGGGCTGAGTTGGGCGGCAGTGCTGCCGCCGTGTGGACACAGGCGGGTACTGCACCGTGCCCCTCTCAGGATGGCGGAAGGGCCCGCGGGCCGGGACCCAGCCCTGCGGCAGCGCTCAAGATGGCGGCCTCTCTAGGACCCCGGCGGATAGGCGTCTACGTAAAACGCCTGCCCGCGCCCGCCGGCGCCCTCACGCCCGCGGCACCGCAGACCGCGCGGCCGTTGTCGGCACGCTCTGAAACGTCCGGGAAAATTGGCGGCGAGCGGATCGGCGTCGGCGATGTAATCAGGCATCTTATGCCGACACACCGGGGTCCTGATTTTTTCCCGCCCTTTCTGCCGCCATTTTGGGAAGGTCAGGCGGGGTGCCGCCCGAGGCGCCATTTTGAGAGTGCGGACACACTCAAGATGGCGGCCTCTCTAGGACCCCGGCGGATAGGGGTCTACGTAAAACGCCTGCCCGCGCCCGCCGGCGCCCTCACGCCCGCGGCACCGCGGACCGCGCGGCCGTTGTCGGCACGCTCTGAAACGTCCGGGAAAATTGGCGACGAGCGGATCGGCGTCGGCGATGTAATCAGGCATCTTATGCCTACACACCGGGGTCCTGATTTTTTCCCGCCCTTTCTGCCGCCATTTTGGGAAGGTCAGGCGGGGTACCGCCCGAGCCGCCATTTTGAGAGTGCGGACACACTCAAGATGGCGGCCTCTCTAGGACCCCGGCGGATAGGCGTCTACGTAAAACGCCTGCCCGCGCCCGCCGCGCCCTCACGCCCGCGGCACCGCGGACCGCGCGGCCGTTGTCGGCACGCTCTGACACATCCGGGAAAATTGTCGGCGAGCGGATCGGCGTCGGCGATGTAATCAGGCATTTTATGCCTACACACCGGGGTCCTGATTTTTTCCCGCCCTTTCTGCCGCCATTTTGGGAAGGTCAGGCGGGGTGCCGCCCGAGGCGCCATTTTGAGAGTCCCGACACGCTCAAGATGGCGGCCTCTCTAGGACCCCGGCGGATAGGGGTCTACATAAAACGCCTGCCCGCGTTCGCCGGCATAAAAATAAATATGCATAAATATAAACATGCACAAACGTTAACCTGCATAGATATAAACATAAACATAATCATAAACATAATCATAAACATGCAAAACAATAATAATAAATATAAATATAAACATAATTAGAAATAGAAATACAAACATTAATAAAATCAGTGAGAAATGGGGTAAAATCAGTGAGAAATGGGGGGGAAAACCCATGAAAAATGATGGAAAAATCAGAGAGAAATGGGGGAAAAATCGGTGAGGAATGGGGAAAAAGATCAACGAAAAATTGGGAAAAATCAGTCAGAAGTGGGGGATAAAAATCAGTGAGAAATGGGGAAAAAAATCAGTGATTAATGGGCGGGAAAATGCATGAAAAATGGGGGGAATAATTCCGAGAGAAATGGGGGCAAATATCAGTGACAAATGGGGGGGAAAATCAGGAAATATCCATGAAAATTGGGGGAAACATCCATGAAAAATGGCGGAAAAAATCAGTGAGAAATGGGGAAAAATGGGGAAAAAGGAGTGATAAACGGGGGAAAAAAATCAGTGAGAAATGGGGAAAAATGGGGAAAAAATCCACGAAAAATGGGGGGAAAAATCCATGAAAAATCAACGGAAAAATCAGTGAGAAATGGGGAAAACATCATGGTGAAATGGGGAAAAAATCAGAGAGAAATGGGGAAAAATCATTGAAAAATGGGGGATAAAAATCAGTGAGAAATGGGGGGGAAATGGGGAAAAACATCAGTGAGAAATGGGGAAAAAAATCTTTGATAAATTGGGGCAAAAATCATTGAGAAATGGGGAAAAAAATCAGTGAGAAATGGGGAAAATTTGGGAAAAATCCACGAAAATTGCGGGAAAAAATGCTTGAAAAATTGGGGAAAAAAATCCGAGAGAAAATCCCCGGGAATCCCCGGGAAAATCCCCCCGGAATCCCCGAGAAAATCCCCCGGAATTCCCCGGGAAAATCCCCCTGAATTCCCCGAGAAACTCATCCCGGAATCCCCGTGATAATCCGTCCGCTATCCCCGAGAAAATCCCCCAGGAATCCCCCAGAAAATCTCCCCGAAATCCCCGGGATAATCTCCCCGGAATCCCCGAGAAAATCCGCCCCGAATCCCCTGGAAGATTCCCCCGGAATCCCCGAGAAAATCCCCCCAGATTCCCCGGAAAATCCCCCCGGAATACTCTGCAATATCCCCCCGGAATCCCCTGGATAATCCCCCCGGAATCCCCGAGAAAATCCCCCCGGAATTCCCCGGGAAAATCCCCCCGGAATTCCCCGGGAAAATCCCCCGGGAATCCCCGAGAAAATCCCCCCGGAATCCCCGAGAAAATCCCCCCGGAATTCCTCGGGAAAATCGCCCCGGAATACTCGGGAAAATCCCCCCGGAATCCCCGGGGAAATCCCCACGGAATCCCCGAGAAAACCCCCCCGAAATACTCGGGAAAATCCCCCCGGAATCCCCGAGAATATCCCCCCGGAATATTCGGGAAAATCCTCCCGGAATCCCCGAGAAAATCCACCCGGTATCTCCGGGAAAATCCTCCCGAAATCCTCGAGAAAATCCCCCCGGAATCCACGTGAAAATCCCCCCGGAATACTCGGCAAAATCCCCCCGGAATCCCCGAGAAAATCCCCCCGGATTCCCCGGGAAAATCGCCCCGGAAAACCCGAGAAATTCTTCCAGGAATTCCCTGGGAAAATCCCTCCGGAATCCCCATGAAAATCCCCCGGAATCCCCGCGAATATCCCCCCGGAATCCCCGGGAAAATCCCCATGAATTCCCCGGGAAAATAATCTCGGAATCCCCGAGGAAATCTCCCCGGAATCACCGAGATAATGGCCCCGGAATACCCGAGAACATCCCCCGGAATTGCCCGAGAAAATCATCCCGTAATCCCCGAGGAAATCCCCCCGGAACACTCGGGAAAATCCCCCCGGAATTCCTCGTAAAATCACCCCGGATACCCCGGGAAAATCCCTCCGGAATCCCCCGAAAAATTCCCCCCGGAATACTCGGGAAAATCCCCCCGGAATCCCCTGGAAAAACCCCCCGGAATCCCCTGGATAATCCCCCCGGAATCCCCGATAAAATCCCCCTGGAATCTCCAGGAAAATGCCCCGGGAATACGCGAGAAAATCTCCCCGGAATCCCCGAGAAAAATCCCCCCGGAATCCCCTGGAAAATCCCCCCTGAATCCCCGAGAAAATCCCCCCGGAATCCCCGAGAAAATCCCCCCGGATTCCCCTGAAAATCCCTCGGAATTCCCCGGGGAAATCCTCCCGGAATCCACGAGAAAATCCGCCCGGAATTCCCGGGAAAATCCTCCAGAAATCCCCGAGAAAATCCCCCGGAGTCCCCGGGAAAATCAACCCGGAGTCCGATGGAAAATCCCCCCGGAATCCCCGAGAAAATCCCCCGGAATTCCCCTGGAAAATTCCCCCGGACTCCCCGAGAAATTCCTCCCGGAATCCCCGGGAAAATCCCCCCGGAATCCAGGCGAAAATCCCCCAGAAATCCCCGTGAAAGCCCCCCCGGAATCCCCAAGAAAATCTCCCCGGAATCCCCGAGAAAATTCGCCCGTAATACTCGGGAAAATATGCCCGGAATCCCCTGGAAAATCCCCCCGGAATCCCCTGGAAAATCCCCCCGGAATCCCCGACAAAATCCCCCCGGAATCCCCGGAAAATGCCCCCCGAATCCCCGGGATACTCACCCCGAGATCCCCGGGAAAATCCCCTGGAATTACCAGGGAAAATCCCCCCGCAATCCCAGGGAAAATCCCCCCAGAATCCCCGCGAAAATCGGCCCCGAATCCCCTGGAAAATTCCCCCGGAATCCCCGGAAAATCCCCCAGGAATCCCCGGGAAAATCCCCCAGGTATCCCCGAGAAAATCCCCCTGGAATCCCCTGGATAATCCCCATGGAATCCCTTGGAAAATCCCCCAGGAATCCCCGAGAAAATATGCCCGGAATCCCCTGGAAAATCCCCCTGGAATCGCGGGGAAAATCCCCCCGGATTTCCCGGGAAAAATCCCCCCGGAATCCCCGATAAAATCTCCCCGGAATCCCTGAGAAAATCCCCCCGGAATCCGCGAGAAAATATGCCCAGAATCCCCGATAAAATCCCCCCGGAATCCCCGGGAATATCCCCCAGGAATCGCCGATAAAATCCCCCCGGAATCCCCCAGAAAATCCCCCCGGAATTCCGCGGGAAAATCCCCCCGGAATCCCCGAGAAAAACCTCCCGGAATCCCCGCGAAAATAGCCCCAGACTCCCCGGCATAATCCCCACGAAATCCCCTGGAAAATCCCCCCGGAATTCCCGGGAAAATCCCCCCGGAATCCCCGAGAAAATCCCCCGGAATTCCTCGTAAAATCCCCCTGGAATCCCCGGGAAAATCCCTCCGGACTCCCCGAAAAAATCCCCCGGAATACTCGGGAAAATCCCCCGGGAATCCCCGAGAAAATCCCCATGGAATTTCCCGGGAAAATCACCCCGGAATCCCCGAGAAAATTCTCCCGAAATACTCGGCAAAATCCCCCAGGAATCCACGGAAAATTCCCCGGAATCCAGGAGAAAATACCCCGGAATCCCCATGAAAATCCCCCCGGAATCTCCGAGAGAATCCCCTGGTATCCCCGCGAATATCCCCCCGGAATCCCCGGGAAAATCCCCATGACTTCCCCGGGAAAATAATCTCGGAATCCCCGAGAAAATCTCCCCGGAATCACCGAGATAATGGCCCCGGAATACCCGAGAACATCCCCCGGAATTGCCCGAGAAAATCATCCCGTAATCCCCGAGGAAATCCCCCCGGAACACTCGGGAAAATCCCCCCGGAATTCCTCGTAAAATCACCCCGGATACCCCGGGAAAATCCCTCCGGAATCCCCCGAAAAAATCCCCCCGGAATACTCGGGAAAATCCCCCCGGAATACTCCTGAAAATCCTCCCGGAATTCCCGAGAAAATCCCCCGGAATTCCCTGAGAAAATCGCCCCGGAATCCCAGTGAAAATCCCCCCGGAATCCCCGTGAAAATCCCCCCGGAATCCTCGGAAAATGCCCCCCGAATCCCCGGGATACTCACCCCGAGATCCCCGGGAAAATCCCCTGGAATTGCCAGGGAAAATCCCCCCGCAATCCCAGGGAAAATCCCCCCAGAATCCCCGCGAAAATCGGCCCCGAATCCCCTGGAAAATTCCCCCGGAATCCCCGGAAAATCCCCCAGGAATCCCCGGGAAAATCCCCCAGGTATCCCCGAGAAAATCCCCCTGGAATCCCCTGGATAATCCCCATGGAATCCCTTGGAAAATCCCCCAGGAATCCCCGAGAAAATATGCCCGGAATCCCCTGGAAAATCCCCCTGGAATCGCGGGGAAAATCCCCCCGGATTTCCCGGGAAAAATCCCCCCGGAATCCCCGATAAAATCTCCCCGGAATCCCTGAGAAAATCCCCCCGGAATCCGCGAGAAAATATGCCCAGAATCCCCGATAAAATCCCCCCGGAATCCCCGGGAATATCCCCCAGGAATCGCCGATAAAATCCCCCCGGAATCCCCCAGAAAATCCCCCCGGAATTCCGCGGGAAAATCCCCCCGGAATCCCCGAGAAAAACCTCCCGGAATCCCCGCGAAAATAGCCCCAGACTCCCCGGCATAATCCCCACGAAATCCCCTGGAAAATCCCCCCGGAATTCCCGGGAAAATCCCCCCGGAATCCCCGAGAAAATCCCCCGGAATTCCTCGTAAAATCCCCCTGGAATCCCCGGGAAAATCCCTCCGGACTCCCCGAAAAAATCCCCCGGAATACTCGGGAAAATCCCCCGGGAATCCCCGAGAAAATCCCCATGGAATTTCCCGGGAAAATCACCCCGGAATCCCCGAGAAAATTCTCCCGAAATACTCGGCAAAATCCCCCAGGAATCCACGGAAAATTCCCCGGAATCCAGGAGAAAATACCCCGGAATCCCCATGAAAATCCCCCCGGAATCTCCGAGAGAATCCCCCGGTATCCCCGCGAATATCCCCCCGGAATCCCCGGGAAAATCCCCATGACTTCCCCGGGAAAATAATCTCGGAATCCCCGAGAAAATCTCCCCGGAATCACCGAGATAATGGCCCCGGAATACCCGAGAACATCCCCCGGAATTGCCCGAGAAAATCATCCCGTAATCCCCGAGGAAATCCCCCCGGAACACTCGGGAAAATCCCCCCGGAATTCCTCGTAAAATCACCCCGGATACCCCGGGAAAATCCCTCCGGAATCCCCCGAAAAAATCCCCCCGGAATACTCGGGAAAATCCCCCCGGAATACTCCTGAAAATCCTCCCGGAATTCCCGAGAAAATCCCCCGGAATTCCCTGAGAAAATCGCCCCGGAATCCCAGTGAAAATCCCCCCGGAATCCCCGTGAAAATCCCCCCGGAATCCTCGGGAAAATCCCCCAGGAATCCCCTGGAAAATCCCCATGGAATCCCTTGGAAAATCCCCCAGGAATCCCCGAGAAAATATGCCCGGCATCCCCTGGAAAATCCCCCTGGAATCGCGGGGAAAATCCCCCCGGATTTCCCGGGAAAAATCCCCCCGGAATCCCCCAGAAAATCTCCCCGGAATCCGCGAGAAAATATGCCCAGAATCCCCGATAAAATCCCCCCGGAATCCCCGGGAATATCCCCCAGGAACCCCCGATAAAATCCCCCCGGAATCCCCCAGAAAATCCCCCCGGAATCCCCTGGAAAATCCCCCCGGAATTCCCGAGAAAATCCCCCCGGAATCCCCGGAAAATCCCCGCGGAATTCCGGTCCATTTCTGTAGGAGAATAGTTTGTAAGGATAGTGCAGAAGGCACTAGTTGCCAACGAGTTACAGCTGTACTGACTAGCAAGGAGTGGAAACAGCCTTGCCTGCCCAGTGAGGCTGGTTGTTATAAAAGCGTGGGTCAGCTGGCTGCCAGTTTCACTAAGCACAGCTCCAGCTGGAGGTGCAGAGCCTGCTGCAGTGTGGGCTGGAGCCTGCTGGCTGTGCTGCGAGGAGGAAGGGACACGTGGCCGTGCAAGGGATGGACAAGGTGAGAGGATGCTGTGTGTGGGACAGACAGGCTCAGGTGGCTGGGGAAGGGACAGGCTGGGGTTTAGCCAGTCGTACAGAGGAGAGGAGGAGTCGGGGCTGTGTGGAGCTGCCTGTGAGAAAAGGAGTCAGAGTTGCCTCAAAGAAATCTGTGGAGAGAAGGCATGAAAAGTGTGTAATGAAAGACTAATGTTGGTGCCTGTCATGTCTGTCTTGATATAATTGCTACACGTTTTCTCGGAATGCTTGAATTTAGACATAAAATGAAAACTTTATTGTAAGAAAGGAATGCATTTCTCACCAAAGTGGTGTAGGGTGGGGGATCACAACTCACAGATGGCCTGGAAGCGGAACGGCCACAGGGGTTACTGTAACTGGGCCTCCAGTACCAAAGCCCCAGTGGGTTTAAAGGCTAGAGCTGGGCTGGGATTAGCACGGGCTATGCAGCTGGGCTCATGCACAGGTCTGTCAGCACTCCTACCCGAGGACAGTCCCTCACCTAGGGAGAGGTTCTAGGCCTGGAGATGAGGCTGAGTTTGGGAAGGGTGATGAGGACATGGTTAGGGAGGGATGTAAATGCATATCAAAAGACTTAATTTTGAGGGGTGGCAAGCATTAGCTATAAACCAGTAAGTATTTACAGCTAAAGGCTGGAGGTGGGGGCTGTCTGAGGAGGACAGGACTGTTTAAGGCTGAAGTTGGAAGAGAAACCTTGGTGAAGCTTTTGCGTTAGAAACGGCCTCACCTGCCAAATCAGATTTTTGTCTTCAGGATTGCATGAGTGAGGATGCCACAGCCAAGGAAAAGGTTCAGGTTTGGGAGGCAAAGGCGAGTTAGGCAGGGCTGCAGGGCTGGGGCTTGGCTGTTTCCATACTGCTCAGGGCAGCAAAGGGTAGCTGGCTCACTGGGCCTTGGATCTAGAACTCTTTCTGGAACAAGGTGGAGAGCTGAGGTTCATGCAAGGGGCCAGGAATTCTTTGTCTGACTGGAAAATGCCAGAGGGGCAGTGTGTGACTCGGATAGGATGATATGTTCGTCTGGCGAGAGTCACAAAAGAATATTTTGGTTTACTGATAACTGGGCAGCTCAGAAGTTACTACTTGACTTAGTTGCTGCTCCCATCTGTTGCACACATAAACAGAGCAAAGCAGACGAATTCTCTCGGAGCCTGAGGTCTTTGACTGGCCCTCCAAAAATGCTGCCCGCTAAAAAACAGACGTGGGGGAGGAAAGTTGTCAGATACAATAGAGCAAGAAAAGGACACGGGCTTCAAAGTGCCCTCCAGCAGACCACGGAAGTGACCTGTCTGGAAGTGAAACCAGCAGTCTGCTTCCCCAGCCTCCTGGAAGCCTCTAACAGCTACACAGGCAGTGAGGGGAGAGAACAATTCAACCTAAAAATAATTTTCAGTAGCGTTCTGCACTGCTGTTAAAAATACTGCAACCAGGGAATGTGGTGTGGTGATAACTATTAGGCCTGTAAGTCTGGTAACTGGGGCTTTTAGCTCAAACATCTCGGTATGGCTACTTTGAGCCTTGTAAAAGCTGCGTTAAGTCCAATTTCTTGGGTAGTTCTACTACCTCTAGCCTTGCTTTTCATCCCCTCAGTAACAAAGCAACTCCCTCTCGAGAATGTTATTTACTTTCCATATGATGTGCCTACCAATTTCTGGAATTGCAAATGTCTTTGGACACATGCGTAAATTTAAGTTTCAAGAAAGCTGTCAAGCTAAAACAAAGGCTTGCCATAATGCAGAAGAAAATGTTTTATGGAAGAACTGAGAGGTCCCTACCTGGGCATAGAATTTGCTATACTAAGGTGTGTTCCAAACGGATCTGCCATCTAAACAAGCAGAAAAATAGTTGGAATGTAGTGAGTTCAATTTAACTACTGCTAGAAATAGGAATTATTAGCAGAGCTTGGAGCATGATATCACTAGCAGCAGTAAGACGCTTTTAGCTTGCTTCTCATAAATTACTTGTAAAAAGCATTTGTACCTAGTGTGTAGCAATTAATATTTCCCCATTTTCTTCCCCCCCGCCCCCCAGTCTCAGGTACTCCTTTTATTTTACCCTTTTCTGTCTTGTAACATCACCTTCCTTTATTTTATTCTATCTTCTGTTCTCAGAACATCGCAGCATCCTCTGTCAATGTGAAAGCATTTGTTCATCCTGTCTTGGAATGGCTGTCAATGTTGCCCTCTTCTGGATCACTTTTTTTTTTTTTTTTTTTTTTTTTTTTTTTTTTTTTTTTTTTTTTTTTTTAACAATATGTTGCTAAATGTCAGGAAAATTAATCCACAAACACCAGCGGTTTATGTCCAAAAAGGAAACAGAGGAGTCCTTTTTGCTTTATTCGAATAAAGGGAGAGGCCATGGGACATTCCCCTGGGATCTCTCAAATTTTTGGAGGACGCAGCCTCCTTTTTATCCTATTTTCCCGGCCGCATTTCCCTCTCTCTTTTCCCATTGGCTGAGGTACTTGAGAGGCACAGACTTCCCGGAACGCCTGATACCTGAAATTCCCCTCTAATGTAGAACCCTCCCTTTTAATTTTTAATTCTTATAGAATTCATAGTTTCCCCCCGTTGCTTCTTTCATCTTTCGATATCCAATTTCATTTATCAGCAGCCCCGCAGTTTGTTTGTAAAGGCAAATATCTCTTTTCATTCATCAATCAGTGGAATCCATCCCATTGTTTCTTTTATCTCTCAGTGCTAGCCTTATCTACAGGCTGATCCACAGCTCATTTGTAAAGACAAATTCAACATTCCTCTCAGCTAATAAATGAGAAGTTAGCTGAAAAAAGTAAAAAGTGGATTTTTTTTCTGGTGTGTGTCGGACAATACAGTGGAGAGAATTTGCGGGAGGATGATCGAGGATATCCTATTATAATATCGTTCTCGGACATTTTACTATTTTAGATCATCAGTTGTATTCTGAAAGAAATCTATTTTAATGATATGTGTACGTTTGCACGAAGTTATAGTTAAATATAGCTTGCGGCTGGGCTCTTTAATGACTAGGGGTATTTTTGGTTTTAATTCAATATTTTATGCTTGTGGTGTGTAGTGTGCTGATTTATTTTTTAATGTTATTTACTACGTGCGCTTTTGTTTTTGAGTGAAGGTAACTTTCTGGATGGTTTTGTATTTGAGGCAGAATGAATTGAAGTAGGTTTTTAAAACTGATTTTTCATATGTACGATGGGGAGTTTAGTAGGGGCAGCTCTGATGGTGGGGGCTTGGTTGTTAATTTTATCAGACGGCTTTTGTTAGATACAGCTTTTAATTCTGGAAAGTTTTTTTTTCTAATGTCGTGCTTTGAAGGTGGTTTTCGAGGATGTATGGTATAGCTTTATTTTGTTTGTAGATGGTGTATGATAAGGGCTATGGTCTATTTATCTAATGCCATGTTTTTTCATTCAGGTGTTGATAAGGGAGTTCTTGAATGGCGTTTTGTGTTGTTTTTGTTTTTGGTGGGGCGTTGTTTTTAAAGGATACCTTGATAAGGTTTGCCGATGGCGTTCTAGCCTGTAGCATAAGGCATAGGGTAGTTTTTGAATTATTTTGTGGTGGCTTTGATTCTTGCCAGTATGTAGTGTTTGTTTGAGGTAATGCTGTGTAGCTAATTTCTGTTTTCTTATTAATATTAGAATTGGAGTGTTGTAGTATATGGGCTGTTATTATATCCTAGGGGTTCTATTTCTTTGGTTGGATTGTTTTCTAGTTATGGATAATTTTTCTCAAAAAACCATTTTCAGAATTTCAGGCGTGACACAAAAGAACACTCAGATTGCTGGAAGGGAAACGTGTGCCCAGATTGTCTCGAAGCAGTGCTGCTGTCGGTTCTCGTTCAGTTGTGTCTTCTGAAAATGAGACTGTTGTATTCATTGCGCTGTGCTAAACACTTGTCATTCTCCCAATGCCAGGAAACAGATGAAGCTTGAAGAAAGAGGAAGGAATTTGGAAGCGTACAAACAAGCTGAGAAGAGGTTCAGAGATCAGGGTGCTCACTGGCAGCAGGGGCTGGGGTTAGGGCTGAGCAGGAGCAAAGCCGGAGCACATCAACCTCACCTCGTGTTTTCTCGGGGGCTTTATGGCCCTGGCAAGAGAGAGATGTTCACTGATGAGTCCCAGGCCGAGCCGTGAGCACAGCATGTTGTGTTGGAGCTGGGGGTTTTTTTTGAGACGTTCAGCAGCCACACTCTCTAGTCAAGAGTCCTGAGGTTTGTTGCTGCTCCACTTTCATCCTCATATCCAGCTTCCAGCCCTTTTCTTCTCTCTGTCCAGTGTGTCTTTTGTGTTCCTTTCTTGTCCTGTGTGCTCCCCATCCCATTCCCGTTCCCTACGGAGGGGGAGGGTGTGGAGACTGGGGGCTCCGACGTGGTTTGGGGCACCCCAAGGTCCCTGGGAAAGGGAGCCGGGCTGCGCTGGAGGAGCAGGTGAGTCGGGCATGGGGGGGGGGGGGGGTCATGCTGGGTGCCAGAACATTGACAGGGAGGGGTGGGTGTAGAATGCATGAAAAACAGAACCATAAAAAATAGCTAAATATAGTCTAAAAGGAATGTTTAAATGCTTTTTATTTGGGTAGAGGCACGGTTTTTATAGCTAATATAAAAATAAAATATAAAGAATAGAAATAGATTGGTATACATGTAAAATATAATGAAATATAAGTAGCAAATATCTATGAAAAATCTAGTGTATAACAGAAATAATGCAAATATAAGAATATGTATAAATATAAAATAGAGCTATGAGAATGGGAATAAGAATGGGGTAAAACATCAGTGAGAAATGGAAAAAAACCACATGAAAAATGGTGGGAAAATCAGTGAGAAATGGAGAAAAATCAGTGAAAAACGGGGGGGGAATCTTTGAAAAATGGGGAAAAAAATCAGTGAGAAATGGGGGAAAAAAAATCCATGAAAAATGGGGGAATAAATCAGTGAGAAACGGGGAAAAGTGGGGGAAAAAATAATTGAGAAATGGGGAAAAAATCAGTGAGAAATGGGGGAAAAAATCCGTGACGAATGGCGGGAAAAGTCATTAAGAAATGGGGGAAAAATCAGTGAGAAACAGGGAAAAAAATCAATGAGAAATGGGGGAAAATTTGGGACAAAATCAGCGAGAAATGGGGGAAAAATCAGTGGTAAATGGGGGAAAAGTCGATGAAAAATGGGGGAATATTCAGTGAGAAATGGGGGGGGGGGGGGGAAATCAGTGAGAAATGGGGAAAAAATCCATGGAAAACAGGGAAACAATCCATGGGCAATGGCGGGAACAGAGCGAGCTGTTGTCGCTCGTGCTGTGGTGGCCGATGCTGTGGGGAAAAAATAAGTGAAAAATGGGGGCAATAATCAGTGATAAATGGGGAGAAAATCAGTGATTAATGGGCGGAAAAATGCATGAAAAATGGAAGGAAAAATTCAGAGAGAAATGGGGGCAAATATCAGTGATAAATGGGGAAAAAAATCAGTGATTAATGGGGGGAAAAATGAATGGAAAATGGGGGGAAAATTCAGAGAGAAATGGGGGCAAAAATCAGTGAGCAATGGGGGGGAAAATCGGGAAATATCCATGGAAAAATGGGGGGAAAAAATCAGTGAGAAATGGGGGAAAAAATCAGTGAGAAATGGGGAAAATATGGGAAAAAATCCACGAAAATTGCGGGAAAAAATGCATGAAAAATTGGGGAAAAATCAGTAAGAAATGGGGGAAAAAATCCATGAAAAATGGCGGGAAAAATCAGATCGGCGATCGATAGCTAATGCGTGCCTATGGATTAGATCGGCGATCGATTGATCACGACTACCGATCGATTATATCGGCGATCGATTGCTAATGCCTGCCGATCGATTAGATCGGCGATCGATTGATCGCGCCTGCCGATCGATTAGATCGGCGATCGATTGCTAATGCCTGCCGATCGATTAGATCGGCGATCGATTGATCGCGCCTGCCGATCGATTAGATCGGCGATCGATTGATCGCGCCTGCCGATCGATTAGATCGGCGCTCGATTGCTAATGCCTGCCGATCGATTAGATCGGCGATCGATTGCTAATGCCTGCCGATCGATTAGATCGGCGATCGATTGCTAATGCCTGCCGATCGATTCGATCGGCGATCGATTGCCAATGCCTGCCGATCGATTAGATCGGCGATCGATTGATCGCGCCTGCCGATCGATTAGATCGGCGATCGATTGCTAATGCCTGCCGATCGATTAGATCGGCGATCGATTGCTAATGCCTGCCGATCGATTCGATCGGCGATCGATTGCTAATGCCTGCGGATCGATTAGATCGGCGATCGATTGATCGCGCCTGCCGATCGATTAGATCGGCGATCGATTGCCAATGCCTGCCGATCGATTAGATCGGCGATCGATTGCTCATGCCAGCCGATCGATTGCTAATGCACACTATTTGCACACTCCTTGCACACCCTTTGCACTCATACAGAGGCAGGAGGTTTCTCAGTTCTGGTCGGGGTTTTTTGGGGCGTTCATTCCGGGGGATTTCCTCAAGGATTGGGACACGCCTTGATTCCATCCCTTGCCTGTCTCCCAAGCGCCACCCTGTGGGCAGAGCGCGGTACTGCGCGCCTGCCTCTCCCAAGATGGCGGCTCGGGTGTCGCGCCCCCGACCTTCTAACTCTGGCTGCAAAAGGAGGGTGGCACAGCAAGGAGCCCGCTCGCTCTAGTGGGATGCCTGCGCACGACGCCGACACCGATCCCACGGGTGCGATTTTCGGCGGCGTTTCCAATCGTGCGGACATCTCCTTCAGCCCGCTTCGGCCCGGGGAAGAGGGGCGGGGCCGCCAGCGATGGTGCCGGCGCAGCCCGGGCAGGCTCGGGGCGGAGCCGGGGCTTGGCGAGGCGGGGCACGGAGGTCCCGGGGACGGGACCGGGCGGGGCCGGGGCGGTGCTTTAGGGGCGGTCCCCAGTGGTCCCAGGCGGCACCGGGGGCGGGGCCGGGTGATCCCGGAGCGGTACCGAGCTGTGCTGGGGACGGTGCTGCAGGGGCGGTGCCGGGCCCGCCTCAGGGTGATTGAATGCCCAGAAATCGCCTCCTCTGCCCCGTGCTCACACTGAGCTGCGGGCTGCAGCGTGCTGTCGGAGCTCCGCACACAGCACGGATTTGGGCTTCCCCTCCTCTCAAACCCTCTCCCCCTTCTTCCTCCTCCTCATCTTCCCCTTTTTCCTCTCCCTCCGCCTCGCCCCCCTCCCCGGGCCCCTGACTCCCCCCGGGATCCCCTCCTCCGGAGGCGGCCCTTCCGAACCGACCCCCCCTCCAAGCCCCGGAGCTCGAGACCATTAAGGTAAGCTTTGGAATTGAAATATCAGGATATTCACTGGCCTGAAATTTCAGGATTGTACGATTTTTTCTTGAAGCAGTTGCCTTTGCTGCAGGATTGTGTGGTCACCAGTCTCCTTTCCTGTGACTCTTGTTGAAATTTGCTGTCAGATAACCGGCTAGTAACGAAATATTTGACAGAAATCAATGCTGTGAACGGACTTCACTGCAGCAGTTGATGAAAGAGCAAAGAAAATGTCTGTCGTGTTTACGCACCCCCCCGAGGCTGAATGAATTCTGATACTGTAATAAATCAGTGCAGTTGGTGCCTGCAAAGGTCTTGACATTGATCAAGAAGATATTACTTTGGATTTTTACTTTTTATCAGCGTTTCTTTAATCTGTGCTTCAGCACTCTAGCCTTTCATAAGTCTTCTCCGGTTTCCTCTGGCCCTGCAGAGTAGTCCTCTCTGTTATTGTCTGATCCCAGCTTTGATGCAAGGAGGACTTTTTGTCTTGAAAATTAGCATCCCCCTCCGCATATTTAAATTAGTTATTTGACTTTTGAGAAAAAGCTGGTCAGCTCGAAGTCCACCAGACACCAGAGGCTGCTGTTTTTAGCACCTTATTCAAAGAGGACATCCTTTAGTTACCTAAGGAGGGGTAGAGATTTACCCCTAGGAATAAGGAATAAATGCAAGCAGACTGTCCTGCCAAGAAAAAAATCCAGTTACAGTGACTGAATTCGGGTTTAGTTGCCCTTGATCCTTGCAAGGGATTAAAGGCAGGTTCACTTGGTCTCCCAGCAATGAATGTCTCAACCGAAAGCTGCTCAAAATGTGCCGTTTTTCTGATGGTTTTGGATTCTTTTGCCAGGTGGGAACATGGACTGCTTGACTTGTTCCTGTGTCCACTTTCCACTTCAGTCCTTTGCATTTTCTCTGAAGGGAAAGCAGGAACAGGGAAGTTGGGGCAGTTCCGTCAGCAGAAAGGCTGCTAAGAATAGATGGTAAGGACTTACTTTTCTGCACAGTGCCATGTAACTGAAGGCTCGTTTTTGGATTTCACATTCTGTTCCTGCCCGGTTTTGTGAGAGCTGCAGGTGCATTTCTGTTTCCAGACCCTGCCAAAAATAGTCGCTTATATTATAATGAATCCTTTTTCCTTCATGTTTTCTTGCTTGAAATGAATTCCCCTGTCAGACTGATGTGAGCAGCAGTTATTTTTAGAGCTGCTGGTGTTGTACACGGAGTAACTGTAGAACAAATGAGTTGTGATGGCTTCCTTGTATTTGATGTGTGGAGAGGAGCAAAGGCACAGATTCATCCTGTGTAATTGCAGTCGTCCAACGTAGGTGCCAGGGTCGGGAAGCTGGGCAAGGTTTCCTCTCTTGCTGGGCCTTAGGGGGAGGGAGCTGAACCATGGTGTCACTCGGATTCCTTCCTCTTCTCCCTCCTCCTTTCTTGCTTGTAGAGCTGGAGCTCGGGGTCACCGAGTTTGGGTGCTCGCAGTCAGAGCCTGAATTTGGAGAGCAGGAAAGCGGGGGGAAGTTTCTAGGCACGTCAAAGCCTGTCTCTAGGGTGTGGGACTTGTTGGTCTTCCTCACCACCCCCAGCAACTTGCACTTCTCTCTGGACCTTGCTGTGGTCACAGCCCACTGCTCATTTATGTGACTGTTCATCCGTCTGCCTGATTGCTTTAAGTACAAGTAGCCTGATTCAGGTTTAATTTAGCAATGATTTTCCTCTGTTTCATCGGTAGTTTTCTAAAACTCCCCTACAGGCTATTTTGAAGGTGCTTTTTTTTTTTTTAACTGCCTGTGATGATAGAAAGCTGTACGGCCCTCTGAAAGCAGTATAACCTGCTTTCCAGAAATTACAGAAGTAGGATTTTTATTGTCCACTATGCAGCTGAAGTCCCCCTAGTGAGCCTCTTGTGAACTGAGGGTGAGGAGAGCGGCAGATACGACTCCTCATCAACCTGCTCTTCTTTTCGTTCCTAAAAGAAGGAAGCATGAAGGTAACTATAGAAAAAGATCTGCATCCCTCGGGGTTTTGTATTTTAGGTGTTTTGAGGTTTATTTACACACCTTCTCCTTTGTTTCCTGGACAGGTTTTACGTGACAGTGGAGCGTTTGAGTACACGTGGAAGGAGCTTTCAATTTGGCTGGAGCACTTGGATAATACAAAAGAAGACCAGAAGGAAGCAGTGATTCAGTTTTTGGAAAAGGTAACGGTGTTCAAATCAGCTGGATAAAAAAATGCAAAGAATAGTGTTAGTGGAAACTGGAGGTCTTGTTGCTATTGTTGAGAAACCTGTCAAAGACCAGCGAATGAATTCTGAGAAAAGCCTTGTTTGGGATTCTTTATACGGAGGTGGCATCCTTCTTGTGTTCAGTGGGAGGGCAGCCAAATGATTTGTAGGAAAATGAAATCCAAAAAGATCAGCTGTTATTACAGCATTGTCGGTGTAAGGGTAGAGTGGTGTAGGTGTGGGTAGCTTTGATCTCCTCTTTAGGTGCCAACATTATCAGAGCTCAGTAGATGGTGGTCCTTGACAAGGAAAGGTGACACTTGCTGTTTACTCTTCAGGATGTTGAATGCCCAGTGCTTTGCCTCCACTGTGGTCTGCCCAGGTACTCGGTGTGTGGTCGCAGTCTAGGTGCCAAGTTGTGGTGGGTTTTTGTTTTTCCATCAGTGTGGCCTGTAGAGCAGGAACTGTAGACAGAATCCTGCAGAAGTGCTATGGAAGTTGTCCTCATAAAAGCTGCCCAGCTTTCAGCACGTGGTCGTTCTCAGTACCGTGTGGTTCCCCTGCACTTGCCAGCCAGCAGGTGCACTTACCTTTCTCCCCACCTTTGCTGACAGATCCTGCTGAAGCTGGTGACCAACCCCTGTCCCTACACTGACAAGGCAGCAGACCTGGTTCAGGCAGCCAGCACGCTCCAGGTGGCTCTGTTTAAACAGGACTCTGATAACATCAGCATCCCCGTCTCTCACATTGATGGTATGTGGTAACCTGTCAACATCCCAACTCCATGACTTGGGGATACACTTTCTAGCCCTAATCAGCAAACTGGGGATGGATAACTCTGGCAATCCTGTTAAGTAAGGGCCCTCCAGGATTCAGCTCTCCACGTGTTCTTGGTATCAGAAGTCGAAGTGGAATTGCCAAGTTGCCGCTTTACCTCTGAAAGTAATTTCTGCCGTGGCTGTGCCACTTGAACGGTATTTGAAATCTCTCTTCATGCTCTTGCAGCAGCGTTTTTGAACTCAAATGGAAATCTAGCCCTTCTGCCTGGGACTGTTGACAGAGTCATGGAATCCCAGAGTGGTTTGGCCGGCAAGGCTCCTTAAATCTCATCCAGTTCCAGCCCTGCCATGAACAGGGACACCTTTCAGTAGCCCGGGCTGCTCCAAGCCCCAGTGTCCTGCCTGGCTTTGGACACATCCAGGGATCCAGGAGCAGCCGCAGCTGCTCCGTGCTGGACAGCAGCATTGAAAGGCAGAGTGAAGGTTCAGCTGTAATTTAGGGGTTGCACTTAACGTTGTATTGTGTGACAAATGTGGCTTTCATCCTTTTTTTAAATTTTTTTTTTTTTAATTAAAAAGAATTAAAAAGATGCCTTGTATTCCTGGAGTGTTGCATTCTACGTCTGTTGTTTTTCCTGTTAGTCTGGATTCTTGCTTTGATGTTTTTCTTCACTTATTAGATGTCCTGGATATGGTGGATGTCCTGCTCGAGGACAGTGATGGCTTTGATGAAGAAGTTGGGTTCTCTTTAAATGAAGACGTGATCATTTCCCTTCAGTGCTGTTGTCCCTGCTGCATTAGAAGCCAGGAATGAACAAGTCCACGTGGGCCTGGATGCTGATCCCTCTTGCTGGTCCATGACAGCATGTGACAGGTGAGATTTCCAGGTGTCTGATTTAGCAGGAAACTGGTTTGTTCCTTCTTGTGAGGAGGCTCATTGGCTTTGCATGGGCAAAGCCACTCCACGTTTTCCATCTAGGAACAGAGCTGGGGAGCTGTTTTAAAACAGAGTCCCAGAGGTAAACAGCTTGGCTCGGTATTTCTGTGTGGGAATAGAAGAATATCTGTGTCTTCTGATTTTTCTCTCGTCTTTCTTCCACAGGTGTTTTTGTATTCCTGACTTGGGTTTCCATCGGGGACACGTGGCTTGGAGCTCAGGAGCCGGATCTGTTCCTTGCCCACGGCAGATTGGTCTGCACTAGTGCAGGTGAGGAATTACAGGACGGCTTGGGAACTCGGAAACAAGGAGAAGCAAGTCTTATGTGTCTTTGCAAAAAGATTTGGCTACCACAGGGCATTAATTCAGGGAGTTAAGACTTCATCTTTAACGTTCTGTGCTCTGCCAGCATCACTGCGAGCCCTGAAAGCCTCCTGAGCTGTTCTCATACAGACCTATCTTGTTTGGTCAAAAAAAAAATCTTAGTTTAGTTTCGTCCAAGAAAAGTTACTACTCTGTGCGAGCTCATGGGGAAGCTTTTATTCGGCATCTCTCAGTGGGACATTGAAAGTCCAACTTCCCATTTCTTGCACAGTCTGAGAGGCAGTATTACTTTCTATCATTTTTATCACAGGCATTTTAAACTTTTTGAGGAACCGGCAGGACTGTTTGTGCGGAGGCGTGCGGTTCACAGCCATCCTCTGTCCAACGTAGGATGGGAAAAAAAGGCTGGAGAGCTTCCTACAAGGGGCTGTAAGTGCAAATGACCAGGAGCCCGGGGTTTAGTCATGATGATTTAGTATTTCTTAAAAGACTCTGATTGATTTCATGATGCCAAAACCAGTATGGATAGAAGACTGAAGTCGGGAATCACGATGGTCTCCTTGGGTTTAAAAAGCTTTAATGGTGTTTCAAGACATTTGTATGAGACCTGGTTTGTTTTTTCTTACCCTTTTATTCAATCAAAAAAAAAAAAAAAAAAAAAAAGCCTTGATCCATCACTGCTGCTGTGATGTGTGACAAATGCCTGTCCTCCCTCCACGTGGAACAGGTGAGAGGTGGAACTGAAGCCCAAAGAGTTTTCTGCCCACTGATAATATGTGAGTCATATTGGGAATTCTCTGCAGAATGGCAACAGTTGTTCTTGAATTTGGCCATGAGGGGAGTGGAACATGGCAGCCCGGGTCTGAGAAGGTGCAGTGCCAGAAGGAGAAGCTTTGAAATGTAAATCAGGATTGATTCAGGTGACTCGCGACCGCGTGCTGTGCCCAGGTCCTTAGTAGAAATACTGTGCAGGGAAAAGCCAGAGCTGCCTGTGCTATGAGCTGAATTTTTTATTGGGGGGGGGGGGGGGGGGGCGGTGTGTGAAATAAGAATGAGGTGCAAATGAGGGAATTGCTTGTGTGTGTGAATATTCTTGTCCTAAAGGAGCGCTGCCCGGTGCTCCTCCCTTCCTGTGCCCCTCTCCTGGTGAGCCTCTGTCCTGCTGGCCGTGCCTCTCTGTCTCCGTGCCTGTGCTGCTCCTTGCCCGTCTTTGCCCGCCCCGCACGGGCTGTGCTCGCTTCCTCTCTGGCTCCTGGGTTCCCTCTTTGTCATGGTACCCCTCAGTCCTTGCTGTGTGTTTGGCACTCTCTGTCTTTTCTCCGTCCTTCTCTGTGCCTCTGTGGTGCTCCCTGTGCCGTTGTTTCCCGTGGGATCCTTGTGTCCCGGTCACTGTCTGTCCTAGGGTGATGTTATGGTGTTTCTATCTCCAATCATGTGTCCTGATTATGTTTGGTATTATGTCCTGTGCTTCCAGGACTGACTCTGAGAGTGAAGCTTTGTTTTGTCTTGTTATCAGCCGGCTCACCTCCCCCATGGTCTATGTTTAGGAGAGGTTTTAGGAGAGGTTTTAGCTCGGTTTGCTTGCTTGCTTGCTTGCCTGCTTGCTTGCTTGCTTGCTTGCTTGCCTGCTTGCTTGCCTGCTTGCTCGCTTCTGCCTCTTTTTCTTTCCTTCGCTTTGCCCTTGCTTTTTTCTTATTAGTTAGTTCAGCTAGGCAGTCCAACTTTTTCCCTGGACTGTTTTCTCTTCCACCCCGTCCCCTCCCTCTCCTGGATACCATCTGAACCTGTTCCGGACGGGGACCTGGGAAACCCCAAGAAACACCGGGAGTCTACACTCTGTCACCTGCAGCAGCCATTCCCAAGCGCCAGAGACTGATAACTGGGCGACCACTCGCCAGAGAGACTGAACTCGTCATCCCTTCAGAACGGTGAAAGAGTTTTTTGTCAGCTGGTGTTGTCTTTTTTCCCTGTGCTGGGGAGTGTCTTGCTTGTTAAATAAAGAGGTTTTTTTCTCCCACTCTTCTCCGAGGAAATTCTTCCCGAACCCGGTGGGGTGGGGGGGAGGAGTCGTGGGGTTTGCTGTCTGGGGGCTCCTTCTGGAGGTTTTCCCCCAAATTTGCCCAAAACCAGGACACTGTCCCTGTTCATTTTTAATCCCTCCCTCTTGTGCTGCCCATCCAGCATGCCAGGGGTTTCTTTTCGTTTTTTGGTTATTTTTCGTTTTCATTTTTCTTCTTCTTTTTTTTTGGTGGGGGTTCCATTTCATCGTGCACCTTGATGTTGATTTTCTTCCCGTGTCCTCTCTGCTGCCCCTCCTCCTTTCTGCCCCTTGTCCCCTGTGTCTGCAGGGCTGGGGAGGAACTTCAGCCCTTGTGGGGGTTGCCCTCCCTTTTCTGGTGTCAGCAGAGTCACTTTCTGTGGGATGGACACATGGGAGGGGTTGCAGTCAAGTGCCCTGCTGCTGTCCAGGGCAGTTGGAGTCGTTCTGTGCCTTCTTTGGGGTGAGGAAAAAAGGCTGAGGGGGGCTCCGACGTGGTTTGGGGCACCCCAAGGTCCCTGGGAGAGGGAGCCGGGCTGCGCTGGAGGAGCAGGTGAGTCGGGCATGGGGGGGGTCATGGTGGGTGCCAGAACATTGAGAGGGAGGGGTGGGTGTAGAATGCATGAAAAACAGAACCTTAAAAAACAGCTAAATATAGTCTAAAAGGAATGTTTTATTGGTTTGTGTTTGGATAGAGGTAGGGTTTTTTTATAGATACTGTAAATATAAAAGATAAAGAATAAAAATATATAAGCAAATATAAGAAACCAATATATAAATATATTACATTACATTATATTTTGTTATGAAAATAGAAATATATAAATATTTAGACTTTAAAAGGAATGTTTTATTGTTTTTTATTTGGTTAGAGGAGGGTTTTTAATAAATAATATAAATAATATTGGCAAAAATATACAAATATGCAAAAATAGATACTGACATAAAATTATTATAACTATATATGCATATATATATGTAAGTATAAATCTATAGAAATAAATATAAATATAAAATACATGTATGTAGTATGTAATATAAATAATTTATCGATTTTAATATGTTATATTAAATAGTATGTTATAATAGAATGTAAATAGCATCTAGTATATTAATATACTAGTAAAAACTACATTAAATAGTATATAAATATAGAATACACAATATAGACATATAAATCTACAGATATAAATATGAAAACTAAATAGAAAAATATATTCAAATAGAATTTAAAATAATGGAGTTTTTTGTTTCTATTTGGTTAGAGGCAGAGCTTTTAAATAAATAATATTAAAAACTATGAACCTACAAATATAGATGGATATAGATAAAATAGAAATAACATTAGTAATATAAATCTATGTATATAATGAATAATAAAATAATATTGTATATATGATAAATAGAATAGCAATTAAATTGAATATATGAAATATGTCTAGATTATGACTATAAATTAAATATTAAAAAATAGATGATTTCTATATATAAAAGGGTTTTTTTTTCATTTGGTCAGAGGCAGGGCATTTTTAGTTTGGGTCGGGGTTTTTTTGGGGCGTTCATTGAGAGGATTTTATGACGGGTGGGGACTCTGGTGCTTGGAACTCTCTCCCTTCTCTGTCTGTCCCTGACAGGGCGGCAGTGCCGGGCTGAGTTGGGCGGCAGTGCTGCCGCCGTGTGGACACAGGCGGGTACTGCACCGTGCCCCTCTCAGGATGGCGGAAGGGCCCGCGGGCCGGGACCCAGCCCTGCGGCAGCGCTCAAGATGGCGGCCTCTCTAGGACCCCGGCGGATAGGCGTCTACGTAAAACGCCTGCCCGCGCCCGCCGGCGCCCTCACGCCCGCGGCACCGCGGACCGCGCGGCCGTTGTCGGCACGCTCTGAAACGTCCGGGAAAATTGTCGGCGAGCGGATCGGCGTCGGCGATGTAATCAGGCATCTTATGCCTACACACCGGGGTCCTGATTTTTTCCCGCCCTTTCTGCCGCCATTTTGGGAAGGTCAGGCGGGGTGCCGCCCGAGGCGCCATTTTGAGAGTGCGGACACACTCAAGATGGCGGCCACTCTAGGACCCCGGCGGATAGGCGTTTACATAAAACGCCTGCCCGCGCCCGCCGCGCCTTCACGCCCGCGGCACCGCGGACCGCGCGGCCGTTGTCGGCACGCTCTGAAACGTCCGGGAAAATTGGCGACGAGCGGATCGGCGTCGGCGATGTAATCAGGCATCTTATGCCTACACACCGGGGTCCTGATTTTTTCCCGCCCTTTCTGCCGCCATTTTGGGAAGGTCAGGCGGGGTGCCGCCCGAGGCGCCATTTTGAGAGTGCGGACACACTCAAGATGGCGGCCTCTCTAGGACCCCGGCGGATAGGCGTCTACGTAAAACGCCTGCCCGCGCCCGCCGCGCCCTCACGCCCGCGGCACCGCGGACCGCGCGGCCGTTGTCGGCACGCTCTGATACGTCCGGGAAAATTGTCGGCGAGCGGATCGGCGTCGGCGATGTAATCAGGCATCTTATGCCTACACACCGGGGTCCTGATTTTTTCCCGCCCTTTCTGCCGCCATTTTGGGAAGGTCAGGCGGGGTGCCGCCCGAGCCGCCATTTTGAGAGTGCGGACACTCTCAAGATGGCGGCCTCTCTAGGACCCCGGCGGATAGGCGTTTACATAAAACGCCTGCCCGCGCCCGCCGGCGCCCTCACGCCCGCGGCACCGCGGACCGCGCGGCCGTTGTCGGCACGCTCTGAAACGTCCGGGAAAATTGTCGGCGAGCGGATCGGCGTCGGCGATGTAATCAGGCATCTTATGCCTACACACCGGGGTCCTGATTTTTTCCCGCCCTTTCTGCCGCCATTTTGGGAAGGTCAGGCGGGGTGCCGCCCGAGGCGCCATTTTGAGAGTCCCGACACGCTCAAGATGGCGGCCTCTCTAGGACCCCGGCGGATAGGCGTCTACATAAAACGCCTGCCCGCGTTCGCCGGCATAAAAATAAATATGCATAAATATAAACATGCACAAACGTTAACCTGCATAGATATAAACATAAACATAAACATAATCATAAACATAATCATAAACATGCAAAACAATAATAATAAATATAAATATAAACATAATTAGAAATAGAAATACAAACATTAATAAAATCAGTGAGAAATGGGGTAAAATCAGTGAGAAATGGGGGGGAAAACCCATGAAAAATGATGGAAAAATCAGAGAGAAATGGGGGAAAAATCGGTGAGGAATGGGGAAAAAGATCAACGAAAAATTGGGAAAAATCAGTCAGAAGTGGGGGATAAAAATCAGTGAGAAATGGGGAAAAAAATCAGTGATTAATGGGCGGGAAAATGCATGAAAAATGGGGGGAATAATTCCGAGAGAAATGGGGGCAAATATCAGTGACAAATGGGGGGGAAAATCAGGAAATATCCATGAAAATTGGGGGAAACATCCATGAAAAATGGCGGAAAAAATCAGTGAGAAATGGGGAAAAATGGGGAAAAAGGAGTGATAAACGGGGGAAAAAAATCAGTGAGAAATGGGGAAAAATGGGGAAAAAATCCACGAAAAATGGGGGGAAAAATCCATGAAAAATCAACGGAAAAATCAGTGAGAAATGGGGAAAACATCATGGTGAAATGGGGAAAAAATCAGAGAGAAATGGGGAAAAATCATTGAAAAATGGGGGATAAAAATCAGTGAGAAATGGGGGGGAAATGGGGAAAAACATCAGTGAGAAATGGGGAAAAAAATCTTTGATAAATTGGGGCAAAAATCATTGAGAAATGGGGAAAAAAATCAGTGAGAAATGGGGAAAATTTGGGAAAAATCCACGAAAATTGCGGGAAAAAATGCTTGAAAAATTGGGGAAAAAAATCCGAGAGAAAATCCCCGGGAATCCCCGGGAAAATCCCCCCGGAATCCCCGAGAAAATCCCCCGGAATTCCCCGGGAAAATCCCCCTGAATTCCCCGAGAAACTCATCCCGGAATCCCCGTGATAATCCGTCCGCTATCCCCGAGAAAATCCCCCAGGAATCCCCCAGAAAATCTCCCCGAAATCCCCGGGATAATCTCCCCGGAATCCCCGAGAAAATCCGCCCCGAATCCCCTGGAAGATTCCCCCGGAATCCCCGAGAAAATCCCCCCAGATTCCCCGGAAAATCCCCCCGGAATACTCTGCAATATCCCCCCGGAATCCCCTGGATAATCCCCCCGGAATCCCCGAGAAAATCCCCCCGGAATTCCCCGGGAAAATCCCCCCGGAATTCCCCGGGAAAATCCCCCGGGAATCCCCGAGAAAATCCCCCCGGAATCCCCGAGAAAATCCCCCCGGAATTCCTCGGGAAAATCGCCCCGGAATACTCGGGAAAATCCCCCCGGAATCCCCGGGGAAATCCCCACGGAATCCCCGAGAAAACCCCCCCGAAATACTCGGGAAAATCCCCCCGGAATCCCCGAGAATATCCCCCCGGAATATTCGGGAAAATCCTCCCGGAATCCCCGAGAAAATCCACCCGGTATCTCCGGGAAAATCCTCCCGAAATCCTCGAGAAAATCCCCCCGGAATCCACGTGAAAATCCCCCCGGAATACTCGGCAAAATCCCCCCGGAATCCCCGAGAAAATCCCCCCGGATTCCCCGGGAAAATCGCCCCGGAAAACCCGAGAAATTCTTCCAGGAATTCCCTGGGAAAATCCCTCCGGAATCCCCATGAAAATCCCCCGGAATCCCCGCGAATATCCCCCCGGAATCCCCGGGAAAATCCCCATGAATTCCCCGGGAAAATAATCTCGGAATCCCCGAGGAAATCTCCCCGGAATCACCGAGATAATGGCCCCGGAATACCCGAGAACATCCCCCGGAATTGCCCGAGAAAATCATCCCGTAATCCCCGAGGAAATCCCCCCGGAACACTCGGGAAAATCCCCCCGGAATTCCTCGTAAAATCACCCCGGATACCCCGGGAAAATCCCTCCGGAATCCCCCGAAAAATTCCCCCCGGAATACTCGGGAAAATCCCCCCGGAATCCCCTGGAAAAACCCCCCGGAATCCCCTGGATAATCCCCCCGGAATCCCCGAGAAAATCCCCCCGGATTCCCCTGAAAATCCCTCGGAATTCCCCGGGGAAATCCTCCCGGAATCCACGAGAAAATCCGCCCGGAATTCCCGGGAAAATCCTCCAGAAATCCCCGAGAAAATCCCCCGGAGTCCCCGGGAAAATCAACCCGGAGTCCGATGGAAAATCCCCCCGGAATCCCCGAGAAAATCCCCCGGAATTCCCCTGGAAAATTCCCCCGGACTCCCCGAGAAATTCCTCCCGGAATCCCCGGGAAAATCCCCCCGGAATCCAGGCGAAAATCCCCCAGAAATCCCCGTGAAAGCCCCCCCGGAATCCCCAAGAAAATCTCCCCGGAATCCCCGAGAAAATTCGCCCGTAATACTCGGGAAAATATGCCCGGAATCCCCTGGAAAATCCCCCCGGAATCCCCTGGAAAATCCCCCCGGAATCCCCGACAAAATCCCCCCGGAATCCCCGGAAAATGCCCCCCGAATCCCCGGGATACTCACCCCGAGATCCCCGGGAAAATCCCCTGGAATTACCAGGGAAAATCCCCCCGCAATCCCAGGGAAAATCCCCCCAGAATCCCCGCGAAAATCGGCCCCGAATCCCCTGGAAAATTCCCCCGGAATCCCCGGAAAATCCCCCAGGAATCCCCGGGAAAATCCCCCAGGTATCCCCGAGAAAATCCCCCTGGAATCCCCTGGATAATCCCCATGGAATCCCTTGGAAAATCCCCCAGGAATCCCCGAGAAAATATGCCCGGAATCCCCTGGAAAATCCCCCTGGAATCGCGGGGAAAATCCCCCCGGATTTCCCGGGAAAAATCCCCCCGGAATCCCCGATAAAATCTCCCCGGAATCCCTGAGAAAATCCCCCCGGAATCCGCGAGAAAATATGCCCAGAATCCCCGATAAAATCCCCCCGGAATCCCCGGGAATATCCCCCAGGAATCGCCGATAAAATCCCCCCGGAATCCCCCAGAAAATCCCCCCGGAATTCCGCGGGAAAATCCCCCCGGAATCCCCGAGAAAAACCTCCCGGAATCCCCGCGAAAATAGCCCCAGACTCCCCGGCATAATCCCCACGAAATCCCCTGGAAAATCCCCCCGGAATTCCCGGGAAAATCCCCCCGGAATCCCCGAGAAAATCCCCCGGAATTCCTCGTAAAATCCCCCTGGAATCCCCGGGAAAATCCCTCCGGACTCCCCGAAAAAATCCCCCGGAATACTCGGGAAAATCCCCCGGGAATCCCCGAGAAAATCCCCATGGAATTTCCCGGGAAAATCACCCCGGAATCCCCGAGAAAATTCTCCCGAAATACTCGGCAAAATCCCCCAGGAATCCACGGAAAATTCCCCGGAATCCAGGAGAAAATACCCCGGAATCCCCATGAAAATCCCCCCGGAATCTCCGAGAGAATCCCCCGGTATCCCCGCGAATATCCCCCCGGAATCCCCGGGAAAATCCCCATGACTTCCCCGGGAAAATAATCTCGGAATCCCCGAGAAAATCTCCCCGGAATCACCGAGATAATGGCCCCGGAATACCCGAGAACATCCCCCGGAATTGCTCGAGAAAATCATCCCGTAATCCCCGAGGAAATCCCCCCGGAACACTCGGGAAAATCCCCCCGGAATTCCTCGTAAAATCACCCCGGATACCCCGGGAAAATCCCTCCGGAATCCCCCGAAAAAATCCCCCCGGAATACTCGGGAAAATCCCCCCGGAATACTCCTGAAAATCCTCCCGGAATTCCCGAGAAAATCCCCCGGAATTCCCTGAGAAAATCGCCCCGGAATCCCAGTGAAAATCCCCCCGGAATCCCCGTGAAAATCCCCCCGGAATCCTCGGGAAAATCCCCCAGGAATCCCCTGGAAAATCCCCATGGAATCCCTTGGAAAATCCCCCAGGAATCCCCGAGAAAATATGCCCGGCATCCCCTGGAAAATCCCCCTGGAATCGCGGGGAAAATCCCCCCGGATTTCCCGGGAAAAATCCCCCCGGAATCCCCCAGAAAATCTCCCCGGAATCCGCGAGAAAATATGCCCAGAATCCCCGATAAAATCCCCCCGGAATCCCCGGGAATATCCCCCAGGAACCCCCGATAAAATCCCCCCGGAATCCCCCAGAAAATCCCCCCGGAATCCCCTGGAAAATCCCCCCGGAATTCCCGAGAAAATCCCCCCGGAATCCCCGGAAAATCCCCGCGGAATTCCGGTCCATTTCTGTAGGAGAATAGTTTGTAAGGATAGTGCAGAAGGCACTAGTTGCCAACGAGTTACAGCTGTACTGACTAGCAAGGAGTGGAAACAGCCTTGCCTGCCCAGTGAGGCTGGTTGTTATAAAAGCGTGGGTCAGCTGGCTGCCAGTTTCACTAAGCACAGCTCCAGCTGGAGGTGCAGAGCCTGCTGCAGTGTGGGCTGGAGCCTGCTGGCTGTGCTGCGAGGAGGAAGGGACACGTGGCCGTGCAAGGGATGGACAAGGTGAGAGGATGCTGTGTGTGGGACAGACAGGCTCAGGTGGCTGGGGAAGGGACAGGCTGGGGTTTAGCCAGTCGTACAGAGGAGAGGAGGAGTCGGGGCTGTGTGGAGCTGCCTGTGAGAAAAGGAGTCAGAGTTGCCTCAAAGAAATCTGTGGAGAGAAGGCATGAAAAGTGTGTAATGAAAGACTAATGTTGGTGCCTGTCATGTCTGTCTTGATATAATTGCTACACGTTTTCTCGGAATGCTTGAATTTAGACATAAAATGAAAACTTTATTATAAGAAAGGAATGCATTTCTCACCAAAGTGGTGTAGGGTGGGGGATCACAACTCACAGATGGCCTGGAAGCGGAACGGCCACAGGGGTTACTGTAACTGGGCCTCCAGTACCAAAGCCCCAGTGGGTTTAAAGGCTAGAGCTGGGCTGGGATTAGCACGGGCTATGCAGCTGGGCTCATGCACAGGTCTGTCAGCACTCCTACCCGAGGACAGTCCCTCACCTAGGGAGAGGTTCTAGGCCTGGAGATGAGGCTGAGTTTGGGAAGGGTGATGAGGACATGGTTAGGGAGGGATGTAAATGCATATCAAAAGACTTAATTTTGAGGGGTGGCAAGCATTAGCTATAAACCAGTAAGTATTTACAGCTAAAGGCTGGAGGTGGGGGCTGTCTGAGGAGGACAGGACTGTTTAAGGCTGAAGTTGGAAGAGAAACCTTGGTGAAGCTTTTGCGTTAGAAACGGCCTCACCTGCCAAATCAGATTTTTGTCTTCAGGATTGCATGAGTGAGGATGCCACAGCCAAGGAAAAGGTTCAGGTTTGGGAGGCAAAGGCGAGTTAGGCAGGGCTGCAGGGCTGGGGCTTGGCTGTTTCCATACTGCTCAGGGCAGCAAAGGGTAGCTGGCTCACTGGGCCTTGGATCTAGAACTCTTTCTGGAACAAGGTGGAGAGCTGAGGTTCATGCAAGGGGCCAGGAATTCTTTGTCTGACTGGAAAATGCCAGAGGGGCAGTGTGTGACTCGGATAGGATGATATGTTCGTCTGGCGAGAGTCACAAAAGAATATTTTGGTTTACTGATAACTGGGCAGCTCAGAAGTTACTACTTGACTTAGTTGCTGCTCCCATCTGTTGCACACATAAACAGAGCAAAGCAGACGAATTCTCTCGGAGCCTGAGGTCTTTGACTGGCCCTCCAAAAATGCTGCCCGCTAAAAAACAGACGTGGGGGAGGAAAGTTGTCAGATACAATAGAGCAAGAAAAGGACACGGGCTTCAAAGTGCCCTCCAGCAGACCACGGAAGTGACCTGTCTGGAAGTGAAACCAGCAGTCTGCTTCCCCAGCCTCCTGGAAGCCTCTAACAGCTACACAGGCAGTGAGGGGAGAGAACAATTCAACCTAAAAATAATTTTCAGTAGCGTTCTGCACTGCTGTTAAAAATACTGCAACCAGGGAATGTGGTGTGGTGATAACTATTAGGCCTGTAAGTCTGGTAACTGGGGCTTTTAGCTCAAACATCTCGGTATGGCTACTTTGAGCCTTGTAAAAGCTGCGTTAAGTCCAATTTCTTGGGTAGTTCTACTACCTCTAGCCTTGCTTTTCATCCCCTCAGTAACAAAGCAACTCCCTCTCGAGAATGTTATTTACTTTCCATATGATGTGCCTACCAATTTCTGGAATTGCAAATGTCTTTGGACACATGCGTAAATTTAAGTTTCAAGAAAGCTGTCAAGCTAAAACAAAGGCTTGCCATAATGCAGAAGAAAATGTTTTATGGAAGAACTGAGAGGTCCCTACCTGGGCATAGAATTTGCTATACTAAGGTGTGTTCCAAACGGATCTGCCATCTAAACAAGCAGAAAAATAGTTGGAATGTAGTGAGTTCAATTTAACTACTGCTAGAAATAGGAATTATTAGCAGAGCTTGGAGCATGATATCACTAGCAGCAGTAAGACGCTTTTAGCTTGCTTCTCATAAATTACTTGTAAAAAGCATTTGTACCTAGTGTGTAGCAATTAATATTTCCCCATTTTCTTCCCCCCCGCCCCCCAGTCTCAGGTACTCCTTTTATTTTACCCTTTTCTGTCTTGTAACATCACCTTCCTTTATTTTATTCTATCTTCTGTTCTCAGAACATCGCAGCATCCTCTGTCAATGTGAAAGCATTTGTTCATCCTGTCTTGGAATGGCTGTCAATGTTGCCCTCTTCTGGATCACTTTTTTTTTTTTTTTTTTTTTTTTTTTTTTTTTTTTTTTTTTTAACAATATGTTGCTAAATGTCAGGAAAATTAATCCACAAACACCAGCGGTTTATGTCCAAAAAGGAAACAGAGGAGTCCTTTTTGCTTTATTCGAATAAAGGGAGAGGCCATGGGACATTCCCCTGGGATCTCTCAAATTTTTGGAGGACGCAGCCTCCTTTTTATCCTATTTTCCCGGCCGCATTTCCCTCTCTCTTTTCCCATTGGCTGAGGTACTTGAGAGGCACAGACTTCCCGGAACGCCTGATACCTGAAATTCCCCTCTAATGTAGAACCCTCCCTTTTAATTTTTAATTCTTATAGAATTCATAGTTTCCCCCCGTTGCTTCTTTCATCTTTCGATATCCAATTTCATTTATCAGCAGCCCCGCAGTTTGTTTGTAAAGGCAAATATCTCTTTTCATTCATCAATCAGTGGAATCCATCCCATTGTTTCTTTTATCTCTCAGTGCTAGCCTTATCTACAGGCTGATCCACAGCTCATTTGTAAAGACAAATTCAACATTCCTCTCAGCTAATAAATGAGAAGTTAGCTGAAAAAAGTAAAAAGTGGATTTTTTTTCTGGTGTGTGTCGGACAATACAGTGGAGAGAATTTGCGGGAGGATGATCGAGGATATCCTATTATAATATCGTTCTCGGACATTTTACTATTTTAGATCATCAGTTGTATTCTGAAAGAAATCTATTTTAATGATATGTGTACGTTTGCACGAAGTTATAGTTAAATATAGCTTGCGGCTGGGCTCTTTAATGACTAGGGGTATTTTTGGTTTTAATTCAATATTTTATGCTTGTGGTGTGTAGTGTGCTGATTTATTTTTTAATGTTATTTACTACGTGCGCTTTTGTTTTTGAGTGAAGGTAACTTTCTGGATGGTTTTGTATTTGAGGCAGAATGAATTGAAGTAGGTTTTTAAAACTGATTTTTCATATGTACGATGGGGAGTTTAGTAGGGGCAGCTCTGATGGTGGGGGCTTGGTTGTTAATTTTATCAGACGGCTTTTGTTAGATACAGCTTTTAATTCTGGAAAGTTTTTTTTTCTAATGTCGTGCTTTGAAGGTGGTTTTCGAGGATGTATGGTATAGCTTTATTTTGTTTGTAGATGGTGTATGATAAGGGCTATGGTCTATTTATCTAATGCCATGTTTTTTCATTCAGGTGTTGATAAGGGAGTTCTTGAATGGCGTTTTGTGTTGTTTTTGTTTTTGGTGGGGCGTTGTTTTTAAAGGATACCTTGATAAGGTTTGCCGATGGCGTTCTAGCCTGTAGCATAAGGCATAGGGTAGTTTTTGAATTATTTTGTGGTGGCTTTGATTCTTGCCAGTATGTAGTGTTTGTTTGAGGTAATGCTGTGTAGCTAATTTCTGTTTTCTTATTAATATTAGAATTGGAGTGTTGTAGTATATGGGCTGTTATTATATCCTAGGGGTTCTATTTCTTTGGTTGGATTGTTTTCTAGTTATGGATAATTTTTCTCAAAAAACCATTTTCAGAATTTCAGGCGTGACACAAAAGAACACTCAGATTGCTGGAAGGGAAACGTGTGCCCAGATTGTCTCGAAGCAGTGCTGCTGTCGGTTCTCGTTCAGTTGTGTCTTCTGAAAATGAGACTGTTGTATTCATTGCGCTGTGCTAAACACTTGTCATTCTCCCAATGCCAGGAAACAGATGAAGCTTGAAGAAAGAGGAAGGAATTTGGAAGCGTACAAACAAGCTGAGAAGAGGTTCAGAGATCAGGGTGCTCACTGGCAGCAGGGGCTGGGGTTAGGGCTGAGCAGGAGCAAAGCCGGAGCACATCAACCTCACCTCGTGTTTTCTCGGGGGCTTTATGGCCCTGGCAAGAGAGAGATGTTCACTGATGAGTCCCAGGCCGAGCCGTGAGCACAGCATGTTGTGTTGGAGCTGGGGGTTTTTTTTGAGACGTTCAGCAGCCACACTCTCTAGTCAAGAGTCCTGAGGTTTGTTGCTGCTCCACTTTCATCCTCATATCCAGCTTCCAGCCCTTTTCTTCTCTCTGTCCAGTGTGTCTTTTGTGTTCCTTTCTTGTCCTGTGTGCTCCCCATCCCATTCCCGTTCCCTACGGAGGGGGAGGGTGTGGAGACTGGGGGCTCCGACGTGGTTTGGGGCACCCCAAGGTCCCTGGGAAAGGGAGCCGGGCTGCGCTGGAGGAGCAGGTGAGTCGGGCATGGGGGGGGGGGGGGTCATGCTGGGTGCCAGAACATTGACAGGGAGGGGTGGGTGTAGAATGCATGAAAAACAGAACCATAAAAAATAGCTAAATATAGTCTAAAAGGAATGTTTAAATGCTTTTTATTTGGGTAGAGGCACGGTTTTTATAGCTAATATAAAAATAAAATATAAAGAATAGAAATAGATTGGTATACATGTAAAATATAATGAAATATAAGTAGCAAATATCTATGAAAAATCTAGTGTATAACAGAAATAATGCAAATATAAGAATATGTATAAATATAAAATAGAGCTATGAGAATGGGAATAAGAATGGGGTAAAACATCAGTGAGAAATGGAAAAAAACCACATGAAAAATGGTGGGAAAATCAGTGAGAAATGGAGAAAAATCAGTGAAAAACGGGGGGGGAATCTTTGAAAAATGGGGAAAAAAATCAGTGAGAAATGGGGGAAAAAAAATCCATGAAAAATGGGGGAATAAATCAGTGAGAAACGGGGAAAAGTGGGGGAAAAAATAATTGAGAAATGGGGAAAAAATCAGTGAGAAATGGGGGAAAAAATCCGTGACGAATGGCGGGAAAAGTCATTAAGAAATGGGGGAAAAATCAGTGAGAAACAGGGAAAAAAATCAATGAGAAATGGGGGAAAATTTGGGACAAAATCAGCGAGAAATGGGGGAAAAATCAGTGGTAAATGGGGGAAAAGTCGATGAAAAATGGGGGAATATTCAGTGAGAAATGGGGGGGGGGGGAAATCAGTGAGAAATGGGGAAAAAATCCATGGAAAACAGGGAAACAATCCATGGGCAATGGCGGGAACAGAGCGAGCTGTTGTCGCTCGTGCTGTGGTGGCCGATGCTGTGGGGAAAAAATAAGTGAAAAATGGGGGCAATAATCAGTGATAAATGGGGAGAAAATCAGTGATTAATGGGCGGAAAAATGCATGAAAAATGGAAGGAAAAATTCAGAGAGAAATGGGGGCAAATATCAGTGATAAATGGGGAAAAAAATCAGTGATTAATGGGGGGAAAAATGAATGGAAAATGGGGGGAAAATTCAGAGAGAAATGGGGGCAAAAATCAGTGAGCAATGGGGGGGAAAATCGGGAAATATCCATGGAAAAATGGGGGGAAAAAATCAGTGAGAAATGGGGGAAAAAATCAGTGAGAAATGGGGGAAACATCATGGTGAAATGGGGAAAAAAAATCTTTGATAAATTGGGGAAACAAATCATTGAGAAATGGGGGAAAAAAATCAGTGAGAAATGGGGAAAATATGGGAAAAAATCCACGAAAATTGCGGGAAAAAATGCATGAAAAATTGGGGAAAAATCAGTAAGAAATGGGGGAAAAAATCCATGAAAAATGGCGGGAAAAATCAGATCGGCGATCGATAGCTAATGCGTGCCTATGGATTAGATCGGCGATCGATTGATCACGACTACCGATCGATTATATCGGCGATCGATTGCTAATGCCTGCCGATCGATTAGATCGGCGATCGATTGATCGCGCCTGCCGATCGATTAGATCGGCGATCGATTGCTAATGCCTGCCGATCGATTAGATCGGCGATCGATTGATCGCGCCTGCCGATCGATTAGATCGGCGATCGATTGATCGCGCCTGCCGATCGATTAGATCGGCGCTCGATTGCTAATGCCTGCCGATCGATTAGATCGGCGATCGATTGCTAATGCCTGCCGATCGATTATATCGGCGATCGATTGCTAATGCCTGCCGATCGATTCGATCGGCGATCGATTGCCAATGCCTGCCGATCGATTAGATCGGCGATCGATTGCTAATGCCTGCCGATCGATTAGATCGGCGATCGATTGATCGCGCCTGCCGATCGATTAGATCGGCGATCGATTGCTAATGCCTGCCGATCGATTAGATCGGCGATCGATTGCTAATGCCTGCCGATCGATTCGATCGGCGATCGATTGCTAATGCCTGCGGATCGATTAGATCGGCGATCGATTGATCGCGCCTGCCGATCGATTAGATCGGCGATCGATTGCTAATGCCTGCCGATCGATTAGATCGGCGATCGATTGCTAATGCCTGCGGATCGATTAGATCGGCGATCGATTGATCGCGCCTGCCGATCGATTAGATCGGCGATCGATTGCCAATGCCTGCCGATCGATTAGATCGGCGATCGATTGCTCATGCCAGCCGATCGATTGCTAATGCACACTATTTGCACACTCCTTGCACACCCTTTGCACTCATACAGAGGCAGGAGGTTTCTCAGTTCTGGTCGGGGTTTTTTGGGGCGTTCATTCCGGGGGATTTCCTCAAGGATTGGGACACGCCTTGATTCCATCCCTTGCCTGTCTCCCAAGCGCCACCCTGTGGGCAGAGCGCGGTACTGCGCGCCTGCCTCTCCCAAGATGGCGGCTCGGGTGTCGCGCCCCCGACCTTCTAACTCTGGCTGCAAAAGGAGGGTGGCACAGCAAGGAGCCCGCTCGCTCTAGTGGGATGCCTGCGCACGACGCCGACACCGATCCCACGGGTGCGATTTTCGGCGGCGTTTCCAATCGTGCGGACATCTCCTTCAGCCCGCTTCGGCCCGGGGAAGAGGGGCGGGGCCGCCAGCGATGGTGCCGGCGCAGCCCGGGCAGGCTCGGGGCGGAGCCGGGGCTTGGCGAGGCGGGGCACGGAGGTCCCGGGGACGGGACCGGGCGGGGCCGGGGCGGTGCTTTAGGGGCGGTCCCCAGTGGTCCCAGGCGGCACCGGGGGCGGGGCCGGGTGATCCCGGAGCGGTACCGAGCTGTGCTGGGGACGGTGCTGCAGGGGCGGTGCCGGGCCCGCCTCAGGGTGATTGAATGCCCAGAAATCGCCTCCTCTGCCCCGTGCTCACACTGAGCTGCGGGCTGCAGCGTGCTGTCGGAGCTCCGCACACAGCACGGATTTGGGCTTCCCCTCCTCTCAAACCCTCTCCCCCTTCTTCCTCCTCCTCATCTTCCCCTTTTTCCTCTCCCTCCGCCTCGCCCCCCTCCCCGGGCCCCTGACTCCCCCCGGGATCCCCTCCTCCGGAGGCGGCCCTTCCGAACCGACCCCCCCTCCAAGCCCCGGAGCTCGAGACCATTAAGGTAAGCTTTGGAATTGAAATATCAGGATATTCACTGGCCTGAAATTTCAGGATTGTACGATTTTTTCTTGAAGCAGTTGCCTTTGCTGCAGGATTGTGTGGTCACCAGTCTCCTTTCCTGTGACTCTTGTTGAAATTTGCTGTCAGATAACCGGCTAGTAACGAAATATTTGACAGAAATCAATGCTGTGAACGGACTTCACTGCAGCAGTTGATGAAAGAGCAAAGAAAATGTCTGTCGTGTTTACGCACCCCCCCGAGGCTGAATGAATTCTGATACTGTAATAAATCAGTGCAGTTGGTGCCTGCAAAGGTCTTGACATTGATCAAGAAGATATTACTTTGGATTTTTACTTTTTATCAGCGTTTCTTTAATCTGTACTTCAGCACTCTAGCCTTTCATAAGTCTTCTCCGGTTTCCTCTGGCCCTGCAGAGTAGTCCTCTCTGTTATTGTCTGATCCCAGCTTTGATGCAAGGAGGACTTTTTGTCTTGAAAATTAGCATCCCCCTCCGCATATTTAAATTAGTTATTTGACTTTTGAGAAAAAGCTGGTCAGCTCGAAGTCCACCAGACACCAGAGGCTGCTGTTTTTAGCACCTTATTCAAAGAGGACATCCTTTAGTTACCTAAGGAGGGGTAGAGATTTACCCCTAGGAATAAGGAATAAATGCAAGCAGACTGTCCTGCCAAGAAAAAAATCCAGTTACAGTGACTGAATTCGGGTTTAGTTGCCCTTGATCCTTGCAAGGGATTAAAGGCAGGTTCACTTGGTCTCCCAGCAATGAATGTCTCAACCGAAAGCTGCTCAAAATGTGCCGTTTTTCTGATGGTTTTGGATTCTTTTGCCAGGTGGGAACATGGACTGCTTGACTTGTTCCTGTGTCCACTTTCCACTTCAGTCCTTTGCATTTTCTCTGAAGGGAAAGCAGGAACAGGGAAGTTGGGGCAGTTCCGTCAGCAGAAAGGCTGCTAAGAATAGATGGTAAGGACTTACTTTTCTGCACAGTGCCATGTAACTGAAGGCTCGTTTTTGGATTTCACATTCTGTTCCTGCCCGGTTTTGTGAGAGCTGCAGGTGCATTTCTGTTTCCAGACCCTGCCAAAAATAGTCGCTTATATTATAATGAATCCTTTTTCCTTCATGTTTTCTTGCTTGAAATGAATTCCCCTGTCAGACTGATGTGAGCAGCAGTTATTTTTAGAGCTGCTGGTGTTGTACACGGAGTAACTGTAGAACAAATGAGTTGTGATGGCTTCCTTGTATTTGATGTGTGGAGAGGAGCAAAGGCACAGATTCATCCTGTGTAATTGCAGTCGTCCAACGTAGGTGCCAGGGTCGGGAAGCTGGGCAAGGTTTCCTCTCTTGCTGGGCCTTAGGGGGAGGGAGCTGAACCATGGTGTCACTCGGATTCCTTCCTCTTCTCCCTCCTCCTTTCTTGCTTGTAGAGCTGGAGCTCGGGGTCACCGAGTTTGGGTGCTCGCAGTCAGAGCCTGAATTTGGAGAGCAGGAAAGCGGGGGGAAGTTTCTAGGCACGTCAAAGCCTGTCTCTAGGGTGTGGGACTTGTTGGTCTTCCTCACCACCCCCAGCAACTTGCACTTCTCTCTGGACCTTGCTGTGGTCACAGCCCACTGCTCATTTATGTGACTGTTCATCCGTCTGCCTGATTGCTTTAAGTACAAGTAGCCTGATTCAGGTTTAATTTAGCAATGATTTTCCTCTGTTTCATCGGTAGTTTTCTAAAACTCCCCTACAGGCTATTTTGAAGGTGCTTTTTTTTTTTTTAACTGCCTGTGATGATAGAAAGCTGTACGGCCCTCTGAAAGCAGTATAACCTGCTTTCCAGAAATTACAGAAGTAGGATTTTTATTGTCCACTATGCAGCTGAAGTCCCCCTAGTGAGCCTCTTGTGAACTGAGGGTGAGGAGAGCGGCAGATACGACTCCTCATCAACCTGCTCTTCTTTTCGTTCCTAAAAGAAGGAAGCATGAAGGTAACTATAGAAAAAGATCTGCATCCCTCGGGGTTTTGTATTTTAGGTGTTTTGAGGTTTATTTACACACCTTCTCCTTTGTTTCCTGGACAGGTTTTACGTGACAGTGGAGCGTTTGAGTACACGTGGAAGGAGCTTTCAATTTGGCTGGAGCACTTGGATAATACAAAAGAAGACCAGAAGGAAGCAGTGATTCAGTTTTTGGAAAAGGTAACGGTGTTCAAATCAGCTGGATAAAAAAATGCAAAGAATAGTGTTAGTGGAAACTGGAGGTCTTGTTGCTATTGTTGAGAAACCTGTCAAAGACCAGCGAATGAATTCTGAGAAAAGCCTTGTTTGGGATTCTTTATACGGAGGTGGCATCCTTCTTGTGTTCAGTGGGAGGGCAGCCAAATGATTTGTAGGAAAATGAAATCCAAAAAGATCAGCTGTTATTACAGCATTGTCGGTGTAAGGGTAGAGTGGTGTAGGTGTGGGTAGCTTTGATCTCCTCTTTAGGTGCCAACATTATCAGAGCTCAGTAGATGGTGGTCCTTGACAAGGAAAGGTGACACTTGCTGTTTACTCTTCAGGATGTTGAATGCCCAGTGCTTTGCCTCCACTGTGGTCTGCCCAGGTACTCGGTGTGTGGTCGCAGTCTAGGTGCCAAGTTGTGGTGGGTTTTTGTTTTTCCATCAGTGTGGCCTGTAGAGCAGGAACTGTAGACAGAATCCTGCAGAAGTGCTATGGAAGTTGTCCTCATAAAAGCTGCCCAGCTTTCAGCACGTGGTCGTTCTCAGTACCGTGCGGTTCCCCTGCACTTGCCAGCCAGCAGGTGCACTTACCTTTCTCCCCACCTTTGCTGACAGATCCTGCTGAAGCTGGTGACCAACCCCTGTCCCTACACTGACAAGGCAGCAGACCTGGTTCAGGCAGCCAGCACGCTCCAGGTGGCTCTGTTTAAACAGGACTCTGATAACATCAGCATCCCCGTCTCTCACATTGATGGTATGTGGTAACCTGTCAACATCCCAACTCCATGACTTGGGGATACACTTTCTAGCCCTAATCAGCAAACTGGGGATGGATAACTCTGGCAATCCTGTTAAGTAAGGGCCCTCCAGGATTCAGCTCTCCACGTGTTCTTGGTATCAGAAGTCGAAGTGGAATTGCCAAGTTGCCGCTTTACCTCTGAAAGTAATTTCTGCCGTGGCTGTGCCACTTGAACGGTATTTGAAATCTCTCTTCATGCTCTTGCAGCAGCGTTTTTGAACTCAAATGGAAATCTAGCCCTTCTGCCTGGGACTGTTGACAGAGTCATGGAATCCCAGAGTGGTTTGGCCGGCAAGGCTCCTTAAATCTCATCCAGTTCCAGCCCTGCCATGAACAGGGACACCTTTCAGTAGCCCGGGCTGCTCCAAGCCCCAGTGTCCTGCCTGGCTTTGGACACATCCAGGGATCCAGGAGCAGCCGCAGCTGCTCCGTGCTGGACAGCAGCATTGAAAGGCAGAGTGAAGGTTCAGCTGTAATTTAGGGGTTGCACTTAACGTTGTATTGTGTGACAAATGTGGCTTTCATCCTTTTTTTTTTTTTTTTTAATTAAAAAGAATTAAAAAGATGCCTTGTATTCCTGGAGTGTTGCATTCTACGTCTGTTGTTTTTCCTGTTAGTCTGGATTCTTGCTTTGATGTTTTTCTTCACTTATTAGATGTCCTGGATATGGTGGATGTCCTGCTCGAGGACAGTGATGGCTTTGATGAAGAAGTTGGGTTCTCTTTAAATGAAGACGTGATCATTTCCCTTCAGTGCTGTTGTCCCTGCTGCATTAGAAGCCAGGAATGAACAAGTCCACGTGGGCCTGGATGCTGATCCCTCTTGCTGGTCCATGACAGCATGTGACAGGTGAGATTTCCAGGTGTCTGATTTAGCAGGAAACTGGTTTGTTCCTTCTTGTGAGGAGGCTCATTGGCTTTGCATGGGCAAAGCCACTCCACGTTTTCCATCTAGGAACAGAGCTGGGGAGCTGTTTTAAAACAGAGTCCCAGAGGTAAACAGCTTGGCTCGGTATTTCTGTGTGGGAATAGAAGAATATCTGTGTCTTCTGATTTTTCTCTCGTCTTTCTTCCACAGGTGTTTTTGTATTCCTGACTTGGGTTTCCATCGGGGACACGTGGCTTGGAGCTCAGGAGCCGGATCTGTTCCTTGCCCACGGCAGATTGGTCTGCACTAGTGCAGGTGAGGAATTACAGGACGGCTTGGGAACTCGGAAACAAGGAGAAGCAAGTCTTATGTGTCTTTGCAAAAAGATTTGGCTACCACAGGGCATTAATTCAGGGAGTTAAGACTTCATCTTTAACGTTCTGTGCTCTGCCAGCATCACTGCGAGCCCTGAAAGCCTCCTGAGCTGTTCTCATACAGACCTATCTTGTTTGGTCAAAAAAAAAATCTTAGTTTAGTTTCGTCCAAGAAAAGTTACTACTCTGTGCGAGCTCATGGGGAAGCTTTTATTCGGCATCTCTCAGTGGGACATTGAAAGTCCAACTTCCCATTTCTTGCACAGTCTGAGAGGCAGTATTACTTTCTATCATTTTTATCACAGGCATTTTAAACTTTTTGAGGAACCGGCAGGACTGTTTGTGCGGAGGCGTGCGGTTCACAGCCATCCTCTGTCCAACGTAGGATGGGAAAAAAAGGCTGGAGAGCTTCCTACAAGGGGCTGTAAGTGCAAATGACCAGGAGCCCGGGGTTTAGTCATGATGATTTAGTATTTCTTAAAAGACTCTGATTGATTTCATGATGCCAAAACCAGTATGGATAGAAGACTGAAGTCGGGAATCACGATGGTCTCCTTGGGTTTAAAAAGCTTTAATGGTGTTTCAAGACATTTGTATGAGACCTGGTTTGTTTTTTCTTACCCTTTTATTCAATCAAAAAAAAAAAAAAAAAAAAAAAGCCTTGATCCATCACTGCTGCTGTGATGTGTGACAAATGCCTGTCCTCCCTCCACGTGGAACAGGTGAGAGGTGGAACTGAAGCCCAAAGAGTTTTCTGCCCACTGATAATATGTGAGTCATATTGGGAATTCTCTGCAGAATGGCAACAGTTGTTCTTGAATTTGGCCATGAGGGGAGTGGAACATGGCAGCCCGGGTCTGAGAAGGTGCAGTGCCAGAAGGAGAAGCTTTGAAATGTAAATCAGGATTGATTCAGGTGACTCGCGACCGCGTGCTGTGCCCAGGTCCTTAGTAGAAATACTGTGCAGGGAAAAGCCAGAGCTGCCTGTGCTATGAGCTGAATTTTTTATTGGGGGGGGGGGGGGGGGGGGCGGTGTGTGAAATAAGAATGAGGTGCAAATGAGGGAATTGCTTGTGTGTGTGAATATTCTTGTCCTAAAGGAGCGCTGCCCGGTGCTCCTCCCTTCCTGTGCCCCTCTCCTGGTGAGCCTCTGTCCTGCTGGCCGTGCCTCTCTGTCTCCGTGCCTGTGCTGCTCCTTGCCCGTCTTTGCCCGCCCCGCACGGGCTGTGCTCGCTTCCTCTCTGGCTCCTGGGTTCCCTCTTTGTCATGGTACCCCTCAGTCCTTGCTGTGTGTTTGGCACTCTCTGTCTTTTCTCCGTCCTTCTCTGTGCCTCTGTGGTGCTCCCTGTGCCGTTGTTTCCCGTGGGATCCTTGTGTCCCGGTCACTGTCTGTCCTAGGGTGATGTTATGGTGTTTCTATCTCCAATCATGTGTCCTGATTATGTTTGGTATTATGTCCTGTGCTTCCAGGACTGACTCTGAGAGTGAAGCTTTGTTTTGTCTTGTTATCAGCCGGCTCACCTCCCCCATGGTCTATGTTTAGGAGAGGTTTTAGGAGAGGTTTTAGCTCGGTTTGCTTGCTTGCTTGCTTGCCTGCTTGCTTGCTTGCTTGCTTGCTTGCCTGCTTGCTTGCCTGCTTGCTCGCTTCTGCCTCTTTTTCTTTCCTTCGCTTTGCCCTTGCTTTTTTCTTATTAGTTAGTTCAGCTAGGCAGTCCAACTTTTTCCCTGGACTGTTTTCTCTTCCACCCCGTCCCCTCCCTCTCCTGGATACCATCTGAACCTGTTCCGGACGGGGACCTGGGAAACCCCAAGAAACACCGGGAGTCTACACTCTGTCACCTGCAGCAGCCATTCCCAAGCGCCAGAGACTGATAACTGGGCGACCACTCGCCAGAGAGACTGAACTCGTCATCCCTTCAGAACGGTGAAAGAGTTTTTTGTCAGCTGGTGTTGTCTTTTTTCCCTGTGCTGGGGAGTGTCTTGCTTGTTAAATAAAGAGGTTTTTTTCTCCCACTCTTCTCCGAGGAAATTCTTCCCGAACCCGGTGGGGTGGGGGGGAGGAGTCGTGGGGTTTGCTGTCTGGGGGCTCCTTCTGGAGGTTTTCCCCCAAATTTGCCCAAAACCAGGACACTGTCCCTGTTCATTTTTAATCCCTCCCTCTTGTGCTGCCCATCCAGCATGCCAGGGGTTTCTTTTCGTTTTTTGGTTATTTTTCGTTTTCATTTTTCTTCTTCTTTTTTTTTGGTGGGGGTTCCATTTCATCGTGCACCTTGATGTTGATTTTCTTCCCGTGTCCTCTCTGCTGCCCCTCCTCCTTTCTGCCCCTTGTCCCCTGTGTCTGCAGGGCTGGGGAGGAACTTCAGCCCTTGTGGGGGTTGCCCTCCCTTTTCTGGTGTCAGCAGAGTCACTTTCTGTGGGATGGACACATGGGAGGGGTTGCAGTCAAGTGCCCTGCTGCTGTCCAGGGCAGTTGGAGTCGTTCTGTGCCTTCTTTGGGGTGAGGAAAAAAGGCTGAGGGGGGCTCCGACGTGGTTTGGGGCACCCCAAGGTCCCTGGGAGAGGGAGCCGGGCTGCGCTGGAGGAGCAGGTGAGTCGGGCATGGGGGGGGTCATGGTGGGTGCCAGAACATTGAGAGGGAGGGGTGGGTGTAGAATGCATGAAAAACAGAACCTTAAAAAACAGCTAAATATAGTCTAAAAGGAATGTTTTATTGGTTTGTGTTTGGATAGAGGTAGGGTTTTTTTATAGATACTGTAAATATAAAAGATAAAGAATAAAAATATATAAGCAAATATAAGAAACCAATATATAAATATATTACATTACATTATATTTTGTTATGAAAATAGAAATATATAAATATTTAGACTTTAAAAGGAATGTTTTATTGTTTTTTATTTGGTTAGAGGAGGGTTTTTAATAAATAATATAAATAATATTGGCAAAAATATACAAATATGCAAAAATAGATACTGACATAAAATTATTATAACTATATATGCATATATATATGTAAGTATAAATCTATAGAAATAAATATAAATATAAAATACATGTATGTAGTATGTAATATAAATAATTTATCGATTTTAATATGTTATATTAAATAGTATGTTATAATAGAATGTAAATAGCATCTAGTATATTAATATACTAGTAAAAACTACATTAAATAGTATATAAATATAGAATACACAATATAGACATATAAATCTACAGATATAAATATGAAAACTAAATAGAAAAATATATTCAAATAGAATTTAAAATAATGGAGTTTTTTGTTTCTATTTGGTTAGAGGCAGAGCTTTTAAATAAATAATATTAAAAACTATGAACCTACAAATATAGATGGATATAGATAAAATAGAAATAACATTAGTAATATAAATCTATGTATATAATGAATAATAAAATAATATTGTATATATGATAAATAGAATAGCAATTAAATTGAATATATGAAATATGTCTAGATTATGACTATAAATTAAATATTAAAAAATAGATGATTTCTATATATAAAAGGGTTTTTTTTTCATTTGGTCAGAGGCAGGGCATTTTTAGTTTGGGTCGGGGTTTTTTTGGGGCGTTCATTGAGAGGATTTTATGACGGGTGGGGACTCTGGTGCTTGGAACTCTCTCCCTTCTCTGTCTGTCCCTGACAGGGCGGCAGTGCCGGGCTGAGTTGGGCGGCAGTGCTGCCGCCGTGTGGACACAGGCGGGTACTGCACCGTGCCCCTCTCAGGATGGCGGAAGGGCCCGCGGGCCGGGACCCAGCCCTGCGGCAGCGCTCAAGATGGCGGCCTCTCTAGGACCCCGGCGGATAGGCGTCTACGTAAAACGCCTGCCCGCGCCCGCCGGCGCCCTCACGCCCGCGGCACCGCGGACCGCGCGGCCGTTGTCGGCACGCTCTGATACGTCCGGGAAAATTGTCGGCGAGCGGATCGGCGTCGGCGATGTAATCAGGCATCTTATGCCTACACACCGGGGTCCTGATTTTTTCCCGCCCTTTCTGCCGCCATTTTGGGAAGGTCAGGCGGGGTGCCGCCCGAGGCGCCATTTTGAGAGTGCGGACACACTCAAGATGGCGGCCACTCTAGGACCCCGGCGGATAGGCGTTTACATAAAACGCCTGCCCGCGCCCGCCGCGCCTTCACGCCCGCGGCACCGCGGACCGCGCGGCCGTTGTCGGCACGCTCTGAAACGTCCGGGAAAATTGGCGACGAGCGGATCGGCGTCGGCGATGTAATCAGGCATCTTATGCCTACACACCGGGGTCCTGATTTTTTCCCGCCCTTTCTGCCGCCATTTTGGGAAGGTCAGGCGGGGTGCCGCCCGAGGCGCCATTTTGAGAGTGCGGACACACTCAAGATGGCGGCCTCTCTAGGACCCCGGCGGATAGGCGTCTACGTAAAACGCCTGCCCGCGCCCGCCGCGCCCTCACGCCCGCGGCACCGCGGACCGCGCGGCCGTTGTCGGCACGCTCTGATACGTCCGGGAAAATTGTCGGCGAGCGGATCGGCGTCGGCGATGTAATCAGGCATCTTATGCCTACACACCGGGGTCCTGATTTTTTCCCGCCCTTTCTGCCGCCATTTTGGGAAGGTCAGGCGGGGTGCCGCCCGAGCCGCCATTTTGAGAGTGCGGACACTCTCAAGATGGCGGCCTCTCTAGGACCCCGGCGGATAGGCGTCTACGTAAAACGCCTGCCCGCGCCCGCCGCGCCCTCACGCCCGCGGCACCGCGGACCGCGCGGCCGTTGTCGGCACGCTCTGATACGTCCGGGAAAATTGTCGGCGAGCGGATCGGCGTCGGCGATGTAATCAGGCATCTTATGCCTACACACCGGGGTCCTGATTTTTTCCCGCCCTTTCTGCCGCCATTTTGGGAAGGTCAGGCGGGGTGCCGCCCGAGGCGCCATTTTGAGAGTCCCGACACGCTCAAGATGGCGGCCTCTCTAGGACCCCGGCGGATAGGCGTCTACATAAAACGCCTGCCCGCGTTCGCCGGCATAAAAATAAATATGCATAAATATAAACATGCACAAACGTTAACCTGCATAGATATAAACATAAACATAAACATAATCATAAACATAATCATAAACATGCAAAACAATAATAATAAATATAAATATAAACATAATTAGAAATAGAAATACAAACATTAATAAAATCAGTGAGAAATGGGGTAAAATCAGTGAGAAATGGGGGGGAAAACCCATGAAAAATGATGGAAAAATCAGAGAGAAATGGGGGAAAAATCGGTGAGGAATGGGGAAAAAGATCAACGAAAAATTGGGAAAAATCAGTCAGAAGTGGGGGATAAAAATCAGTGAGAAATGGGGAAAAAAATCAGTGATTAATGGGCGGGAAAATGCATGAAAAATGGGGGGAATAATTCCGAGAGAAATGGGGGCAAATATCAGTGACAAATGGGGGGGAAAATCAGGAAATATCCATGAAAATTGGGGGAAACATCCATGAAAAATGGCGGAAAAAATCAGTGAGAAATGGGGAAAAATGGGGAAAAAGGAGTGATAAACGGGGGAAAAAAATCAGTGAGAAATGGGGAAAAATGGGGAAAAAATCCACGAAAAATGGGGGGAAAAATCCATGAAAAATCAACGGAAAAATCAGTGAGAAATGGGGAAAACATCATGGTGAAATGGGGAAAAAATCAGAGAGAAATGGGGAAAAATCATTGAAAAATGGGGGATAAAAATCAGTGAGAAATGGGGGGGAAATGGGGAAAAACATCAGTGAGAAATGGGGAAAAAAATCTTTGATAAATTGGGGCAAAAATCATTGAGAAATGGGGAAAAAAATCAGTGAGAAATGGGGAAAATTTGGGAAAAATCCACGAAAATTGCGGGAAAAAATGCTTGAAAAATTGGGGAAAAAAATCCGAGAGAAAATCCCCGGGAATCCCCGGGAAAATCCCCCCGGAATCCCCGAGAAAATCCCCCGGAATTCCCCGGGAAAATCCCCCTGAATTCCCCGAGAAACTCATCCCGGAATCCCCGTGATAATCCGTCCGCTATCCCCGAGAAAATCCCCCAGGAATCCCCCAGAAAATCTCCCCGAAATCCCCGGGATAATCTCCCCGGAATCCCCGAGAAAATCCGCCCCGAATCCCCTGGAAGATTCCCCCGGAATCCCCGAGAAAATCCCCCCAGATTCCCCGGAAAATCCCCCCGGAATACTCTGCAATATCCCCCCGGAATCCCCTGGATAATCCCCCCGGAATCCCCGAGAAAATCCCCCCGGAATTCCCCGGGAAAATCCCCCCGGAATTCCCCGGGAAAATCCCCCGGGAATCCCCGAGAAAATCCCCCCGGAATCCCCGAGAAAATCCCCCCGGAATTCCTCGGGAAAATCGCCCCGGAATACTCGGGAAAATCCCCCCGGAATCCCCGGGGAAATCCCCACGGAATCCCCGAGAAAACCCCCCCGAAATACTCGGGAAAATCCCCCCGGAATCCCCGAGAATATCCCCCCGGAATATTCGGGAAAATCCTCCCGGAATCCCCGAGAAAATCCACCCGGTATCTCCGGGAAAATCCTCCCGAAATCCTCGAGAAAATCCCCCCGGAATCCACGTGAAAATCCCCCCGGAATACTCGGCAAAATCCCCCCGGAATCCCCGAGAAAATCCCCCCGGATTCCCCGGGAAAATCGCCCCGGAAAACCCGAGAAATTCTTCCAGGAATTCCCTGGGAAAATCCCTCCGGAATCCCCATGAAAATCCCCCGGAATCCCCGCGAATATCCCCCCGGAATCCCCGGGAAAATCCCCATGAATTCCCCGGGAAAATAATCTCGGAATCCCCGAGGAAATCTCCCCGGAATCACCGAGATAATGGCCCCGGAATACCCGAGAACATCCCCCGGAATTGCCCGAGAAAATCATCCCGTAATCCCCGAGGAAATCCCCCCGGAACACTCGGGAAAATCCCCCCGGAATTCCTCGTAAAATCACCCCGGATACCCCGGGAAAATCCCTCCGGAATCCCCCGAAAAATTCCCCCCGGAATACTCGGGAAAATCCCCCCGGAATCCCCTGGAAAAACCCCCCGGAATCCCCTGGATAATCCCCCCGGAATCCCCGAGAAAATCCCCCCGGATTCCCCTGAAAATCCCTCGGAATTCCCCGGGGAAATCCTCCCGGAATCCACGAGAAAATCCGCCCGGAATTCCCGGGAAAATCCTCCAGAAATCCCCGAGAAAATCCCCCGGAGTCCCCGGGAAAATCAACCCGGAGTCCGATGGAAAATCCCCCCGGAATCCCCGAGAAAATCCCCCGGAATTCCCCTGGAAAATTCCCCCGGACTCCCCGAGAAATTCCTCCCGGAATCCCCGGGAAAATCCCCCCGGAATCCAGGCGAAAATCCCCCAGAAATCCCCGTGAAAGCCCCCCCGGAATCCCCAAGAAAATCTCCCCGGAATCCCCGAGAAAATTCGCCCGTAATACTCGGGAAAATATGCCCGGAATCCCCTGGAAAATCCCCCCGGAATCCCCTGGAAAATCCCCCCGGAATCCCCGACAAAATCCCCCCGGAATCCCCGGAAAATGCCCCCCGAATCCCCGGGATACTCACCCCGAGATCCCCGGGAAAATCCCCTGGAATTACCAGGGAAAATCCCCCCGCAATCCCAGGGAAAATCCCCCCAGAATCCCCGCGAAAATCGGCCCCGAATCCCCTGGAAAATTCCCCCGGAATCCCCGGAAAATCCCCCAGGAATCCCCGGGAAAATCCCCCAGGTATCCCCGAGAAAATCCCCCTGGAATCCCCTGGATAATCCCCATGGAATCCCTTGGAAAATCCCCCAGGAATCCCCGAGAAAATATGCCCGGAATCCCCTGGAAAATCCCCCTGGAATCGCGGGGAAAATCCCCCCGGATTTCCCGGGAAAAATCCCCCCGGAATCCCCGATAAAATCTCCCCGGAATCCCTGAGAAAATCCCCCCGGAATCCGCGAGAAAATATGCCCAGAATCCCCGATAAAATCCCCCCGGAATCCCCGGGAATATCCCCCAGGAATCGCCGATAAAATCCCCCCGGAATCCCCCAGAAAATCCCCCCGGAATTCCGCGGGAAAATCCCCCCGGAATCCCCGAGAAAAACCTCCCGGAATCCCCGCGAAAATAGCCCCAGACTCCCCGGCATAATCCCCACGAAATCCCCTGGAAAATCCCCCCGGAATTCCCGGGAAAATCCCCCCGGAATCCCCGAGAAAATCCCCCGGAATTCCTCGTAAAATCCCCCTGGAATCCCCGGGAAAATCCCTCCGGACTCCCCGAAAAAATCCCCCGGAATACTCGGGAAAATCCCCCGGGAATCCCCGAGAAAATCCCCATGGAATTTCCCGGGAAAATCACCCCGGAATCCCCGAGAAAATTCTCCCGAAATACTCGGCAAAATCCCCCAGGAATCCACGGAAAATTCCCCGGAATCCAGGAGAAAATACCCCGGAATCCCCATGAAAATCCCCCCGGAATCTCCGAGAGAATCCCCCGGTATCCCCGCGAATATCCCCCCGGAATCCCCGGGAAAATCCCCATGACTTCCCCGGGAAAATAATCTCGGAATCCCCGAGAAAATCTCCCCGGAATCACCGAGATAATGGCCCCGGAATACCCGAGAACATCCCCCGGAATTGCTCGAGAAAATCATCCCGTAATCCCCGAGGAAATCCCCCCGGAACACTCGGGAAAATCCCCCCGGAATTCCTCGTAAAATCACCCCGGATACCCCGGGAAAATCCCTCCGGAATCCCCCGAAAAAATCCCCCCGGAATACTCGGGAAAATCCCCCCGGAATACTCCTGAAAATCCTCCCGGAATTCCCGAGAAAATCCCCCGGAATTCCCTGAGAAAATCGCCCCGGAATCCCAGTGAAAATCCCCCCGGAATCCCCGTGAAAATCCCCCCGGAATCCTCGGGAAAATCCCCCAGGAATCCCCTGGAAAATCCCCATGGAATCCCTTGGAAAATCCCCCAGGAATCCCCGAGAAAATATGCCCGGCATCCCCTGGAAAATCCCCCTGGAATCGCGGGGAAAATCCCCCCGGATTTCCCGGGAAAAATCCCCCCGGAATCCCCCAGAAAATCTCCCCGGAATCCGCGAGAAAATATGCCCAGAATCCCCGATAAAATCCCCCCGGAATCCCCGGGAATATCCCCCAGGAACCCCCGATAAAATCCCCCCGGAATCCCCCAGAAAATCCCCCCGGAATCCCCTGGAAAATCCCCCCGGAATTCCCGAGAAAATCCCCCCGGAATCCCCGGAAAATCCCCGCGGAATTCCGGTCCATTTCTGTAGGAGAATAGTTTGTAAGGATAGTGCAGAAGGCACTAGTTGCCAACGAGTTACAGCTGTACTGACTAGCAAGGAGTGGAAACAGCCTTGCCTGCCCAGTGAGGCTGGTTGTTATAAAAGCGTGGGTCAGCTGGCTGCCAGTTTCACTAAGCACAGCTCCAGCTGGAGGTGCAGAGCCTGCTGCAGTGTGGGCTGGAGCCTGCTGGCTGTGCTGCGAGGAGGAAGGGACACGTGGCCGTGCAAGGGATGGACAAGGTGAGAGGATGCTGTGTGTGGGACAGACAGGCTCAGGTGGCTGGGGAAGGGACAGGCTGGGGTTTAGCCAGTCGTACAGAGGAGAGGAGGAGTCGGGGCTGTGTGGAGCTGCCTGTGAGAAAAGGAGTCAGAGTTGCCTCAAAGAAATCTGTGGAGAGAAGGCATGAAAAGTGTGTAATGAAAGACTAATGTTGGTGCCTGTCATGTCTGTCTTGATATAATTGCTACACGTTTTCTCGGAATGCTTGAATTTAGACATAAAATGAAAACTTTATTATAAGAAAGGAATGCATTTCTCACCAAAGTGGTGTAGGGTGGGGGATCACAACTCACAGATGGCCTGGAAGCGGAACGGCCACAGGGGTTACTGTAACTGGGCCTCCAGTACCAAAGCCCCAGTGGGTTTAAAGGCTAGAGCTGGGCTGGGATTAGCACGGGCTATGCAGCTGGGCTCATGCACAGGTCTGTCAGCACTCCTACCCGAGGACAGTCCCTCACCTAGGGAGAGGTTCTAGGCCTGGAGATGAGGCTGAGTTTGGGAAGGGTGATGAGGACATGGTTAGGGAGGGATGTAAATGCATATCAAAAGACTTAATTTTGAGGGGTGGCAAGCATTAGCTATAAACCAGTAAGTATTTACAGCTAAAGGCTGGAGGTGGGGGCTGTCTGAGGAGGACAGGACTGTTTAAGGCTGAAGTTGGAAGAGAAACCTTGGTGAAGCTTTTGCGTTAGAAACGGCCTCACCTGCCAAATCAGATTTTTGTCTTCAGGATTGCATGAGTGAGGATGCCACAGCCAAGGAAAAGGTTCAGGTTTGGGAGGCAAAGGCGAGTTAGGCAGGGCTGCAGGGCTGGGGCTTGGCTGTTTCCATACTGCTCAGGGCAGCAAAGGGTAGCTGGCTCACTGGGCCTTGGATCTAGAACTCTTTCTGGAACAAGGTGGAGAGCTGAGGTTCATGCAAGGGGCCAGGAATTCTTTGTCTGACTGGAAAATGCCAGAGGGGCAGTGTGTGACTCGGATAGGATGATATGTTCGTCTGGCGAGAGTCACAAAAGAATATTTTGGTTTACTGATAACTGGGCAGCTCAGAAGTTACTACTTGACTTAGTTGCTGCTCCCATCTGTTGCACACATAAACAGAGCAAAGCAGACGAATTCTCTCGGAGCCTGAGGTCTTTGACTGGCCCTCCAAAAATGCTGCCCGCTAAAAAACAGACGTGGGGGAGGAAAGTTGTCAGATACAATAGAGCAAGAAAAGGACACGGGCTTCAAAGTGCCCTCCAGCAGACCACGGAAGTGACCTGTCTGGAAGTGAAACCAGCAGTCTGCTTCCCCAGCCTCCTGGAAGCCTCTAACAGCTACACAGGCAGTGAGGGGAGAGAACAATTCAACCTAAAAATAATTTTCAGTAGCGTTCTGCACTGCTGTTAAAAATACTGCAACCAGGGAATGTGGTGTGGTGATAACTATTAGGCCTGTAAGTCTGGTAACTGGGGCTTTTAGCTCAAACATCTCGGTATGGCTACTTTGAGCCTTGTAAAAGCTGCGTTAAGTCCAATTTCTTGGGTAGTTCTACTACCTCTAGCCTTGCTTTTCATCCCCTCAGTAACAAAGCAACTCCCTCTCGAGAATGTTATTTACTTTCCATATGATGTGCCTACCAATTTCTGGAATTGCAAATGTCTTTGGACACATGCGTAAATTTAAGTTTCAAGAAAGCTGTCAAGCTAAAACAAAGGCTTGCCATAATGCAGAAGAAAATGTTTTATGGAAGAACTGAGAGGTCCCTACCTGGGCATAGAATTTGCTATACTAAGGTGTGTTCCAAACGGATCTGCCATCTAAACAAGCAGAAAAATAGTTGGAATGTAGTGAGTTCAATTTAACTACTGCTAGAAATAGGAATTATTAGCAGAGCTTGGAGCATGATATCACTAGCAGCAGTAAGACGCTTTTAGCTTGCTTCTCATAAATTACTTGTAAAAAGCATTTGTACCTAGTGTGTAGCAATTAATATTTCCCCATTTTCTTCCCCCCCGCCCCCCAGTCTCAGGTACTCCTTTTATTTTACCCTTTTCTGTCTTGTAACATCACCTTCCTTTATTTTATTCTATCTTCTGTTCTCAGAACATCGCAGCATCCTCTGTCAATGTGAAAGCATTTGTTCATCCTGTCTTGGAATGGCTGTCAATGTTGCCCTCTTCTGGATCACTTTTTTTTTTTTTTTTTTTTTTTTTTTTTTTTTTTTTTTTTTTAACAATATGTTGCTAAATGTCAGGAAAATTAATCCACAAACACCAGCGGTTTATGTCCAAAAAGGAAACAGAGGAGTCCTTTTTGCTTTATTCGAATAAAGGGAGAGGCCATGGGACATTCCCCTGGGATCTCTCAAATTTTTGGAGGACGCAGCCTCCTTTTTATCCTATTTTCCCGGCCGCATTTCCCTCTCTCTTTTCCCATTGGCTGAGGTACTTGAGAGGCACAGACTTCCCGGAACGCCTGATACCTGAAATTCCCCTCTAATGTAGAACCCTCCCTTTTAATTTTTAATTCTTATAGAATTCATAGTTTCCCCCCGTTGCTTCTTTCATCTTTCGATATCCAATTTCATTTATCAGCAGCCCCGCAGTTTGTTTGTAAAGGCAAATATCTCTTTTCATTCATCAATCAGTGGAATCCATCCCATTGTTTCTTTTATCTCTCAGTGCTAGCCTTATCTACAGGCTGATCCACAGCTCATTTGTAAAGACAAATTCAACATTCCTCTCAGCTAATAAATGAGAAGTTAGCTGAAAAAAGTAAAAAGTGGATTTTTTTTCTGGTGTGTGTCGGACAATACAGTGGAGAGAATTTGCGGGAGGATGATCGAGGATATCCTATTATAATATCGTTCTCGGACATTTTACTATTTTAGATCATCAGTTGTATTCTGAAAGAAATCTATTTTAATGATATGTGTACGTTTGCACGAAGTTATAGTTAAATATAGCTTGCGGCTGGGCTCTTTAATGACTAGGGGTATTTTTGGTTTTAATTCAATATTTTATGCTTGTGGTGTGTAGTGTGCTGATTTATTTTTTAATGTTATTTACTACGTGCGCTTTTGTTTTTGAGTGAAGGTAACTTTCTGGATGGTTTTGTATTTGAGGCAGAATGAATTGAAGTAGGTTTTTAAAACTGATTTTTCATATGTACGATGGGGAGTTTAGTAGGGGCAGCTCTGATGGTGGGGGCTTGGTTGTTAATTTTATCAGACGGCTTTTGTTAGATACAGCTTTTAATTCTGGAAAGTTTTTTTTTCTAATGTCGTGCTTTGAAGGTGGTTTTCGAGGATGTATGGTATAGCTTTATTTTGTTTGTAGATGGTGTATGATAAGGGCTATGGTCTATTTATCTAATGCCATGTTTTTTCATTCAGGTGTTGATAAGGGAGTTCTTGAATGGCGTTTTGTGTTGTTTTTGTTTTTGGTGGGGCGTTGTTTTTAAAGGATACCTTGATAAGGTTTGCCGATGGCGTTCTAGCCTGTAGCATAAGGCATAGGGTAGTTTTTGAATTATTTTGTGGTGGCTTTGATTCTTGCCAGTATGTAGTGTTTGTTTGAGGTAATGCTGTGTAGCTAATTTCTGTTTTCTTATTAATATTAGAATTGGAGTGTTGTAGTATATGGGCTGTTATTATATCCTAGGGGTTCTATTTCTTTGGTTGGATTGTTTTCTAGTTATGGATAATTTTTCTCAAAAAACCATTTTCAGAATTTCAGGCGTGACACAAAAGAACACTCAGATTGCTGGAAGGGAAACGTGTGCCCAGATTGTCTCGAAGCAGTGCTGCTGTCGGTTCTCGTTCAGTTGTGTCTTCTGAAAATGAGACTGTTGTATTCATTGCGCTGTGCTAAACACTTGTCATTCTCCCAATGCCAGGAAACAGATGAAGCTTGAAGAAAGAGGAAGGAATTTGGAAGCGTACAAACAAGCTGAGAAGAGGTTCAGAGATCAGGGTGCTCACTGGCAGCAGGGGCTGGGGTTAGGGCTGAGCAGGAGCAAAGCCGGAGCACATCAACCTCACCTCGTGTTTTCTCGGGGGCTTTATGGCCCTGGCAAGAGAGAGATGTTCACTGATGAGTCCCAGGCCGAGCCGTGAGCACAGCATGTTGTGTTGGAGCTGGGGGTTTTTTTTGAGACGTTCAGCAGCCACACTCTCTAGTCAAGAGTCCTGAGGTTTGTTGCTGCTCCACTTTCATCCTCATATCCAGCTTCCAGCCCTTTTCTTCTCTCTGTCCAGTGTGTCTTTTGTGTTCCTTTCTTGTCCTGTGTGCTCCCCATCCCATTCCCGTTCCCTACGGAGGGGGAGGGTGTGGAGACTGGGGGCTCCGACGTGGTTTGGGGCACCCCAAGGTCCCTGGGAAAGGGAGCCGGGCTGCGCTGGAGGAGCAGGTGAGTCGGGCATGGGGGGGGGGGGGGTCATGCTGGGTGCCAGAACATTGACAGGGAGGGGTGGGTGTAGAATGCATGAAAAACAGAACCATAAAAAATAGCTAAATATAGTCTAAAAGGAATGTTTAAATGCTTTTTATTTGGGTAGAGGCACGGTTTTTATAGCTAATATAAAAATAAAATATAAAGAATAGAAATAGATTGGTATACATGTAAAATATAATGAAATATAAGTAGCAAATATCTATGAAAAATCTAGTGTATAACAGAAATAATGCAAATATAAGAATATGTATAAATATAAAATAGAGCTATGAGAATGGGAATAAGAATGGGGTAAAACATCAGTGAGAAATGGAAAAAAACCACATGAAAAATGGTGGGAAAATCAGTGAGAAATGGAGAAAAATCAGTGAAAAACGGGGGGGGAATCTTTGAAAAATGGGGAAAAAAATCAGTGAGAAATGGGGGAAAAAAAATCCATGAAAAATGGGGGAATAAATCAGTGAGAAACGGGGAAAAGTGGGGGAAAAAATAATTGAGAAATGGGGAAAAAATCAGTGAGAAATGGGGGAAAAAATCCGTGACGAATGGCGGGAAAAGTCATTAAGAAATGGGGGAAAAATCAGTGAGAAACAGGGAAAAAAATCAATGAGAAATGGGGGAAAATTTGGGACAAAATCAGCGAGAAATGGGGGAAAAATCAGTGGTAAATGGGGGAAAAGTCGATGAAAAATGGGGGAATATTCAGTGAGAAATGGGGGGGGGGGGAAATCAGTGAGAAATGGGGAAAAAATCCATGGAAAACAGGGAAACAATCCATGGGCAATGGCGGGAACAGAGCGAGCTGTTGTCGCTCGTGCTGTGGTGGCCGATGCTGTGGGGAAAAAATAAGTGAAAAATGGGGGCAATAATCAGTGATAAATGGGGAGAAAATCAGTGATTAATGGGCGGAAAAATGCATGAAAAATGGAAGGAAAAATTCAGAGAGAAATGGGGGCAAATATCAGTGATAAATGGGGAAAAAAATCAGTGATTAATGGGGGGAAAAATGAATGGAAAATGGGGGGAAAATTCAGAGAGAAATGGGGGCAAAAATCAGTGAGCAATGGGGGGGAAAATCGGGAAATATCCATGGAAAAATGGGGGGAAAAAATCAGTGAGAAATGGGGGAAAAAATCAGTGAGAAATGGGGGAAACATCATGGTGAAATGGGGAAAAAAAATCTTTGATAAATTGGGGAAACAAATCATTGAGAAATGGGGGAAAAAAATCAGTGAGAAATGGGGAAAATATGGGAAAAAATCCACGAAAATTGCGGGAAAAAATGCATGAAAAATTGGGGAAAAATCAGTAAGAAATGGGGGAAAAAATCCATGAAAAATGGCGGGAAAAATCAGATCGGCGATCGATAGCTAATGCGTGCCTATGGATTAGATCGGCGATCGATTGATCACGACTACCGATCGATTATATCGGCGATCGATTGCTAATGCCTGCCGATCGATTAGATCGGCGATCGATTGATCGCGCCTGCCGATCGATTAGATCGGCGATCGATTGCTAATGCCTGCCGATCGATTAGATCGGCGATCGATTGATCGCGCCTGCCGATCGATTAGATCGGCGATCGATTGATCGCGCCTGCCGATCGATTAGATCGGCGCTCGATTGCTAATGCCTGCCGATCGATTAGATCGGCGATCGATTGCTAATGCCTGCCGATCGATTATATCGGCGATCGATTGCTAATGCCTGCCGATCGATTCGATCGGCGATCGATTGCCAATGCCTGCCGATCGATTAGATCGGCGATCGATTGCTAATGCCTGCCGATCGATTAGATCGGCGATCGATTGATCGCGCCTGCCGATCGATTAGATCGGCGATCGATTGCTAATGCCTGCCGATCGATTAGATCGGCGATCGATTGCTAATGCCTGCCGATCGATTCGATCGGCGATCGATTGCTAATGCCTGCGGATCGATTAGATCGGCGATCGATTGATCGCGCCTGCCGATCGATTAGATCGGCGATCGATTGCTAATGCCTGCCGATCGATTAGATCGGCGATCGATTGCTAATGCCTGCGGATCGATTAGATCGGCGATCGATTGATCGCGCCTGCCGATCGATTAGATCGGCGATCGATTGCCAATGCCTGCCGATCGATTAGATCGGCGATCGATTGCTCATGCCAGCCGATCGATTGCTAATGCACACTATTTGCACACTCCTTGCACACCCTTTGCACTCATACAGAGGCAGGAGGTTTCTCAGTTCTGGTCGGGGTTTTTTGGGGCGTTCATTCCGGGGGATTTCCTCAAGGATTGGGACACGCCTTGATTCCATCCCTTGCCTGTCTCCCAAGCGCCACCCTGTGGGCAGAGCGCGGTACTGCGCGCCTGCCTCTCCCAAGATGGCGGCTCGGGTGTCGCGCCCCCGACCTTCTAACTCTGGCTGCAAAAGGAGGGTGGCACAGCAAGGAGCCCGCTCGCTCTAGTGGGATGCCTGCGCACGACGCCGACACCGATCCCACGGGTGCGATTTTCGGCGGCGTTTCCAATCGTGCGGACATCTCCTTCAGCCCGCTTCGGCCCGGGGAAGAGGGGCGGGGCCGCCAGCGATGGTGCCGGCGCAGCCCGGGCAGGCTCGGGGCGGAGCCGGGGCTTGGCGAGGCGGGGCACGGAGGTCCCGGGGACGGGACCGGGCGGGGCCGGGGCGGTGCTTTAGGGGCGGTCCCCAGTGGTCCCAGGCGGCACCGGGGGCGGGGCCGGGTGATCCCGGAGCGGTACCGAGCTGTGCTGGGGACGGTGCTGCAGGGGCGGTGCCGGGCCCGCCTCAGGGTGATTGAATGCCCAGAAATCGCCTCCTCTGCCCCGTGCTCACACTGAGCTGCGGGCTGCAGCGTGCTGTCGGAGCTCCGCACACAGCACGGATTTGGGCTTCCCCTCCTCTCAAACCCTCTCCCCCTTCTTCCTCCTCCTCATCTTCCCCTTTTTCCTCTCCCTCCGCCTCGCCCCCCTCCCCGGGCCCCTGACTCCCCCCGGGATCCCCTCCTCCGGAGGCGGCCCTTCCGAACCGACCCCCCCTCCAAGCCCCGGAGCTCGAGACCATTAAGGTAAGCTTTGGAATTGAAATATCAGGATATTCACTGGCCTGAAATTTCAGGATTGTACGATTTTTTCTTGAAGCAGTTGCCTTTGCTGCAGGATTGTGTGGTCACCAGTCTCCTTTCCTGTGACTCTTGTTGAAATTTGCTGTCAGATAACCGGCTAGTAACGAAATATTTGACAGAAATCAATGCTGTGAACGGACTTCACTGCAGCAGTTGATGAAAGAGCAAAGAAAATGTCTGTCGTGTTTACGCACCCCCCCGAGGCTGAATGAATTCTGATACTGTAATAAATCAGTGCAGTTGGTGCCTGCAAAGGTCTTGACATTGATCAAGAAGATATTACTTTGGATTTTTACTTTTTATCAGCGTTTCTTTAATCTGTACTTCAGCACTCTAGCCTTTCATAAGTCTTCTCCGGTTTCCTCTGGCCCTGCAGAGTAGTCCTCTCTGTTATTGTCTGATCCCAGCTTTGATGCAAGGAGGACTTTTTGTCTTGAAAATTAGCATCCCCCTCCGCATATTTAAATTAGTTATTTGACTTTTGAGAAAAAGCTGGTCAGCTCGAAGTCCACCAGACACCAGAGGCTGCTGTTTTTAGCACCTTATTCAAAGAGGACATCCTTTAGTTACCTAAGGAGGGGTAGAGATTTACCCCTAGGAATAAGGAATAAATGCAAGCAGACTGTCCTGCCAAGAAAAAAATCCAGTTACAGTGACTGAATTCGGGTTTAGTTGCCCTTGATCCTTGCAAGGGATTAAAGGCAGGTTCACTTGGTCTCCCAGCAATGAATGTCTCAACCGAAAGCTGCTCAAAATGTGCCGTTTTTCTGATGGTTTTGGATTCTTTTGCCAGGTGGGAACATGGACTGCTTGACTTGTTCCTGTGTCCACTTTCCACTTCAGTCCTTTGCATTTTCTCTGAAGGGAAAGCAGGAACAGGGAAGTTGGGGCAGTTCCGTCAGCAGAAAGGCTGCTAAGAATAGATGGTAAGGACTTACTTTTCTGCACAGTGCCATGTAACTGAAGGCTCGTTTTTGGATTTCACATTCTGTTCCTGCCCGGTTTTGTGAGAGCTGCAGGTGCATTTCTGTTTCCAGACCCTGCCAAAAATAGTCGCTTATATTATAATGAATCCTTTTTCCTTCATGTTTTCTTGCTTGAAATGAATTCCCCTGTCAGACTGATGTGAGCAGCAGTTATTTTTAGAGCTGCTGGTGTTGTACACGGAGTAACTGTAGAACAAATGAGTTGTGATGGCTTCCTTGTATTTGATGTGTGGAGAGGAGCAAAGGCACAGATTCATCCTGTGTAATTGCAGTCGTCCAACGTAGGTGCCAGGGTCGGGAAGCTGGGCAAGGTTTCCTCTCTTGCTGGGCCTTAGGGGGAGGGAGCTGAACCATGGTGTCACTCGGATTCCTTCCTCTTCTCCCTCCTCCTTTCTTGCTTGTAGAGCTGGAGCTCGGGGTCACCGAGTTTGGGTGCTCGCAGTCAGAGCCTGAATTTGGAGAGCAGGAAAGCGGGGGGAAGTTTCTAGGCACGTCAAAGCCTGTCTCTAGGGTGTGGGACTTGTTGGTCTTCCTCACCACCCCCAGCAACTTGCACTTCTCTCTGGACCTTGCTGTGGTCACAGCCCACTGCTCATTTATGTGACTGTTCATCCGTCTGCCTGATTGCTTTAAGTACAAGTAGCCTGATTCAGGTTTAATTTAGCAATGATTTTCCTCTGTTTCATCGGTAGTTTTCTAAAACTCCCCTACAGGCTATTTTGAAGGTGCTTTTTTTTTTTTTAACTGCCTGTGATGATAGAAAGCTGTACGGCCCTCTGAAAGCAGTATAACCTGCTTTCCAGAAATTACAGAAGTAGGATTTTTATTGTCCACTATGCAGCTGAAGTCCCCCTAGTGAGCCTCTTGTGAACTGAGGGTGAGGAGAGCGGCAGATACGACTCCTCATCAACCTGCTCTTCTTTTCGTTCCTAAAAGAAGGAAGCATGAAGGTAACTATAGAAAAAGATCTGCATCCCTCGGGGTTTTGTATTTTAGGTGTTTTGAGGTTTATTTACACACCTTCTCCTTTGTTTCCTGGACAGGTTTTACGTGACAGTGGAGCGTTTGAGTACACGTGGAAGGAGCTTTCAATTTGGCTGGAGCACTTGGATAATACAAAAGAAGACCAGAAGGAAGCAGTGATTCAGTTTTTGGAAAAGGTAACGGTGTTCAAATCAGCTGGATAAAAAAATGCAAAGAATAGTGTTAGTGGAAACTGGAGGTCTTGTTGCTATTGTTGAGAAACCTGTCAAAGACCAGCGAATGAATTCTGAGAAAAGCCTTGTTTGGGATTCTTTATACGGAGGTGGCATCCTTCTTGTGTTCAGTGGGAGGGCAGCCAAATGATTTGTAGGAAAATGAAATCCAAAAAGATCAGCTGTTATTACAGCATTGTCGGTGTAAGGGTAGAGTGGTGTAGGTGTGGGTAGCTTTGATCTCCTCTTTAGGTGCCAACATTATCAGAGCTCAGTAGATGGTGGTCCTTGACAAGGAAAGGTGACACTTGCTGTTTACTCTTCAGGATGTTGAATGCCCAGTGCTTTGCCTCCACTGTGGTCTGCCCAGGTACTCGGTGTGTGGTCGCAGTCTAGGTGCCAAGTTGTGGTGGGTTTTTGTTTTTCCATCAGTGTGGCCTGTAGAGCAGGAACTGTAGACAGAATCCTGCAGAAGTGCTATGGAAGTTGTCCTCATAAAAGCTGCCCAGCTTTCAGCACGTGGTCGTTCTCAGTACCGTGCGGTTCCCCTGCACTTGCCAGCCAGCAGGTGCACTTACCTTTCTCCCCACCTTTGCTGACAGATCCTGCTGAAGCTGGTGACCAACCCCTGTCCCTACACTGACAAGGCAGCAGACCTGGTTCAGGCAGCCAGCACGCTCCAGGTGGCTCTGTTTAAACAGGACTCTGATAACATCAGCATCCCCGTCTCTCACATTGATGGTATGTGGTAACCTGTCAACATCCCAACTCCATGACTTGGGGATACACTTTCTAGCCCTAATCAGCAAACTGGGGATGGATAACTCTGGCAATCCTGTTAAGTAAGGGCCCTCCAGGATTCAGCTCTCCACGTGTTCTTGGTATCAGAAGTCGAAGTGGAATTGCCAAGTTGCCGCTTTACCTCTGAAAGTAATTTCTGCCGTGGCTGTGCCACTTGAACGGTATTTGAAATCTCTCTTCATGCTCTTGCAGCAGCGTTTTTGAACTCAAATGGAAATCTAGCCCTTCTGCCTGGGACTGTTGACAGAGTCATGGAATCCCAGAGTGGTTTGGCCGGCAAGGCTCCTTAAATCTCATCCAGTTCCAGCCCTGCCATGAACAGGGACACCTTTCAGTAGCCCGGGCTGCTCCAAGCCCCAGTGTCCTGCCTGGCTTTGGACACATCCAGGGATCCAGGAGCAGCCGCAGCTGCTCCGTGCTGGACAGCAGCATTGAAAGGCAGAGTGAAGGTTCAGCTGTAATTTAGGGGTTGCACTTAACGTTGTATTGTGTGACAAATGTGGCTTTCATCCTTTTTTTTTTTTTTTTTAATTAAAAAGAATTAAAAAGATGCCTTGTATTCCTGGAGTGTTGCATTCTACGTCTGTTGTTTTTCCTGTTAGTCTGGATTCTTGCTTTGATGTTTTTCTTCACTTATTAGATGTCCTGGATATGGTGGATGTCCTGCTCGAGGACAGTGATGGCTTTGATGAAGAAGTTGGGTTCTCTTTAAATGAAGACGTGATCATTTCCCTTCAGTGCTGTTGTCCCTGCTGCATTAGAAGCCAGGAATGAACAAGTCCACGTGGGCCTGGATGCTGATCCCTCTTGCTGGTCCATGACAGCATGTGACAGGTGAGATTTCCAGGTGTCTGATTTAGCAGGAAACTGGTTTGTTCCTTCTTGTGAGGAGGCTCATTGGCTTTGCATGGGCAAAGCCACTCCACGTTTTCCATCTAGGAACAGAGCTGGGGAGCTGTTTTAAAACAGAGTCCCAGAGGTAAACAGCTTGGCTCGGTATTTCTGTGTGGGAATAGAAGAATATCTGTGTCTTCTGATTTTTCTCTCGTCTTTCTTCCACAGGTGTTTTTGTATTCCTGACTTGGGTTTCCATCGGGGACACGTGGCTTGGAGCTCAGGAGCCGGATCTGTTCCTTGCCCACGGCAGATTGGTCTGCACTAGTGCAGGTGAGGAATTACAGGACGGCTTGGGAACTCGGAAACAAGGAGAAGCAAGTCTTATGTGTCTTTGCAAAAAGATTTGGCTACCACAGGGCATTAATTCAGGGAGTTAAGACTTCATCTTTAACGTTCTGTGCTCTGCCAGCATCACTGCGAGCCCTGAAAGCCTCCTGAGCTGTTCTCATACAGACCTATCTTGTTTGGTCAAAAAAAAAATCTTAGTTTAGTTTCGTCCAAGAAAAGTTACTACTCTGTGCGAGCTCATGGGGAAGCTTTTATTCGGCATCTCTCAGTGGGACATTGAAAGTCCAACTTCCCATTTCTTGCACAGTCTGAGAGGCAGTATTACTTTCTATCATTTTTATCACAGGCATTTTAAACTTTTTGAGGAACCGGCAGGACTGTTTGTGCGGAGGCGTGCGGTTCACAGCCATCCTCTGTCCAACGTAGGATGGGAAAAAAAGGCTGGAGAGCTTCCTACAAGGGGCTGTAAGTGCAAATGACCAGGAGCCCGGGGTTTAGTCATGATGATTTAGTATTTCTTAAAAGACTCTGATTGATTTCATGATGCCAAAACCAGTATGGATAGAAGACTGAAGTCGGGAATCACGATGGTCTCCTTGGGTTTAAAAAGCTTTAATGGTGTTTCAAGACATTTGTATGAGACCTGGTTTGTTTTTTCTTACCCTTTTATTCAATCAAAAAAAAAAAAAAAAAAAAAAAGCCTTGATCCATCACTGCTGCTGTGATGTGTGACAAATGCCTGTCCTCCCTCCACGTGGAACAGGTGAGAGGTGGAACTGAAGCCCAAAGAGTTTTCTGCCCACTGATAATATGTGAGTCATATTGGGAATTCTCTGCAGAATGGCAACAGTTGTTCTTGAATTTGGCCATGAGGGGAGTGGAACATGGCAGCCCGGGTCTGAGAAGGTGCAGTGCCAGAAGGAGAAGCTTTGAAATGTAAATCAGGATTGATTCAGGTGACTCGCGACCGCGTGCTGTGCCCAGGTCCTTAGTAGAAATACTGTGCAGGGAAAAGCCAGAGCTGCCTGTGCTATGAGCTGAATTTTTTATTGGGGGGGGGGGGGGGGGGGGCGGTGTGTGAAATAAGAATGAGGTGCAAATGAGGGAATTGCTTGTGTGTGTGAATATTCTTGTCCTAAAGGAGCGCTGCCCGGTGCTCCTCCCTTCCTGTGCCCCTCTCCTGGTGAGCCTCTGTCCTGCTGGCCGTGCCTCTCTGTCTCCGTGCCTGTGCTGCTCCTTGCCCGTCTTTGCCCGCCCCGCACGGGCTGTGCTCGCTTCCTCTCTGGCTCCTGGGTTCCCTCTTTGTCATGGTACCCCTCAGTCCTTGCTGTGTGTTTGGCACTCTCTGTCTTTTCTCCGTCCTTCTCTGTGCCTCTGTGGTGCTCCCTGTGCCGTTGTTTCCCGTGGGATCCTTGTGTCCCGGTCACTGTCTGTCCTAGGGTGATGTTATGGTGTTTCTATCTCCAATCATGTGTCCTGATTATGTTTGGTATTATGTCCTGTGCTTCCAGGACTGACTCTGAGAGTGAAGCTTTGTTTTGTCTTGTTATCAGCCGGCTCACCTCCCCCATGGTCTATGTTTAGGAGAGGTTTTAGGAGAGGTTTTAGCTCGGTTTGCTTGCTTGCTTGCTTGCCTGCTTGCTTGCTTGCTTGCTTGCTTGCCTGCTTGCTTGCCTGCTTGCTCGCTTCTGCCTCTTTTTCTTTCCTTCGCTTTGCCCTTGCTTTTTTCTTATTAGTTAGTTCAGCTAGGCAGTCCAACTTTTTCCCTGGACTGTTTTCTCTTCCACCCCGTCCCCTCCCTCTCCTGGATACCATCTGAACCTGTTCCGGACGGGGACCTGGGAAACCCCAAGAAACACCGGGAGTCTACACTCTGTCACCTGCAGCAGCCATTCCCAAGCGCCAGAGACTGATAACTGGGCGACCACTCGCCAGAGAGACTGAACTCGTCATCCCTTCAGAACGGTGAAAGAGTTTTTTGTCAGCTGGTGTTGTCTTTTTTCCCTGTGCTGGGGAGTGTCTTGCTTGTTAAATAAAGAGGTTTTTTTCTCCCACTCTTCTCCGAGGAAATTCTTCCCGAACCCGGTGGGGTGGGGGGGAGGAGTCGTGGGGTTTGCTGTCTGGGGGCTCCTTCTGGAGGTTTTCCCCCAAATTTGCCCAAAACCAGGACACTGTCCCTGTTCATTTTTAATCCCTCCCTCTTGTGCTGCCCATCCAGCATGCCAGGGGTTTCTTTTCGTTTTTTGGTTATTTTTCGTTTTCATTTTTCTTCTTCTTTTTTTTTGGTGGGGGTTCCATTTCATCGTGCACCTTGATGTTGATTTTCTTCCCGTGTCCTCTCTGCTGCCCCTCCTCCTTTCTGCCCCTTGTCCCCTGTGTCTGCAGGGCTGGGGAGGAACTTCAGCCCTTGTGGGGGTTGCCCTCCCTTTTCTGGTGTCAGCAGAGTCACTTTCTGTGGGATGGACACATGGGAGGGGTTGCAGTCAAGTGCCCTGCTGCTGTCCAGGGCAGTTGGAGTCGTTCTGTGCCTTCTTTGGGGTGAGGAAAAAAGGCTGAGGGGGGCTCCGACGTGGTTTGGGGCACCCCAAGGTCCCTGGGAGAGGGAGCCGGGCTGCGCTGGAGGAGCAGGTGAGTCGGGCATGGGGGGGGTCATGGTGGGTGCCAGAACATTGAGAGGGAGGGGTGGGTGTAGAATGCATGAAAAACAGAACCTTAAAAAACAGCTAAATATAGTCTAAAAGGAATGTTTTATTGGTTTGTGTTTGGATAGAGGTAGGGTTTTTTTATAGATACTGTAAATATAAAAGATAAAGAATAAAAATATATAAGCAAATATAAGAAACCAATATATAAATATATTACATTACATTATATTTTGTTATGAAAATAGAAATATATAAATATTTAGACTTTAAAAGGAATGTTTTATTGTTTTTTATTTGGTTAGAGGAGGGTTTTTAATAAATAATATAAATAATATTGGCAAAAATATACAAATATGCAAAAATAGATACTGACATAAAATTATTATAACTATATATGCATATATATATGTAAGTATAAATCTATAGAAATAAATATAAATATAAAATACATGTATGTAGTATGTAATATAAATAATTTATCGATTTTAATATGTTATATTAAATAGTATGTTATAATAGAATGTAAATAGCATCTAGTATATTAATATACTAGTAAAAACTACATTAAATAGTATATAAATATAGAATACACAATATAGACATATAAATCTACAGATATAAATATGAAAACTAAATAGAAAAATATATTCAAATAGAATTTAAAATAATGGAGTTTTTTGTTTCTATTTGGTTAGAGGCAGAGCTTTTAAATAAATAATATTAAAAACTATGAACCTACAAATATAGATGGATATAGATAAAATAGAAATAACATTAGTAATATAAATCTATGTATATAATGAATAATAAAATAATATTGTATATATGATAAATAGAATAGCAATTAAATTGAATATATGAAATATGTCTAGATTATGACTATAAATTAAATATTAAAAAATAGATGATTTCTATATATAAAAGGGTTTTTTTTTCATTTGGTCAGAGGCAGGGCATTTTTAGTTTGGGTCGGGGTTTTTTTGGGGCGTTCATTGAGAGGATTTTATGACGGGTGGGGACTCTGGTGCTTGGAACTCTCTCCCTTCTCTGTCTGTCCCTGACAGGGCGGCAGTGCCGGGCTGAGTTGGGCGGCAGTGCTGCCGCCGTGTGGACACAGGCGGGTACTGCACCGTGCCCCTCTCAGGATGGCGGAAGGGCCCGCGGGCCGGGACCCAGCCCTGCGGCAGCGCTCAAGATGGCGGCCTCTCTAGGACCCCGGCGGATAGGCGTCTACGTAAAACGCCTGCCCGCGCCCGCCGGCGCCCTCACGCCCGCGGCACCGCGGACCGCGCGGCCGTTGTCGGCACGCTCTGATACGTCCGGGAAAATTGTCGGCGAGCGGATCGGCGTCGGCGATGTAATCAGGCATCTTATGCCTACACACCGGGGTCCTGATTTTTTCCCGCCCTTTCTGCCGCCATTTTGGGAAGGTCAGGCGGGGTGCCGCCCGAGGCGCCATTTTGAGAGTGCGGACACACTCAAGATGGCGGCCACTCTAGGACCCCGGCGGATAGGCGTTTACATAAAACGCCTGCCCGCGCCCGCCGCGCCTTCACGCCCGCGGCACCGCGGACCGCGCGGCCGTTGTCGGCACGCTCTGAAACGTCCGGGAAAATTGGCGACGAGCGGATCGGCGTCGGCGATGTAATCAGGCATCTTATGCCTACACACCGGGGTCCTGATTTTTTCCCGCCCTTTCTGCCGCCATTTTGGGAAGGTCAGGCGGGGTGCCGCCCGAGGCGCCATTTTGAGAGTGCGGACACACTCAAGATGGCGGCCTCTCTAGGACCCCGGCGGATAGGCGTCTACGTAAAACGCCTGCCCGCGCCCGCCGCGCCCTCACGCCCGCGGCACCGCGGACCGCGCGGCCGTTGTCGGCACGCTCTGATACGTCCGGGAAAATTGTCGGCGAGCGGATCGGCGTCGGCGATGTAATCAGGCATCTTATGCCTACACACCGGGGTCCTGATTTTTTCCCGCCCTTTCTGCCGCCATTTTGGGAAGGTCAGGCGGGGTGCCGCCCGAGCCGCCATTTTGAGAGTGCGGACACTCTCAAGATGGCGGCCTCTCTAGGACCCCGGCGGATAGGCGTCTACGTAAAACGCCTGCCCGCGCCCGCCGCGCCCTCACGCCCGCGGCACCGCGGACCGCGCGGCCGTTGTCGGCACGCTCTGATACGTCCGGGAAAATTGTCGGCGAGCGGATCGGCGTCGGCGATGTAATCAGGCATCTTATGCCTACACACCGGGGTCCTGATTTTTTCCCGCCCTTTCTGCCGCCATTTTGGGAAGGTCAGGCGGGGTGCCGCCCGAGGCGCCATTTTGAGAGTCCCGACACGCTCAAGATGGCGGCCTCTCTAGGACCCCGGCGGATAGGCGTCTACATAAAACGCCTGCCCGCGTTCGCCGGCATAAAAATAAATATGCATAAATATAAACATGCACAAACGTTAACCTGCATAGATATAAACATAAACATAAACATAATCATAAACATAATCATAAACATGCAAAACAATAATAATAAATATAAATATAAACATAATTAGAAATAGAAATACAAACATTAATAAAATCAGTGAGAAATGGGGTAAAATCAGTGAGAAATGGGGGGGAAAACCCATGAAAAATGATGGAAAAATCAGAGAGAAATGGGGGAAAAATCGGTGAGGAATGGGGAAAAAGATCAACGAAAAATTGGGAAAAATCAGTCAGAAGTGGGGGATAAAAATCAGTGAGAAATGGGGAAAAAAATCAGTGATTAATGGGCGGGAAAATGCATGAAAAATGGGGGGAATAATTCCGAGAGAAATGGGGGCAAATATCAGTGACAAATGGGGGGGAAAATCAGGAAATATCCATGAAAATTGGGGGAAACATCCATGAAAAATGGCGGAAAAAATCAGTGAGAAATGGGGAAAAATGGGGAAAAAGGAGTGATAAACGGGGGAAAAAAATCAGTGAGAAATGGGGAAAAATGGGGAAAAAATCCACGAAAAATGGGGGGAAAAATCCATGAAAAATCAACGGAAAAATCAGTGAGAAATGGGGAAAACATCATGGTGAAATGGGGAAAAAATCAGAGAGAAATGGGGAAAAATCATTGAAAAATGGGGGATAAAAATCAGTGAGAAATGGGGGGGAAATGGGGAAAAACATCAGTGAGAAATGGGGAAAAAAATCTTTGATAAATTGGGGCAAAAATCATTGAGAAATGGGGAAAAAAATCAGTGAGAAATGGGGAAAATTTGGGAAAAATCCACGAAAATTGCGGGAAAAAATGCTTGAAAAATTGGGGAAAAAAATCCGAGAGAAAATCCCCGGGAATCCCCGGGAAAATCCCCCCGGAATCCCCGAGAAAATCCCCCGGAATTCCCCGGGAAAATCCCCCTGAATTCCCCGAGAAACTCATCCCGGAATCCCCGTGATAATCCGTCCGCTATCCCCGAGAAAATCCCCCAGGAATCCCCCAGAAAATCTCCCCGAAATCCCCGGGATAATCTCCCCGGAATCCCCGAGAAAATCCGCCCCGAATCCCCTGGAAGATTCCCCCGGAATCCCCGAGAAAATCCCCCCAGATTCCCCGGAAAATCCCCCCGGAATACTCTGCAATATCCCCCCGGAATCCCCTGGATAATCCCCCCGGAATCCCCGAGAAAATCCCCCCGGAATTCCCCGGGAAAATCCCCCCGGAATTCCCCGGGAAAATCCCCCGGGAATCCCCGAGAAAATCCCCCCGGAATCCCCGAGAAAATCCCCCCGGAATTCCTCGGGAAAATCGCCCCGGAATACTCGGGAAAATCCCCCCGGAATCCCCGGGGAAATCCCCACGGAATCCCCGAGAAAACCCCCCCGAAATACTCGGGAAAATCCCCCCGGAATCCCCGAGAATATCCCCCCGGAATATTCGGGAAAATCCTCCCGGAATCCCCGAGAAAATCCACCCGGTATCTCCGGGAAAATCCTCCCGAAATCCTCGAGAAAATCCCCCCGGAATCCACGTGAAAATCCCCCCGGAATACTCGGCAAAATCCCCCCGGAATCCCCGAGAAAATCCCCCCGGATTCCCCGGGAAAATCGCCCCGGAAAACCCGAGAAATTCTTCCAGGAATTCCCTGGGAAAATCCCTCCGGAATCCCCATGAAAATCCCCCGGAATCCCCGCGAATATCCCCCCGGAATCCCCGGGAAAATCCCCATGAATTCCCCGGGAAAATAATCTCGGAATCCCCGAGGAAATCTCCCCGGAATCACCGAGATAATGGCCCCGGAATACCCGAGAACATCCCCCGGAATTGCCCGAGAAAATCATCCCGTAATCCCCGAGGAAATCCCCCCGGAACACTCGGGAAAATCCCCCCGGAATTCCTCGTAAAATCACCCCGGATACCCCGGGAAAATCCCTCCGGAATCCCCCGAAAAATTCCCCCCGGAATACTCGGGAAAATCCCCCCGGAATCCCCTGGAAAAACCCCCCGGAATCCCCTGGATAATCCCCCCGGAATCCCCGATAAAATCCCCCTGGAATCTCCAGGAAAATGCCCCGGGAATACGCGAGAAAATCTCCCCGGAATCCCCGAGAAAAATCCCCCCGGAATCCCCTGGAAAATCCCCCCTGAATCCCCGAGAAAATCCCCCCGGAATCCCCGAGAAAATCCCCCCGGATTCCCCTGAAAATCCCTCGGAATTCCCCGGGGAAATCCTCCCGGAATCCACGAGAAAATCCGCCCGGAATTCCCGGGAAAATCCTCCAGAAATCCCCGAGAAAATCCCCCGGAGTCCCCGGGAAAATCAACCCGGAGTCCGATGGAAAATCCCCCCGGAATCCCCGAGAAAATCCCCCGGAATTCCCCTGGAAAATTCCCCCGGACTCCCCGAGAAATTCCTCCCGGAATCCCCGGGAAAATCCCCCCGGAATCCAGGCGAAAATCCCCCAGAAATCCCCGTGAAAGCCCCCCCGGAATCCCCAAGAAAATCTCCCCGGAATCCCCGAGAAAATTCGCCCGTAATACTCGGGAAAATATGCCCGGAATCCCCTGGAAAATCCCCCCGGAATCCCCTGGAAAATCCCCCCGGAATCCCCGACAAAATCCCCCCGGAATCCCCGGAAAATGCCCCCCGAATCCCCGGGATACTCACCCCGAGATCCCCGGGAAAATCCCCTGGAATTACCAGGGAAAATCCCCCCGCAATCCCAGGGAAAATCCCCCCAGAATCCCCGCGAAAATCGGCCCCGAATCCCCTGGAAAATTCCCCCGGAATCCCCGGAAAATCCCCCAGGAATCCCCGGGAAAATCCCCCAGGTATCCCCGAGAAAATCCCCCTGGAATCCCCTGGATAATCCCCATGGAATCCCTTGGAAAATCCCCCAGGAATCCCCGAGAAAATATGCCCGGAATCCCCTGGAAAATCCCCCTGGAATCGCGGGGAAAATCCCCCCGGATTTCCCGGGAAAAATCCCCCCGGAATCCCCGATAAAATCTCCCCGGAATCCCTGAGAAAATCCCCCCGGAATCCGCGAGAAAATATGCCCAGAATCCCCGATAAAATCCCCCCGGAATCCCCGGGAATATCCCCCAGGAATCGCCGATAAAATCCCCCCGGAATCCCCCAGAAAATCCCCCCGGAATTCCGCGGGAAAATCCCCCCGGAATCCCCGAGAAAAACCTCCCGGAATCCCCGCGAAAATAGCCCCAGACTCCCCGGCATAATCCCCACGAAATCCCCTGGAAAATCCCCCCGGAATTCCCGGGAAAATCCCCCCGGAATCCCCGAGAAAATCCCCCGGAATTCCTCGTAAAATCCCCCTGGAATCCCCGGGAAAATCCCTCCGGACTCCCCGAAAAAATCCCCCGGAATACTCGGGAAAATCCCCCGGGAATCCCCGAGAAAATCCCCATGGAATTTCCCGGGAAAATCACCCCGGAATCCCCGAGAAAATTCTCCCGAAATACTCGGCAAAATCCCCCAGGAATCCACGGAAAATTCCCCGGAATCCAGGAGAAAATACCCCGGAATCCCCATGAAAATCCCCCCGGAATCTCCGAGAGAATCCCCCGGTATCCCCGCGAATATCCCCCCGGAATCCCCGGGAAAATCCCCATGACTTCCCCGGGAAAATAATCTCGGAATCCCCGAGAAAATCTCCCCGGAATCACCGAGATAATGGCCCCGGAATACCCGAGAACATCCCCCGGAATTGCTCGAGAAAATCATCCCGTAATCCCCGAGGAAATCCCCCCGGAACACTCGGGAAAATCCCCCCGGAATTCCTCGTAAAATCACCCCGGATACCCCGGGAAAATCCCTCCGGAATCCCCCGAAAAAATCCCCCCGGAATACTCGGGAAAATCCCCCCGGAATACTCCTGAAAATCCTCCCGGAATTCCCGAGAAAATCCCCCGGAATTCCCTGAGAAAATCGCCCCGGAATCCCAGTGAAAATCCCCCCGGAATCCCCGTGAAAATCCCCCCGGAATCCTCGGGAAAATCCCCCAGGAATCCCCTGGAAAATCCCCATGGAATCCCTTGGAAAATCCCCCAGGAATCCCCGAGAAAATATGCCCGGCATCCCCTGGAAAATCCCCCTGGAATCGCGGGGAAAATCCCCCCGGATTTCCCGGGAAAAATCCCCCCGGAATCCCCCAGAAAATCTCCCCGGAATCCGCGAGAAAATATGCCCAGAATCCCCGATAAAATCCCCCCGGAATCCCCGGGAATATCCCCCAGGAACCCCCGATAAAATCCCCCCGGAATCCCCCAGAAAATCCCCCCGGAATCCCCTGGAAAATCCCCCCGGAATTCCCGAGAAAATCCCCCCGGAATCCCCGGAAAATCCCCGCGGAATTCCGGTCCATTTCTGTAGGAGAATAGTTTGTAAGGATAGTGCAGAAGGCACTAGTTGCCAACGAGTTACAGCTGTACTGACTAGCAAGGAGTGGAAACAGCCTTGCCTGCCCAGTGAGGCTGGTTGTTATAAAAGCGTGGGTCAGCTGGCTGCCAGTTTCACTAAGCACAGCTCCAGCTGGAGGTGCAGAGCCTGCTGCAGTGTGGGCTGGAGCCTGCTGGCTGTGCTGCGAGGAGGAAGGGACACGTGGCCGTGCAAGGGATGGACAAGGTGAGAGGATGCTGTGTGTGGGACAGACAGGCTCAGGTGGCTGGGGAAGGGACAGGCTGGGGTTTAGCCAGTCGTACAGAGGAGAGGAGGAGTCGGGGCTGTGTGGAGCTGCCTGTGAGAAAAGGAGTCAGAGTTGCCTCAAAGAAATCTGTGGAGAGAAGGCATGAAAAGTGTGTAATGAAAGACTAATGTTGGTGCCTGTCATGTCTGTCTTGATATAATTGCTACACGTTTTCTCGGAATGCTTGAATTTAGACATAAAATGAAAACTTTATTATAAGAAAGGAATGCATTTCTCACCAAAGTGGTGTAGGGTGGGGGATCACAACTCACAGATGGCCTGGAAGCGGAACGGCCACAGGGGTTACTGTAACTGGGCCTCCAGTACCAAAGCCCCAGTGGGTTTAAAGGCTAGAGCTGGGCTGGGATTAGCACGGGCTATGCAGCTGGGCTCATGCACAGGTCTGTCAGCACTCCTACCCGAGGACAGTCCCTCACCTAGGGAGAGGTTCTAGGCCTGGAGATGAGGCTGAGTTTGGGAAGGGTGATGAGGACATGGTTAGGGAGGGATGTAAATGCATATCAAAAGACTTAATTTTGAGGGGTGGCAAGCATTAGCTATAAACCAGTAAGTATTTACAGCTAAAGGCTGGAGGTGGGGGCTGTCTGAGGAGGACAGGACTGTTTAAGGCTGAAGTTGGAAGAGAAACCTTGGTGAAGCTTTTGCGTTAGAAACGGCCTCACCTGCCAAATCAGATTTTTGTCTTCAGGATTGCATGAGTGAGGATGCCACAGCCAAGGAAAAGGTTCAGGTTTGGGAGGCAAAGGCGAGTTAGGCAGGGCTGCAGGGCTGGGGCTTGGCTGTTTCCATACTGCTCAGGGCAGCAAAGGGTAGCTGGCTCACTGGGCCTTGGATCTAGAACTCTTTCTGGAACAAGGTGGAGAGCTGAGGTTCATGCAAGGGGCCAGGAATTCTTTGTCTGACTGGAAAATGCCAGAGGGGCAGTGTGTGACTCGGATAGGATGATATGTTCGTCTGGCGAGAGTCACAAAAGAATATTTTGGTTTACTGATAACTGGGCAGCTCAGAAGTTACTACTTGACTTAGTTGCTGCTCCCATCTGTTGCACACATAAACAGAGCAAAGCAGACGAATTCTCTCGGAGCCTGAGGTCTTTGACTGGCCCTCCAAAAATGCTGCCCGCTAAAAAACAGACGTGGGGGAGGAAAGTTGTCAGATACAATAGAGCAAGAAAAGGACACGGGCTTCAAAGTGCCCTCCAGCAGACCACGGAAGTGACCTGTCTGGAAGTGAAACCAGCAGTCTGCTTCCCCAGCCTCCTGGAAGCCTCTAACAGCTACACAGGCAGTGAGGGGAGAGAACAATTCAACCTAAAAATAATTTTCAGTAGCGTTCTGCACTGCTGTTAAAAATACTGCAACCAGGGAATGTGGTGTGGTGATAACTATTAGGCCTGTAAGTCTGGTAACTGGGGCTTTTAGCTCAAACATCTCGGTATGGCTACTTTGAGCCTTGTAAAAGCTGCGTTAAGTCCAATTTCTTGGGTAGTTCTACTACCTCTAGCCTTGCTTTTCATCCCCTCAGTAACAAAGCAACTCCCTCTCGAGAATGTTATTTACTTTCCATATGATGTGCCTACCAATTTCTGGAATTGCAAATGTCTTTGGACACATGCGTAAATTTAAGTTTCAAGAAAGCTGTCAAGCTAAAACAAAGGCTTGCCATAATGCAGAAGAAAATGTTTTATGGAAGAACTGAGAGGTCCCTACCTGGGCATAGAATTTGCTATACTAAGGTGTGTTCCAAACGGATCTGCCATCTAAACAAGCAGAAAAATAGTTGGAATGTAGTGAGTTCAATTTAACTACTGCTAGAAATAGGAATTATTAGCAGAGCTTGGAGCATGATATCACTAGCAGCAGTAAGACGCTTTTAGCTTGCTTCTCATAAATTACTTGTAAAAAGCATTTGTACCTAGTGTGTAGCAATTAATATTTCCCCATTTTCTTCCCCCCCGCCCCCCAGTCTCAGGTACTCCTTTTATTTTACCCTTTTCTGTCTTGTAACATCACCTTCCTTTATTTTATTCTATCTTCTGTTCTCAGAACATCGCAGCATCCTCTGTCAATGTGAAAGCATTTGTTCATCCTGTCTTGGAATGGCTGTCAATGTTGCCCTCTTCTGGATCACTTTTTTTTTTTTTTTTTTTTTTTTTTTTTTTTTTTTTTTTTTTTTTTTTTTTTTTTTTTTAACAATATGTTGCTAAATGTCAGGAAAATTAATCCACAAACACCAGCGGTTTATGTCCAAAAAGGAAACAGAGGAGTCCTTTTTGCTTTATTCGAATAAAGGGAGAGGCCATGGGACATTCCCCTGGGATCTCTCAAATTTTTGGAGGACGCAGCCTCCTTTTTATCCTATTTTCCCGGCCGCATTTCCCTCTCTCTTTTCCCATTGGCTGAGGTACTTGAGAGGCACAGACTTCCCGGAACGCCTGATACCTGAAATTCCCCTCTAATGTAGAACCCTCCCTTTTAATTTTTAATTCTTATAGAATTCATAGTTTCCCCCCGTTGCTTCTTTCATCTTTCGATATCCAATTTCATTTATCAGCAGCCCCGCAGTTTGTTTGTAAAGGCAAATATCTCTTTTCATTCATCAATCAGTGGAATCCATCCCATTGTTTCTTTTATCTCTCAGTGCTAGCCTTATCTACAGGCTGATCCACAGCTCATTTGTAAAGACAAATTCAACATTCCTCTCAGCTAATAAATGAGAAGTTAGCTGAAAAAAGTAAAAAGTGGATTTTTTTTCTGGTGTGTGTCGGACAATACAGTGGAGAGAATTTGCGGGAGGATGATCGAGGATATCCTATTATAATATCGTTCTCGGACATTTTACTATTTTAGATCATCAGTTGTATTCTGAAAGAAATCTATTTTAATGATATGTGTACGTTTGCACGAAGTTATAGTTAAATATAGCTTGCGGCTGGGCTCTTTAATGACTAGGGGTATTTTTGGTTTTAATTCAATATTTTATGCTTGTGGTGTGTAGTGTGCTGATTTATTTTTTAATGTTATTTACTACGTGCGCTTTTGTTTTTGAGTGAAGGTAACTTTCTGGATGGTTTTGTATTTGAGGCAGAATGAATTGAAGTAGGTTTTTAAAACTGATTTTTCATATGTACGATGGGGAGTTTAGTAGGGGCAGCTCTGATGGTGGGGGCTTGGTTGTTAATTTTATCAGACGGCTTTTGTTAGATACAGCTTTTAATTCTGGAAAGTTTTTTTTTCTAATGTCGTGCTTTGAAGGTGGTTTTCGAGGATGTATGGTATAGCTTTATTTTGTTTGTAGATGGTGTATGATAAGGGCTATGGTCTATTTATCTAATGCCATGTTTTTTCATTCAGGTGTTGATAAGGGAGTTCTTGAATGGCGTTTTGTGTTGTTTTTGTTTTTGGTGGGGCGTTGTTTTTAAAGGATACCTTGATAAGGTTTGCCGATGGCGTTCTAGCCTGTAGCATAAGGCATAGGGTAGTTTTTGAATTATTTTGTGGTGGCTTTGATTCTTGCCAGTATGTAGTGTTTGTTTGAGGTAATGCTGTGTAGCTAATTTCTGTTTTCTTATTAATATTAGAATTGGAGTGTTGTAGTATATGGGCTGTTATTATATCCTAGGGGTTCTATTTCTTTGGTTGGATTGTTTTCTAGTTATGGATAATTTTTCTCAAAAAACCATTTTCAGAATTTCAGGCGTGACACAAAAGAACACTCAGATTGCTGGAAGGGAAACGTGTGCCCAGATTGTCTCGAAGCAGTGCTGCTGTCGGTTCTCGTTCAGTTGTGTCTTCTGAAAATGAGACTGTTGTATTCATTGCGCTGTGCTAAACACTTGTCATTCTCCCAATGCCAGGAAACAGATGAAGCTTGAAGAAAGAGGAAGGAATTTGGAAGCGTACAAACAAGCTGAGAAGAGGTTCAGAGATCAGGGTGCTCACTGGCAGCAGGGGCTGGGGTTAGGGCTGAGCAGGAGCAAAGCCGGAGCACATCAACCTCACCTCGTGTTTTCTCGGGGGCTTTATGGCCCTGGCAAGAGAGAGATGTTCACTGATGAGTCCCAGGCCGAGCCGTGAGCACAGCATGTTGTGTTGGAGCTGGGGGTTTTTTTTGAGACGTTCAGCAGCCACACTCTCTAGTCAAGAGTCCTGAGGTTTGTTGCTGCTCCACTTTCATCCTCATATCCAGCTTCCAGCCCTTTTCTTCTCTCTGTCCAGTGTGTCTTTTGTGTTCCTTTCTTGTCCTGTGTGCTCCCCATCCCATTCCCGTTCCCTACGGAGGGGGAGGGTGTGGAGACTGGGGGCTCCGACGTGGTTTGGGGCACCCCAAGGTCCCTGGGAAAGGGAGCCGGGCTGCGCTGGAGGAGCAGGTGAGTCGGGCATGGGGGGGGGGGGGTCATGCTGGGTGCCAGAACATTGACAGGGAGGGGTGGGTGTAGAATGCATGAAAAACAGAACCATAAAAAATAGCTAAATATAGTCTAAAAGGAATGTTTAAATGCTTTTTATTTGGGTAGAGGCACGGTTTTTATAGCTAATATAAAAATAAAATATAAAGAATAGAAATAGATTGGTATACATGTAAAATATAATGAAATATAAGTAGCAAATATCTATGAAAAATCTAGTGTATAACAGAAATAATGCAAATATAAGAATATGTATAAATATAAAATAGAGCTATGAGAATGGGAATAAGAATGGGGTAAAACATCAGTGAGAAATGGAAAAAAACCACATGAAAAATGGTGGGAAAATCAGTGAGAAATGGAGAAAAATCAGTGAAAAACGGGGGGGGAATCTTTGAAAAATGGGGAAAAAAATCAGTGAGAAATGGGGGAAAAAAAATCCATGAAAAATGGGGGAATAAATCAGTGAGAAACGGGGAAAAGTGGGGGAAAAAATAATTGAGAAATGGGGAAAAAATCAGTGAGAAATGGGGGAAAAAATCCGTGACGAATGGCGGGAAAAGTCATTAAGAAATGGGGGAAAAATCAGTGAGAAACAGGGAAAAAAATCAATGAGAAATGGGGGAAAATTTGGGACAAAATCAGCGAGAAATGGGGGAAAAATCAGTGGTAAATGGGGGAAAAGTCGATGAAAAATGGGGGAATATTCAGTGAGAAATGGGGGGGGGGGGAAATCAGTGAGAAATGGGGAAAAAATCCATGGAAAACAGGGAAACAATCCATGGGCAATGGCGGGAACAGAGCGAGCTGTTGTCGCTCGTGCTGTGGTGGCCGATGCTGTGGGGAAAAAATAAGTGAAAAATGGGGGCAATAATCAGTGATAAATGGGGAGAAAATCAGTGATTAATGGGCGGAAAAATGCATGAAAAATGGAAGGAAAAATTCAGAGAGAAATGGGGGCAAATATCAGTGATAAATGGGGAAAAAAATCAGTGATTAATGGGGGGAAAAATGAATGGAAAATGGGGGGAAAATTCAGAGAGAAATGGGGGCAAAAATCAGTGAGCAATGGGGGGGAAAATCGGGAAATATCCATGGAAAAATGGGGGGAAAAAATCAGTGAGAAATGGGGGAAAAAATCAGTGAGAAATGGGGGAAACATCATGGTGAAATGGGGAAAAAAAATCTTTGATAAATTGGGGAAACAAATCATTGAGAAATGGGGGAAAAAAATCAGTGAGAAATGGGGAAAATATGGGAAAAAATCCACGAAAATTGCGGGAAAAAATGCATGAAAAATTGGGGAAAAATCAGTAAGAAATGGGGGAAAAAATCCATGAAAAATGGCGGGAAAAATCAGATCGGCGATCGATAGCTAATGCGTGCCTATGGATTAGATCGGCGATCGATTGATCACGACTACCGATCGATTATATCGGCGATCGATTGCTAATGCCTGCCGATCGATTAGATCGGCGATCGATTGATCGCGCCTGCCGATCGATTAGATCGGCGATCGATTGCTAATGCCTGCCGATCGATTAGATCGGCGATCGATTGATCGCGCCTGCCGATCGATTAGATCGGCGATCGATTGATCGCGCCTGCCGATCGATTAGATCGGCGCTCGATTGCTAATGCCTGCCGATCGATTAGATCGGCGATCGATTGCTAATGCCTGCCGATCGATTATATCGGCGATCGATTGCTAATGCCTGCCGATCGATTCGATCGGCGATCGATTGCCAATGCCTGCCGATCGATTAGATCGGCGATCGATTGCTAATGCCTGCGGATCGATTAGATCGGCGATCGATTGATCGCGCCTGCCGATCGATTAGATCGGCGATCGATTGCTAATGCCTGCCGATCGATTAGATCGGCGATCGATTGCTAATGCCTGCCGATCGATTCGATCGGCGATCGATTGCTAATGCCTGCGGATCGATTAGATCGGCGATCGATTGATCGCGCCTGCCGATCGATTAGATCGGCGATCGATTGCTAATGCCTGCCGATCGATTAGATCGGCGATCGATTGCTAATGCCTGCGGATCGATTAGATCGGCGATCGATTGATCGCGCCTGCCGATCGATTAGATCGGCGATCGATTGCCAATGCCTGCCGATCGATTAGATCGGCGATCGATTGCTCATGCCAGCCGATCGATTGCTAATGCACACTATTTGCACACTCCTTGCACACCCTTTGCACTCATACAGAGGCAGGAGGTTTCTCAGTTCTGGTCGGGGTTTTTTGGGGCGTTCATTCCGGGGGATTTCCTCAAGGATTGGGACACGCCTTGATTCCATCCCTTGCCTGTCTCCCAAGCGCCACCCTGTGGGCAGAGCGCGGTACTGCGCGCCTGCCTCTCCCAAGATGGCGGCTCGGGTGTCGCGCCCCCGACCTTCTAACTCTGGCTGCAAAAGGAGGGTGGCACAGCAAGGAGCCCGCTCGCTCTAGTGGGATGCCTGCGCACGACGCCGACACCGATCCCACGGGTGCGATTTTCGGCGGCGTTTCCAATCGTGCGGACATCTCCTTCAGCCCGCTTCGGCCCGGGGAAGAGGGGCGGGGCCGCCAGCGATGGTGCCGGCGCAGCCCGGGCAGGCTCGGGGCGGAGCCGGGGCTTGGCGAGGCGGGGCACGGAGGTCCCGGGGACGGGACCGGGCGGGGCCGGGGCGGTGCTTTAGGGGCGGTCCCCAGTGGTCCCAGGCGGCACCGGGGGCGGGGCCGGGTGATCCCGGAGCGGTACCGAGCTGTGCTGGGGACGGTGCTGCAGGGGCGGTGCCGGGCCCGCCTCAGGGTGATTGAATGCCCAGAAATCGCCTCCTCTGCCCCGTGCTCACACTGAGCTGCGGGCTGCAGCGTGCTGTCGGAGCTCCGCACACAGCACGGATTTGGGCTTCCCCTCCTCTCAAACCCTCTCCCCCTTCTTCCTCCTCCTCATCTTCCCCTTTTTCCTCTCCCTCCGCCTCGCCCCCCTCCCCGGGCCCCTGACTCCCCCCGGGATCCCCTCCTCCGGAGGCGGCCCTTCCGAACCGACCCCCCCTCCAAGCCCCGGAGCTCGAGACCATTAAGGTAAGCTTTGGAATTGAAATATCAGGATATTCACTGGCCTGAAATTTCAGGATTGTACGATTTTTTCTTGAAGCAGTTGCCTTTGCTGCAGGATTGTGTGGTCACCAGTCTCCTTTCCTGTGACTCTTGTTGAAATTTGCTGTCAGATAACCGGCTAGTAACGAAATATTTGACAGAAATCAATGCTGTGAACGGACTTCACTGCAGCAGTTGATGAAAGAGCAAAGAAAATGTCTGTCGTGTTTACGCACCCCCCCGAGGCTGAATGAATTCTGATACTGTAATAAATCAGTGCAGTTGGTGCCTGCAAAGGTCTTGACATTGATCAAGAAGATATTACTTTGGATTTTTACTTTTTATCAGCGTTTCTTTAATCTGTACTTCAGCACTCTAGCCTTTCATAAGTCTTCTCCGGTTTCCTCTGGCCCTGCAGAGTAGTCCTCTCTGTTATTGTCTGATCCCAGCTTTGATGCAAGGAGGACTTTTTGTCTTGAAAATTAGCATCCCCCTCCGCATATTTAAATTAGTTATTTGACTTTTGAGAAAAAGCTGGTCAGCTCGAAGTCCACCAGACACCAGAGGCTGCTGTTTTTAGCACCTTATTCAAAGAGGACATCCTTTAGTTACCTAAGGAGGGGTAGAGATTTACCCCTAGGAATAAGGAATAAATGCAAGCAGACTGTCCTGCCAAGAAAAAAATCCAGTTACAGTGACTGAATTCGGGTTTAGTTGCCCTTGATCCTTGCAAGGGATTAAAGGCAGGTTCACTTGGTCTCCCAGCAATGAATGTCTCAACCGAAAGCTGCTCAAAATGTGCCGTTTTTCTGATGGTTTTGGATTCTTTTGCCAGGTGGGAACATGGACTGCTTGACTTGTTCCTGTGTCCACTTTCCACTTCAGTCCTTTGCATTTTCTCTGAAGGGAAAGCAGGAACAGGGAAGTTGGGGCAGTTCCGTCAGCAGAAAGGCTGCTAAGAATAGATGGTAAGGACTTACTTTTCTGCACAGTGCCATGTAACTGAAGGCTCGTTTTTGGATTTCACATTCTGTTCCTGCCCGGTTTTGTGAGAGCTGCAGGTGCATTTCTGTTTCCAGACCCTGCCAAAAATAGTCGCTTATATTATAATGAATCCTTTTTCCTTCATGTTTTCTTGCTTGAAATGAATTCCCCTGTCAGACTGATGTGAGCAGCAGTTATTTTTAGAGCTGCTGGTGTTGTACACGGAGTAACTGTAGAACAAATGAGTTGTGATGGCTTCCTTGTATTTGATGTGTGGAGAGGAGCAAAGGCACAGATTCATCCTGTGTAATTGCAGTCGTCCAACGTAGGTGCCAGGGTCGGGAAGCTGGGCAAGGTTTCCTCTCTTGCTGGGCCTTAGGGGGAGGGAGCTGAACCATGGTGTCACTCGGATTCCTTCCTCTTCTCCCTCCTCCTTTCTTGCTTGTAGAGCTGGAGCTCGGGGTCACCGAGTTTGGGTGCTCGCAGTCAGAGCCTGAATTTGGAGAGCAGGAAAGCGGGGGGAAGTTTCTAGGCACGTCAAAGCCTGTCTCTAGGGTGTGGGACTTGTTGGTCTTCCTCACCACCCCCAGCAACTTGCACTTCTCTCTGGACCTTGCTGTGGTCACAGCCCACTGCTCATTTATGTGACTGTTCATCCGTCTGCCTGATTGCTTTAAGTACAAGTAGCCTGATTCAGGTTTAATTTAGCAATGATTTTCCTCTGTTTCATCGGTAGTTTTCTAAAACTCCCCTACAGGCTATTTTGAAGGTGCTTTTTTTTTTTTTAACTGCCTGTGATGATAGAAAGCTGTACGGCCCTCTGAAAGCAGTATAACCTGCTTTCCAGAAATTACAGAAGTAGGATTTTTATTGTCCACTATGCAGCTGAAGTCCCCCTAGTGAGCCTCTTGAACTGAGGGTGAGGAGAGCGGCAGATACGACTCCTCATCAACCTGCTCTTCTTTTCGTTCCTAAAAGAAGGAAGCATGAAGGTAACTATAGAAAAAGATCTGCATCCCTCGGGGTTTTGTATTTTAGGTGTTTTGAGGTTTATTTACACACCTTCTCCTTTGTTTCCTGGACAGGTTTTACGTGACAGTGGAGCGTTTGAGTACACGTGGAAGGAGCTTTCAATTTGGCTGGAGCACTTGGATAATACAAAAGAAGACCAGAAGGAAGCAGTGATTCAGTTTTTGGAAAAGGTAACGGTGTTCAAATCAGCTGGATAAAAAAATGCAAAGAATAGTGTTAGTGGAAACTGGAGGTCTTGTTGCTATTGTTGAGAAACCTGTCAAAGACCAGCGAATGAATTCTGAGAAAAGCCTTGTTTGGGATTCTTTATACGGAGGTGGCATCCTTCTTGTGTTCAGTGGGAGGGCAGCCAAATGATTTGTAGGAAAATGAAATCCAAAAAGATCAGCTGTTATTACAGCATTGTCGGTGTAAGGGTAGAGTGGTGTAGGTGTGGGTAGCTTTGATCTCCTCTTTAGGTGCCAACATTATCAGAGCTCAGTAGATGGTGGTCCTTGACAAGGAAAGGTGACACTTGCTGTTTACTCTTCAGGATGTTGAATGCCCAGTGCTTTGCCTCCACTGTGGTCTGCCCAGGTACTCGGTGTGTGGTCGCAGTCTAGGTGCCAAGTTGTGGTGGGTTTTTGTTTTTCCATCAGTGTGGCCTGTAGAGCAGGAACTGTAGACAGAATCCTGCAGAAGTGCTATGGAAGTTGTCCTCATAAAAGCTGCCCAGCTTTCAGCACGTGGTCGTTCTCAGTACCGTGTGGTTCCCCTGCACTTGCCAGCCAGCAGGTGCACTTACCTTTCTCCCCACCTTTGCTGACAGATCCTGCTGAAGCTGGTGACCAACCCCTGTCCCTACACTGACAAGGCAGCAGACCTGGTTCAGGCAGCCAGCACGCTCCAGGTGGCTCTGTTTAAACAGGACTCTGATAACATCAGCATCCCCGTCTCTCACATTGATGGTATGTGGTAACCTGTCAACATCCCAACTCCATGACTTGGGGATACACTTTCTAGCCCTAATCAGCAAACTGGGGATGGATAACTCTGGCAATCCTGTTAAGTAAGGGCCCTCCAGGATTCAGCTCTCCACGTGTTCTTGGTATCAGAAGTCGAAGTGGAATTGCCAAGTTGCCGCTTTACCTCTGAAAGTAATTTCTGCCGTGGCTGTGCCACTTGAACGGTATTTGAAATCTCTCTTCATGCTCTTGCAGCAGCGTTTTTGAACTCAAATGGAAATCTAGCCCTTCTGCCTGGGACTGTTGACAGAGTCATGGAATCCCAGAGTGGTTTGGCCGGCAAGGCTCCTTAAATCTCATCCAGTTCCAGCCCTGCCATGAACAGGGACACCTTTCAGTAGCCCGGGCTGCTCCAAGCCCCAGTGTCCTGCCTGGCTTTGGACACATCCAGGGATCCAGGAGCAGCCGCAGCTGCTCCGTGCTGGACAGCAGCATTGAAAGGCAGAGTGAAGGTTCAGCTGTAATTTAGGGGTTGCACTTAACGTTGTATTGTGTGACAAATGTGGCTTTCATCCTTTTTTTAAATTTTTTTTTTTTTAATTAAAAAGAATTAAAAAGATGCCTTGTATTCCTGGAGTGTTGCATTCTACGTCTGTTGTTTTTCCTGTTAGTCTGGATTCTTGCTTTGATGTTTTTCTTCACTTATTAGATGTCCTGGATATGGTGGATGTCCTGCTCGAGGACAGTGATGGCTTTGATGAAGAAGTTGGGTTCTCTTTAAATGAAGACGTGATCATTTCCCTTCAGTGCTGTTGTCCCTGCTGCATTAGAAGCCAGGAATGAACAAGTCCACGTGGGCCTGGATGCTGATCCCTCTTGCTGGTCCATGACAGCATGTGACAGGTGAGATTTCCAGGTGTCTGATTTAGCAGGAAACTGGTTTGTTCCTTCTTGTGAGGAGGCTCATTGGCTTTGCATGGGCAAAGCCACTCCACGTTTTCCATCTAGGAACAGAGCTGGGGAGCTGTTTTAAAACAGAGTCCCAGAGGTAAACAGCTTGGCTCGGTATTTCTGTGTGGGAATAGAAGAATATCTGTGTCTTCTGATTTTTCTCTCGTCTTTCTTCCACAGGTGTTTTTGTATTCCTGACTTGGGTTTCCATCGGGGACACGTGGCTTGGAGCTCAGGAGCCGGATCTGTTCCTTGCCCACGGCAGATTGGTCTGCACTAGTGCAGGTGAGGAATTACAGGACGGCTTGGGAACTCGGAAACAAGGAGAAGCAAGTCTTATGTGTCTTTGCAAAAAGATTTGGCTACCACAGGGCATTAATTCAGGGAGTTAAGACTTCATCTTTAACGTTCTGTGCTCTGCCAGCATCACTGCGAGCCCTGAAAGCCTCCTGAGCTGTTCTCATACAGACCTATCTTGTTTGGTCAAAAAAAAAATCTTAGTTTAGTTTCGTCCAAGAAAAGTTACTACTCTGTGCGAGCTCATGGGGAAGCTTTTATTCGGCATCTCTCAGTGGGACATTGAAAGTCCAACTTCCCATTTCTTGCACAGTCTGAGAGGCAGTATTACTTTCTATCATTTTTATCACAGGCATTTTAAACTTTTTGAGGAACCGGCAGGACTGTTTGTGCGGAGGCGTGCGGTTCACAGCCATCCTCTGTCCAACGTAGGATGGGAAAAAAAGGCTGGAGAGCTTCCTACAAGGGGCTGTAAGTGCAAATGACCAGGAGCCCGGGGTTTAGTCATGATGATTTAGTATTTCTTAAAAGACTCTGATTGATTTCATGATGCCAAAACCAGTATGGATAGAAGACTGAAGTCGGGAATCACGATGGTCTCCTTGGGTTTAAAAAGCTTTAATGGTGTTTCAAGACATTTGTATGAGACCTGGTTTGTTTTTTCTTACCCTTTTATTCAATCAAAAAAAAAAAAAAAAAAAAAAAGCCTTGATCCATCACTGCTGCTGTGATGTGTGACAAATGCCTGTCCTCCCTCCACGTGGAACAGGTGAGAGGTGGAACTGAAGCCCAAAGAGTTTTCTGCCCACTGATAATATGTGAGTCATATTGGGAATTCTCTGCAGAATGGCAACAGTTGTTCTTGAATTTGGCCATGAGGGGAGTGGAACATGGCAGCCCGGGTCTGAGAAGGTGCAGTGCCAGAAGGAGAAGCTTTGAAATGTAAATCAGGATTGATTCAGGTGACTCGCGACCGCGTGCTGTGCCCAGGTCCTTAGTAGAAATACTGTGCAGGGAAAAGCCAGAGCTGCCTGTGCTATGAGCTGAATTTTTTATTGGGGGGGGGGGGGGGGGGGGCGGTGTGTGAAATAAGAATGAGGTGCAAATGAGGGAATTGCTTGTGTGTGTGAATATTCTTGTCCTAAAGGAGCGCTGCCCGGTGCTCCTCCCTTCCTGTGCCCCTCTCCTGGTGAGCCTCTGTCCTGCTGGCCGTGCCTCTCTGTCTCCGTGCCTGTGCTGCTCCTTGCCCGTCTTTGCCCGCCCCGCACGGGCTGTGCTCGCTTCCTCTCTGGCTCCTGGGTTCCCTCTTTGTCATGGTACCCCTCAGTCCTTGCTGTGTGTTTGGCACTCTCTGTCTTTTCTCCGTCCTTCTCTGTGCCTCTGTGGTGCTCCCTGTGCCGTTGTTTCCCGTGGGATCCTTGTGTCCCGGTCACTGTCTGTCCTAGGGTGATGTTATGGTGTTTCTATCTCCAATCATGTGTCCTGATTATGTTTGGTATTATGTCCTGTGCTTCCAGGACTGACTCTGAGAGTGAAGCTTTGTTTTGTCTTGTTATCAGCCGGCTCACCTCCCCCATGGTCTATGTTTAGGAGAGGTTTTAGGAGAGGTTTTAGCTCGGTTTGCTTGCTTGCTTGCTTGCCTGCTTGCTTGCTTGCTTGCTTGCTTGCCTGCTTGCTTGCCTGCTTGCTCGCTTCTGCCTCTTTTTCTTTCCTTCGCTTTGCCCTTGCTTTTTTCTTATTAGTTAGTTCAGCTAGGCAGTCCAACTTTTTCCCTGGACTGTTTTCTCTTCCACCCCGTCCCCTCCCTCTCCTGGATACCATCTGAACCTGTTCCGGACGGGGACCTGGGAAACCCCAAGAAACACCGGGAGTCTACACTCTGTCACCTGCAGCAGCCATTCCCAAGCGCCAGAGACTGATAACTGGGCGACCACTCGCCAGAGAGACTGAACTCGTCATCCCTTCAGAACGGTGAAAGAGTTTTTTGTCAGCTGGTGTTGTCTTTTTTCCCTGTGCTGGGGAGTGTCTTGCTTGTTAAATAAAGAGGTTTTTTTCTCCCACTCTTCTCCGAGGAAATTCTTCCCGAACCCGGTGGGGTGGGGGGGAGGAGTCGTGGGGTTTGCTGTCTGGGGGCTCCTTCTGGAGGTTTTCCCCCAAATTTGCCCAAAACCAGGACACTGTCCCTGTTCATTTTTAATCCCTCCCTCTTGTGCTGCCCATCCAGCATGCCAGGGGTTTCTTTTCGTTTTTTGGTTATTTTTCGTTTTCATTTTTCTTCTTCTTTTTTTTTGGTGGGGGTTCCATTTCATCGTGCACCTTGATGTTGATTTTCTTCCCGTGTCCTCTCTGCTGCCCCTCCTCCTTTCTGCCCCTTGTCCCCTGTGTCTGCAGGGCTGGGGAGGAACTTCAGCCCTTGTGGGGGTTGCCCTCCCTTTTCTGGTGTCAGCAGAGTCACTTTCTGTGGGATGGACACATGGGAGGGGTTGCAGTCAAGTGCCCTGCTGCTGTCCAGGGCAGTTGGAGTCGTTCTGTGCCTTCTTTGGGGTGAGGAAAAAAGGCTGAGGGGGGCTCCGACGTGGTTTGGGGCACCCCAAGGTCCCTGGGAGAGGGAGCCGGGCTGCGCTGGAGGAGCAGGTGAGTCGGGCATGGGGGGGGTCATGGTGGGTGCCAGAACATTGAGAGGGAGGGGTGGGTGTAGAATGCATGAAAAACAGAACCTTAAAAAACAGCTAAATATAGTCTAAAAGGAATGTTTTATTGGTTTGTGTTTGGATAGAGGTAGGGTTTTTTTATAGATACTGTAAATATAAAAGATAAAGAATAAAAATATATAAGCAAATATAAGAAACCAATATATAAATATATTACATTACATTATATTTTGTTATGAAAATAGAAATATATAAATATTTAGACTTTAAAAGGAATGTTTTATTGTTTTTTATTTGGTTAGAGGAGGGTTTTTAATAAATAATATAAATAATATTGGCAAAAATATACAAATATGCAAAAATAGATACTGACATAAAATTATTATAACTATATATGCATATATATATGTAAGTATAAATCTATAGAAATAAATATAAATATAAAATACATGTATGTAGTATGTAATATAAATAATTTATCGATTTTAATATGTTATATTAAATAGTATGTTATAATAGAATGTAAATAGCATCTAGTATATTAATATACTAGTAAAAACTACATTAAATAGTATATAAATATAGAATACACAATATAGACATATAAATCTACAGATATAAATATGAAAACTAAATAGAAAAATATATTCAAATAGAATTTAAAATAATGGAGTTTTTTGTTTCTATTTGGTTAGAGGCAGAGCTTTTAAATAAATAATATTAAAAACTATGAACCTACAAATATAGATGGATATAGATAAAATAGAAATAACATTAGTAATATAAATCTATGTATATAATGAATAATAAAATAATATTGTATATATGATAAATAGAATAGCAATTAAATTGAATATATGAAATATGTCTAGATTATGACTATAAATTAAATATTAAAAAATAGATGATTTCTATATATAAAAGGGTTTTTTTTTCATTTGGTCAGAGGCAGGGCATTTTTAGTTTGGGTCGGGGTTTTTTTGGGGCGTTCATAGGATTTTATGACGGGTGGGGACTCTGGTGCTTGGAACTCTCTCCCTTCTCTGTCTGTCCCTGACAGGGCGGCAGTGCCGGGCTGAGTTGGGGCGGCAGTGCTGCCGCCGTGTGGACACAGGCGGGTACTGCACCGTGCCCCTCTCAGGATGGCGGAAGGGCCCGCGGGCCGGGACCCAGCCCTGCGGCAGCGCTCAAGATGGCGGCCTCTCTAGGACCCCGGCGGATAGGCGTCTACGTAAAACGCCTGCCCGCGACCCCGCCGGCGCCCTCACGCCCGCGGCACCGCGGACCGCGCGGCCGTTGTCGGCACCGCTCTGATACGTCCGGGAAAATTGTCGGCGAGCGGATCGGCGTCGGCGATGTAATCAGGCATCTTATGCCTACACACCGGGGTCCTGATTTTTTCCCGCCCTTTCTGCCGCCATTTTGGGAAGGTCAGGCGGGGTGCCGCCCGAGGCGCCATTTTGAGAGTGCGGACACACTCAAGATGGCGGCCACTCTAGGACCCCGGCGGATAGGCGTTTACATAAAACGCCTGCCCGCGCCCGCCGCGCCTTCACGCCCGCGGCACCGCGGACCGCGCGGCCGTTGTCGGCACGCTCTGAAACGTCCGGGGAAAATTGGCGACGAGCGGATCGGCGTCGGCGATGTAATCAGGCATCTTATGCCTACACACCGGGGGTCCTGATTTTTTCCCGCCCTTTCTGCCGCCATTTTGGGAAGGTCAGGCGGGTGCCGCCCGAGGCGCCATTTTGAGAGTGCGGACACACTCAAGATGGCGGCCTCTCTAGGACCCCGGCGGATAGGCGTCTACGTAAAACGCCTGCCCGCGCCCGCCGCGCCCTCACGCCCCGCGGCACCGCGGACCGCGCGGCCGTTGTCGGCACGCTCTGATACGTCCGGGAAAATTGTCGGCGAGCGGATCGGCGTCGGCGATGTAATCAGGCATCTTATGCCTACACACCGGGGTCCTGATTTTTTCCCGCCCTTTCTGCCGCCATTTTGGGAAGGTCAGGCGGGGTGCCGCCCGAGCCGCCATTTTGAGAGTGCGGACACTCTCAAGATGGCGGCCTCTCTAGGACCCCGGCGGATAGGCGTTTACATAAAACGCCTGCCCGCGCCCGCCGGCGCCCTCACGCCCGCGGCACCGCGGACCGCGCGGCCGTTGTCGGCACGCTCTGAAACGTCCGGGAAAATTGTCGGCGAGCGGATCGGCGTCGGCGATGTAATCAGGCATCTTATGCCTACACACCGGGTCCTGATTTTTTCCCGCCCTTTCTGCCGCCATTTTGGAAGGTCAGGCGGGGTGCCGCCCGAGGCGCCATTTTGAGAGTCCCGACACGCTCAAGATGGCGGCCTCTCTAGGACCCCGGCGGATAGGCGTCTACATAAAACGCCTGCCCGCGTTCGCCGGCATAAAAATAAATATGCATAAATATAAACATGCACAAACGTTAACCTGCATAGATATAAACATAAACATAAACATAATCATAAACATAATCATAAACATGCAAAACAATAATAATAAATATAAATATAAACATAATTAGAAATAGAAATACAAACATTAATAAAATCAGTGAGAAATGGGGTAAAATCAGTGAGAAATGGGGGGGAAAACCCATGAAAAATGATGGAAAAATCAGAGAGAAATGGGGGAAAAATCGGTGAGGAATGGGGAAAAAGATCAACGAAAAATTGGGAAAAATCAGTCAGAAGTGGGGGATAAAAATCAGTGAGAAATGGGGAAAAAAATCAGTGATTAATGGGCGGGAAAATGCATGAAAAATGGGGGGAATAATTCCGAGAGAAATGGGGGCAAATATCAGTGACAAATGGGGGGGAAAATCAGGAAATATCCATGAAAATTGGGGGAAACATCCATGAAAAATGGCGGAAAAAATCAGTGAGAAATGGGGAAAAATGGGGAAAAAGGAGTGATAAACGGGGGAAAAAAATCAGTGAGAAATGGGGAAAAATGGGGAAAAAATCCACGAAAAATGGGGGGAAAAATCCATGAAAAATCAACGGAAAAATCAGTGAGAAATGGGGAAAACATCATGGTGAAATGGGGAAAAAATCAGAGAGAAATGGGGAAAAATCATTGAAAAATGGGGGATAAAAATCAGTGAGAAATGGGGGGGAAATGGGGAAAAACATCAGTGAGAAATGGGGAAAAAAATCTTTGATAAATTGGGGCAAAAATCATTGAGAAATGGGGAAAAAAATCAGTGAGAAATGGGGAAAATTTGGGAAAAATCCACGAAAATTGCGGGAAAAAATGCTTGAAAAATTGGGGAAAAAAATCCGAGAGAAAATCCCCGGGAATCCCCGGGAAAATCCCCCCGGAATCCCCGAGAAAATCCCCCGGAATTCCCCGGGAAAATCCCCCTGAATTCCCCGAGAAACTCATCCCGGAATCCCCGTGATAATCCGTCCGCTATCCCCGAGAAAATCCCCCAGGAATCCCCCAGAAAATCTCCCCGAAATCCCCGGGATAATCTCCCCGGAATCCCCGAGAAAATCCGCCCCGAATCCCCTGGAAGATTCCCCCGGAATCCCCGAGAAAATCCCCCCAGATTCCCCGGAAAATCCCCCCGGAATACTCTGCAATATCCCCCCGGAATCCCCTGGATAATCCCCCCGGAATCCCCGAGAAAATCCCCCCGGAATTCCCCGGGAAAATCCCCCCGGAATTCCCCGGGAAAATCCCCCGGGAATCCCCGAGAAAATCCCCCCGGAATCCCCGAGAAAATCCCCCCGGAATTCCTCGGGAAAATCGCCCCGGAATACTCGGGAAAATCCCCCCGGAATCCCCGGGGAAATCCCCACGGAATCCCCGAGAAAACCCCCCCGAAATACTCGGGAAAATCCCCCCGGAATCCCCGAGAATATCCCCCCGGAATATTCGGGAAAATCCTCCCGGAATCCCCGAGAAAATCCACCCGGTATCTCCGGGAAAATCCTCCCGAAATCCTCGAGAAAATCCCCCCGGAATCCACGTGAAAATCCCCCCGGAATACTCGGCAAAATCCCCCCGGAATCCCCGAGAAAATCCCCCCGGATTCCCCGGGAAAATCGCCCCGGAAAACCCGAGAAATTCTTCCAGGAATTCCCTGGGAAAATCCCTCCGGAATCCCCATGAAAATCCCCCGGAATCCCCGCGAATATCCCCCCGGAATCCCCGGGAAAATCCCCATGAATTCCCCGGGAAAATAATCTCGGAATCCCCGAGGAAATCTCCCCGGAATCACCGAGATAATGGCCCCGGAATACCCGAGAACATCCCCCGGAATTGCCCGAGAAAATCATCCCGTAATCCCCGAGGAAATCCCCCCGGAACACTCGGGAAAATCCCCCCGGAATTCCTCGTAAAATCACCCCGGATACCCCGGGAAAATCCCTCCGGAATCCCCCGAAAAATTCCCCCCGGAATACTCGGGAAAATCCCCCCGGAATCCCCTGGAAAAACCCCCCGGAATCCCCTGGATAATCCCCCCGGAATCCCCGAGAAAATCCCCCCGGATTCCCCTGAAAATCCCTCGGAATTCCCCGGGGAAATCCTCCCGGAATCCACGAGAAAATCCGCCCGGAATTCCCGGGAAAATCCTCCAGAAATCCCCGAGAAAATCCCCCGGAGTCCCCGGGAAAATCAACCCGGAGTCCGATGGAAAATCCCCCCGGAATCCCCGAGAAAATCCCCCGGAATTCCCCTGGAAAATTCCCCCGGACTCCCCGAGAAATTCCTCCCGGAATCCCCGGGAAAATCCCCCCGGAATCCAGGCGAAAATCCCCCAGAAATCCCCGTGAAAGCCCCCCCGGAATCCCCAAGAAAATCTCCCCGGAATCCCCGAGAAAATTCGCCCGTAATACTCGGGAAAATATGCCCGGAATCCCCTGGAAAATCCCCCCGGAATCCCCTGGAAAATCCCCCCGGAATCCCCGACAAAATCCCCCCGGAATCCCCGGAAAATGCCCCCCGAATCCCCGGGATACTCACCCCGAGATCCCCGGGAAAATCCCCTGGAATTACCAGGGAAAATCCCCCCGCAATCCCAGGGAAAATCCCCCCAGAATCCCCGCGAAAATCGGCCCCGAATCCCCTGGAAAATTCCCCCGGAATCCCCGGAAAATCCCCCAGGAATCCCCGGGAAAATCCCCCAGGTATCCCCGAGAAAATCCCCCTGGAATCCCCTGGATAATCCCCATGGAATCCCTTGGAAAATCCCCCAGGAATCCCCGAGAAAATATGCCCGGAATCCCCTGGAAAATCCCCCTGGAATCGCGGGGAAAATCCCCCCGGATTTCCCGGGAAAAATCCCCCCGGAATCCCCGATAAAATCTCCCCGGAATCCCTGAGAAAATCCCCCCGGAATCCGCGAGAAAATATGCCCAGAATCCCCGATAAAATCCCCCCGGAATCCCCGGGAATATCCCCCAGGAATCGCCGATAAAATCCCCCCGGAATCCCCCAGAAAATCCCCCCGGAATTCCGCGGGAAAATCCCCCCGGAATCCCCGAGAAAAACCTCCCGGAATCCCCGCGAAAATAGCCCCAGACTCCCCGGCATAATCCCCACGAAATCCCCTGGAAAATCCCCCCGGAATTCCCGGGAAAATCCCCCCGGAATCCCCGAGAAAATCCCCCGGAATTCCTCGTAAAATCCCCCTGGAATCCCCGGGAAAATCCCTCCGGACTCCCCGAAAAAATCCCCCGGAATACTCGGGAAAATCCCCCGGGAATCCCCGAGAAAATCCCCATGGAATTTCCCGGGAAAATCACCCCGGAATCCCCGAGAAAATTCTCCCGAAATACTCGGCAAAATCCCCCAGGAATCCACGGAAAATTCCCCGGAATCCAGGAGAAAATACCCCGGAATCCCCATGAAAATCCCCCCGGAATCTCCGAGAGAATCCCCCGGTATCCCCGCGAATATCCCCCCGGAATCCCCGGGAAAATCCCCATGACTTCCCCGGGAAAATAATCTCGGAATCCCCGAGAAAATCTCCCCGGAATCACCGAGATAATGGCCCCGGAATACCCGAGAACATCCCCCGGAATTGCCCGAGAAAATCATCCCGTAATCCCCGAGGAAATCCCCCCGGAACACTCGGGAAAATCCCCCCGGAATTCCTCGTAAAATCACCCCGGATACCCCGGGAAAATCCCTCCGGAATCCCCCGAAAAAATCCCCCCGGAATACTCGGGAAAATCCCCCCGGAATACTCCTGAAAATCCTCCCGGAATTCCCGAGAAAATCCCCCGGAATTCCCTGAGAAAATCGCCCCGGAATCCCAGTGAAAATCCCCCCGGAATCCCCGTGAAAATCCCCCCGGAATCCTCGGAAAATGCCCCCCGAATCCCCGGGATACTCACCCCGAGATCCCCGGGAAAATCCCCTGGAATTACCAGGGAAAATCCCCCCGCAATCCCAGGGAAAATCCCCCCAGAATCCCCGCGAAAATCGGCCCCGAATCCCCTGGAAAATTCCCCCGGAATCCCCGGAAAATCCCCCAGGAATCCCCGGGAAAATCCCCCAGGTATCCCCGAGAAAATCCCCCTGGAATCCCCTGGATAATCCCCATGGAATCCCTTGGAAAATCCCCCAGGAATCCCCGCGAAAATATGCCCGGAATCCCCTGGAAAATCCCCCTGGAATCGCGGGGAAAATCCCCCCGGATTTCCCGGGAAAAATCCCCCCGGAATCCCCGATAAAATCTCCCCGGAATCCCTGAGAAAATCCCCCCGGAATCCGCGAGAAAATATGCCCAGAATCCCCGATAAAATCCCCCCGGAATCCCCGGGAATATCCCCCAGGAATCGCCGATAAAATCCCCCCGGAATCCCCCAGAAAATCCCCCCGGAATTCCGCGGGAAAATCCCCCCGGAATCCCCGAGAAAAACCTCCCGGAATCCCCGCGAAAATAGCCCCAGACTCCCCGGCATAATCCCCACGAAATCCCCTGGAAAATCCCCCCGGAATTCCCGGGAAAATCCCCCCGGAATCCCCGAGAAAATCCCCCGGAATTCCTCGTAAAATCCCCCTGGAATCCCCGGGAAAATCCCTCCGGACTCCCCGAAAAAATCCCCCGGAATACTCGGGAAAATCCCCCGGGAATCCCCGAGAAAATCCCCATGGAATTTCCCGGGAAAATCACCCCGGAATCCCCGAGAAAATTCTCCCGAAATACTCGGCAAAATCCCCCAGGAATCCACGGAAAATTCCCCGGAATCCAGGAGAAAATACCCCGGAATCCCCATGAAAATCCCCCCGGAATCTCCGAGAGAATCCCCCGGTATCCCCGCGAATATCCCCCCGGAATCCCCGGGAAAATCCCCATGACTTCCCCGGGAAAATAATCTCGGAATCCCCGAGAAAATCTCCCCGGAATCACCGAGATAATGGCCCCGGAATACCCGAGAACATCCCCCGGAATTGCCCGAGAAAATCATCCCGTAATCCCCGAGGAAATCCCCCCGGAACACTCGGGAAAATCCCCCCGGAATTCCTCGTAAAATCACCCCGGATACCCCGGGAAAATCCCTCCGGAATCCCCCGAAAAAATCCCCCCGGAATACTCGGGAAAATCCCCCCGGAATACTCCTGAAAATCCTCCCGGAATTCCCGAGAAAATCCCCCGGAATTCCCTGAGAAAATCGCCCCGGAATCCCAGTGAAAATCCCCCCGGAATCCCCGTGAAAATCCCCCCGGAATCCTCGGGAAAATCCCCCAGGAATCCCCTGGAAAATCCCCATGGAATCCCTTGGAAAATCCCCCAGGAATCCCCGAGAAAATATGCCCGGCATCCCCTGGAAAATCCCCCTGGAATCGCGGGGAAAATCCCCCCGGATTTCCCGGGAAAAATCCCCCCGGAATCCCCCAGAAAATCTCCCCGGAATCCGCGAGAAAATATGCCCAGAATCCCCGATAAAATCCCCCCGGAATCCCCGGGAATATCCCCCAGGAACCCCCGATAAAATCCCCCCGGAATCCCCCAGAAAATCCCCCCGGAATCCCCTGGAAAATCCCCCCGGAATTCCCGAGAAAATCCCCCCGGAATCCCCGGAAAATCCCCGCGGAATTCCGGTCCATTTCTGTAGGAGAATAGTTTGTAAGGATAGTGCAGAAGGCACTAGTTGCCAACGAGTTACAGCTGTACTGACTAGCAAGGAGTGGAAACAGCCTTGCCTGCCCAGTGAGGCTGGTTGTTATAAAAGCGTGGGTCAGCTGGCTGCCAGTTTCACTAAGCACAGCTCCAGCTGGAGGTGCAGAGCCTGCTGCAGTGTGGGCTGGAGCCTGCTGGCTGTGCTGCGAGGAGGAAGGGACACGTGGCCGTGCAAGGGATGGACAAGGTGAGAGGATGCTGTGTGTGGGACAGACAGGCTCAGGTGGCTGGGGAAGGGACAGGCTGGGGTTTAGCCAGTCGTACAGAGGAGAGGAGGAGTCGGGGCTGTGTGGAGCTGCCTGTGAGAAAAGGAGTCAGAGTTGCCTCAAAGAAATCTGTGGAGAGAAGGCATGAAAAGTGTGTAATGAAAGACTAATGTTGGTGCCTGTCATGTCTGTCTTGATATAATTGCTACACGTTTTCTCGGAATGCTTGAATTTAGACATAAAATGAAAACTTTATTATAAGAAAGGAATGCATTTCTCACCAAAGTGGTGTAGGGTGGGGGATCACAACTCACAGATGGCCTGGAAGCGGAACGGCCACAGGGGTTACTGTAACTGGGCCTCCAGTACCAAAGCCCCAGTGGGTTTAAAGGCTAGAGCTGGGCTGGGATTAGCACGGGCTATGCAGCTGGGCTCATGCACAGGTCTGTCAGCACTCCTACCCGAGGACAGTCCCTCACCTAGGGAGAGGTTCTAGGCCTGGAGATGAGGCTGAGTTTGGGAAGGGTGATGAGGACATGGTTAGGGAGGGATGTAAATGCATATCAAAAGACTTAATTTTGAGGGGTGGCAAGCATTAGCTATAAACCAGTAAGTATTTACAGCTAAAGGCTGGAGGTGGGGGCTGTCTGAGGAGGACAGGACTGTTTAAGGCTGAAGTTGGAAGAGAAACCTTGGTGAAGCTTTTGCGTTAGAAACGGCCTCACCTGCCAAATCAGATTTTTGTCTTCAGGATTGCATGAGTGAGGATGCCACAGCCAAGGAAAAGGTTCAGGTTTGGGAGGCAAAGGCGAGTTAGGCAGGGCTGCAGGGCTGGGGCTTGGCTGTTTCCATACTGCTCAGGGCAGCAAAGGGTAGCTGGCTCACTGGGCCTTGGATCTAGAACTCTTTCTGGAACAAGGTGGAGAGCTGAGGTTCATGCAAGGGGCCAGGAATTCTTTGTCTGACTGGAAAATGCCAGAGGGGCAGTGTGTGACTCGGATAGGATGATATGTTCGTCTGGCGAGAGTCACAAAAGAATATTTTGGTTTACTGATAACTGGGCAGCTCAGAAGTTACTACTTGACTTAGTTGCTGCTCCCATCTGTTGCACACATAAACAGAGCAAAGCAGACGAATTCTCTCGGAGCCTGAGGTCTTTGACTGGCCCTCCAAAAATGCTGCCCGCTAAAAAACAGACGTGGGGGAGGAAAGTTGTCAGATACAATAGAGCAAGAAAAGGACACGGGCTTCAAAGTGCCCTCCAGCAGACCACGGAAGTGACCTGTCTGGAAGTGAAACCAGCAGTCTGCTTCCCCAGCCTCCTGGAAGCCTCTAACAGCTACACAGGCAGTGAGGGGAGAGAACAATTCAACCTAAAAATAATTTTCAGTAGCGTTCTGCACTGCTGTTAAAAATACTGCAACCAGGGAATGTGGTGTGGTGATAACTATTAGGCCTGTAAGTCTGGTAACTGGGGCTTTTAGCTCAAACATCTCGGTATGGCTACTTTGAGCCTTGTAAAAGCTGCGTTAAGTCCAATTTCTTGGGTAGTTCTACTACCTCTAGCCTTGCTTTTCATCCCCTCAGTAACAAAGCAACTCCCTCTCGAGAATGTTATTTACTTTCCATATGATGTGCCTACCAATTTCTGGAATTGCAAATGTCTTTGGACACATGCGTAAATTTAAGTTTCAAGAAAGCTGTCAAGCTAAAACAAAGGCTTGCCATAATGCAGAAGAAAATGTTTTATGGAAGAACTGAGAGGTCCCTACCTGGGCATAGAATTTGCTATACTAAGGTGTGTTCCAAACGGATCTGCCATCTAAACAAGCAGAAAAATAGTTGGAATGTAGTGAGTTCAATTTAACTACTGCTAGAAATAGGAATTATTAGCAGAGCTTGGAGCATGATATCACTAGCAGCAGTAAGACGCTTTTAGCTTGCTTCTCATAAATTACTTGTAAAAAGCATTTGTACCTAGTGTGTAGCAATTAATATTTCCCCATTTTCTTCCCCCCCGCCCCCCAGTCTCAGGTACTCCTTTTATTTTACCCTTTTCTGTCTTGTAACATCACCTTCCTTTATTTTATTCTATCTTCTGTTCTCAGAACATCGCAGCATCCTCTGTCAATGTGAAAGCATTTGTTCATCCTGTCTTGGAATGGCTGTCAATGTTGCCCTCTTCTGGATCACTTTTTTTTTTTTTTTTTTTTTTTTTTTTTTTTTTTTTTTTTTTTTTTTAACAATATGTTGCTAAATGTCAGGAAAATTAATCCACAAACACCAGCGGTTTATGTCCAAAAAGGAAACAGAGGAGTCCTTTTTGCTTTATTCGAATAAAGGGAGAGGCCATGGGACATTCCCCTGGGATCTCTCAAATTTTTGGAGGACGCAGCCTCCTTTTTATCCTATTTTCCCGGCCGCATTTCCCTCTCTCTTTTCCCATTGGCTGAGGTACTTGAGAGGCACAGACTTCCCGGAACGCCTGATACCTGAAATTCCCCTCTAATGTAGAACCCTCCCTTTTAATTTTTAATTCTTATAGAATTCATAGTTTCCCCCCGTTGCTTCTTTCATCTTTCGATATCCAATTTCATTTATCAGCAGCCCCGCAGTTTGTTTGTAAAGGCAAATATCTCTTTTCATTCATCAATCAGTGGAATCCATCCCATTGTTTCTTTTATCTCTCAGTGCTAGCCTTATCTACAGGCTGATCCACAGCTCATTTGTAAAGACAAATTCAACATTCCTCTCAGCTAATAAATGAGAAGTTAGCTGAAAAAAGTAAAAAGTGGATTTTTTTTCTGGTGTGTGTCGGACAATACAGTGGAGAGAATTTGCGGGAGGATGATCGAGGATATCCTATTATAATATCGTTCTCGGACATTTTACTATTTTAGATCATCAGTTGTATTCTGAAAGAAATCTATTTTAATGATATGTGTACGTTTGCACGAAGTTATAGTTAAATATAGCTTGCGGCTGGGCTCTTTAATGACTAGGGGTATTTTTGGTTTTAATTCAATATTTTATGCTTGTGGTGTGTAGTGTGCTGATTTATTTTTTAATGTTATTTACTACGTGCGCTTTTGTTTTTGAGTGAAGGTAACTTTCTGGATGGTTTTGTATTTGAGGCAGAATGAATTGAAGTAGGTTTTTAAAACTGATTTTTCATATGTACGATGGGGAGTTTAGTAGGGGCAGCTCTGATGGTGGGGGCTTGGTTGTTAATTTTATCAGACGGCTTTTGTTAGATACAGCTTTTAATTCTGGAAAGTTTTTTTTTCTAATGTCGTGCTTTGAAGGTGGTTTTCGAGGATGTATGGTATAGCTTTATTTTGTTTGTAGATGGTGTATGATAAGGGCTATGGTCTATTTATCTAATGCCATGTTTTTTCATTCAGGTGTTGATAAGGGAGTTCTTGAATGGCGTTTTGTGTTGTTTTTGTTTTTGGTGGGGCGTTGTTTTTAAAGGATACCTTGATAAGGTTTGCCGATGGCGTTCTAGCCTGTAGCATAAGGCATAGGGTAGTTTTTGAATTATTTTGTGGTGGCTTTGATTCTTGCCAGTATGTAGTGTTTGTTTGAGGTAATGCTGTGTAGCTAATTTCTGTTTTCTTATTAATATTAGAATTGGAGTGTTGTAGTATATGGGCTGTTATTATATCCTAGGGGTTCTATTTCTTTGGTTGGATTGTTTTCTAGTTATGGATAATTTTTCTCAAAAAACCATTTTCAGAATTTCAGGCGTGACACAAAAGAACACTCAGATTGCTGGAAGGGAAACGTGTGCCCAGATTGTCTCGAAGCAGTGCTGCTGTCGGTTCTCGTTCAGTTGTGTCTTCTGAAAATGAGACTGTTGTATTCATTGCGCTGTGCTAAACACTTGTCATTCTCCCAATGCCAGGAAACAGATGAAGCTTGAAGAAAGAGGAAGGAATTTGGAAGCGTACAAACAAGCTGAGAAGAGGTTCAGAGATCAGGGTGCTCACTGGCAGCAGGGGCTGGGGTTAGGGCTGAGCAGGAGCAAAGCCGGAGCACATCAACCTCACCTCGTGTTTTCTCGGGGGCTTTATGGCCCTGGCAAGAGAGAGATGTTCACTGATGAGTCCCAGGCCGAGCCGTGAGCACAGCATGTTGTGTTGGAGCTGGGGGTTTTTTTTGAGACGTTCAGCAGCCACACTCTCTAGTCAAGAGTCCTGAGGTTTGTTGCTGCTCCACTTTCATCCTCATATCCAGCTTCCAGCCCTTTTCTTCTCTCTGTCCAGTGTGTCTTTTGTGTTCCTTTCTTGTCCTGTGTGCTCCCCATCCCATTCCCGTTCCCTACGGAGGGGGAGGGTGTGGAGACTGGGGGCTCCGACGTGGTTTGGGGCACCCCAAGGTCCCTGGGAAAGGGAGCCGGGCTGCGCTGGAGGAGCAGGTGAGTCGGGCATGGGGGGGGGGGGGTCATGCTGGGTGCCAGAACATTGACAGGGAGGGGTGGGTGTAGAATGCATGAAAAACAGAACCATAAAAAATAGCTAAATATAGTCTAAAAGGAATGTTTAAATGCTTTTTATTTGGGTAGAGGCACGGTTTTTATAGCTAATATAAAAATAAAATATAAAGAATAGAAATAGATTGGTATACATGTAAAATATAATGAAATATAAGTAGCAAATATCTATGAAAAATCTAGTGTATAACAGAAATAATGCAAATATAAGAATATGTATAAATATAAAATAGAGCTATGAGAATGGGAATAAGAATGGGGTAAAACATCAGTGAGAAATGGAAAAAAACCACATGAAAAATGGTGGGAAAATCAGTGAGAAATGGAGAAAAATCAGTGAAAAACGGGGGGGGAATCTTTGAAAAATGGGGAAAAAATCAGTGAGAAATGGGGGAAAAAAAATCCATGAAAAATGGGGGAATAAATCAGTGAGAAACGGGGAAAAGTGGGGGAAAAAATAATTGAGAAATGGGGAAAAAATCAGTGAGAAATGGGGGAAAAAATCCGTGACGAATGGCGGGAAAAGTCATTAAGAAATGGGGGAAAAATCAGTGAGAAACAGGGAAAAAAATCAATGAGAAATGGGGGAAAATTTGGGACAAAATCAGCGAGAAATGGGGGAAAAATCAGTGGTAAATGGGGGAAAAGTCGATGAAAAATGGGGGAATATTCAGTGAGAAATGGGGGGGGGGGGAAATCAGTGAGAAATGGGGAAAAAATCCATGGAAAACAGGGAAACAATCCATGGGCAATGGCGGGAACAGAGCGAGCTGTTGTCGCTCGTGCTGTGGTGGCCGATGCTGTGGGGAAAAAATAAGTGAAAAATGGGGGCAATAATCAGTGATAAATGGGGAGAAAATCAGTGATTAATGGGCGGAAAAATGCATGAAAAATGGAAGGAAAAATTCAGAGAGAAATGGGGGCAAATATCAGTGATAAATGGGGAAAAAAATCAGTGATTAATGGGGGGAAAAATGAATGGAAAATGGGGGGAAAATTCAGAGAGAAATGGGGGCAAAAATCAGTGAGCAATGGGGGGGAAAATCGGGAAATATCCATGGAAAAATGGGGGGAAAAAATCAGTGAGAAATGGGGGAAAAAATCAGTGAGAAATGGGGGAAACATCATGGTGAAATGGGGAAAAAAAATCTTTGATAAATTGGGGAAACAAATCATTGAGAAATGGGGGAAAAAAATCAGTGAGAAATGGGGAAAATATGGGAAAAAATCCACGAAAATTGCGGGAAAAAATGCATGAAAAATTGGGGAAAAATCAGTAAGAAATGGGGGAAAAAATCCATGAAAAATGGCGGGAAAAATCAGATCGGCGATCGATAGCTAATGCGTGCCTATGGATTAGATCGGCGATCGATTGATCACGACTACCGATCGATTATATCGGCGATCGATTGCTAATGCCTGCCGATCGATTAGATCGGCGATCGATTGATCGCGCCTGCCGATCGATTAGATCGGCGATCGATTGCTAATGCCTGCCGATCGATTAGATCGGCGATCGATTGATCGCGCCTGCCGATCGATTAGATCGGCGATCGATTGATCGCGCCTGCCGATCGATTAGATCGGCGCTCGATTGCTAATGCCTGCCGATCGATTAGATCGGCGATCGATTGCTAATGCCTGCCGATCGATTATATCGGCGATCGATTGCTAATGCCTGCCGATCGATTCGATCGGCGATCGATTGCCAATGCCTGCCGATCGATTAGATCGGCGATCGATTGCTAATGCCTGCGGATCGATTAGATCGGCGATCGATTGATCGCGCCTGCCGATCGATTAGATCGGCGATCGATTGCTAATGCCTGCCGATCGATTAGATCGGCGATCGATTGCTAATGCCTGCCGATCGATTCGATCGGCGATCGATTGCTAATGCCTGCGGATCGATTAGATCGGCGATCGATTGATCGCGCCTGCCGATCGATTAGATCGGCGATCGATTGCTAATGCCTGCCGATCGATTAGATCGGCGATCGATTGCTAATGCCTGCGGATCGATTAGATCGGCGATCGATTGATCGCGCCTGCCGATCGATTAGATCGGCGATCGATTGCCAATGCCTGCCGATCGATTAGATCGGCGATCGATTGCTCATGCCAGCCGATCGATTGCTAATGCACACTATTTGCACACTCCTTGCACACCCTTTGCACTCATACAGAGGCAGGAGGTTTCTCAGTTCTGGTCGGGGTTTTTTGGGGCGTTCATTCCGGGGGATTTCCTCAAGGATTGGGACACGCCTTGATTCCATCCCTTGCCTGTCTCCCAAGCGCCACCCTGTGGGCAGAGCGCGGTACTGCGCGCCTGCCTCTCCCAAGATGGCGGCTCGGGTGTCGCGCCCCCGACCTTCTAACTCTGGCTGCAAAAGGAGGGTGGCACAGCAAGGAGCCCGCTCGCTCTAGTGGGATGCCTGCGCACGACGCCGACACCGATCCCACGGGTGCGATTTTCGGCGGCGTTTCCAATCGTGCGGACATCTCCTTCAGCCCGCTTCGGCCCGGGGAAGAGGGGCGGGGCCGCCAGCGATGGTGCCGGCGCAGCCCGGGCAGGCTCGGGGCGGAGCCGGGGCTTGGCGAGGCGGGGCACGGAGGTCCCGGGGACGGGACCGGGCGGGGCCGGGGCGGTGCTTTAGGGGCGGTCCCCAGTGGTCCCAGGCGGCACCGGGGGCGGGGCCGGGTGATCCCGGAGCGGTACCGAGCTGTGCTGGGGACGGTGCTGCAGGGGCGGTGCCGGGCCCGCCTCAGGGTGATTGAATGCCCAGAAATCGCCTCCTCTGCCCCGTGCTCACACTGAGCTGCGGGCTGCAGCGTGCTGTCGGAGCTCCGCACACAGCACGGATTTGGGCTTCCCCTCCTCTCAAACCCTCTCCCCCTTCTTCCTCCTCCTCATCTTCCCCTTTTTCCTCTCCCTCCGCCTCGCCCCCCTCCCCGGGCCCCTGACTCCCCCCGGGATCCCCTCCTCCGGAGGCGGCCCTTCCGAACCGACCCCCCCTCCAAGCCCCGGAGCTCGAGACCATTAAGGTAAGCTTTGGAATTGAAATATCAGGATATTCACTGGCCTGAAATTTCAGGATTGTACGATTTTTTCTTGAAGCAGTTGCCTTTGCTGCAGGACTGTGTGGTCACCAGTCTCCTTTCCTGTGACTCTTGTTGAAATTTGCTGTCAGATAACCGGCTAGTAACGAAATATTTGACAGAAATCAATGCTGTGAACGGACTTCACTGCAGCAGTTGATGAAAGAGCAAAGAAAATGTCTGTCGTGTTTACGCACCCCCCCGAGGCTGAATGAATTCTGATACTGTAATAAATCAGTGCAGTTGGTGCCTGCAAAGGTCTTGACATTGATCAAGAAGATATTACTTTGGATTTTTACTTTTTATCAGCGTTTCTTTAATCTGTACTTCAGCACTCTAGCCTTTCATAAGTCTTCTCCGGTTTCCTCTGGCCCTGCAGAGTAGTCCTCTCTGTTATTGTCTGATCCCAGCTTTGATGCAAGGAGGACTTTTTGTCTTGAAAATTAGCATCCCCCTCCGCATATTTAAATTAGTTATTTGACTTTTGAGAAAAAGCTGGTCAGCTCGAAGTCCACCAGACACCAGAGGCTGCTGTTTTTAGCACCTTATTCAAAGAGGACATCCTTTAGTTACCTAAGGAGGGGTAGAGATTTACCCCTAGGAATAAGGAATAAATGCAAGCAGACTGTCCTGCCAAGAAAAAAATCCAGTTACAGTGACTGAATTCGGGTTTAGTTGCCCTTGATCCTTGCAAGGGATTAAAGGCAGGTTCACTTGGTCTCCCAGCAATGAATGTCTCAACCGAAAGCTGCTCAAAATGTGCCGTTTTTCTGATGGTTTTGGATTCTTTTGCCAGGTGGGAACATGGACTGCTTGACTTGTTCCTGTGTCCACTTTCCACTTCAGTCCTTTGCATTTTCTCTGAAGGGAAAGCAGGAACAGGGAAGTTGGGGCAGTTCCGTCAGCAGAAAGGCTGCTAAGAATAGATGGTAAGGACTTACTTTTCTGCACAGTGCCATGTAACTGAAGGCTCGTTTTTGGATTTCACATTCTGTTCCTGCCCGGTTTTGTGAGAGCTGCAGGTGCATTTCTGTTTCCAGACCCTGCCAAAAATAGTCGCTTATATTATAATGAATCCTTTTTCCTTCATGTTTTCTTGCTTGAAATGAATTCCCCTGTCAGACTGATGTGAGCAGCAGTTATTTTTAGAGCTGCTGGTGTTGTACACGGAGTAACTGTAGAACAAATGAGTTGTGATGGCTTCCTTGTATTTGATGTGTGGAGAGGAGCAAAGGCACAGATTCATCCTGTGTAATTGCAGTCGTCCAACGTAGGTGCCAGGGTCGGGAAGCTGGGCAAGGTTTCCTCTCTTGCTGGGCCTTAGGGGGAGGGAGCTGAACCATGGTGTCACTCGGATTCCTTCCTCTTCTCCCTCCTCCTTTCTTGCTTGTAGAGCTGGAGCTCGGGGTCACCGAGTTTGGGTGCTCGCAGTCAGAGCCTGAATTTGGAGAGCAGGAAAGCGGGGGGAAGTTTCTAGGCACGTCAAAGCCTGTCTCTAGGGTGTGGGACTTGTTGGTCTTCCTCACCACCCCCAGCAACTTGCACTTCTCTCTGGACCTTGCTGTGGTCACAGCCCACTGCTCATTTATGTGACTGTTCATCCGTCTGCCTGATTGCTTTAAGTACAAGTAGCCTGATTCAGGTTTAATTTAGCAATGATTTTCCTCTGTTTCATCGGTAGTTTTCTAAAACTCCCCTACAGGCTATTTTGAAGGTGCTTTTTTTTTTTTTAACTGCCTGTGATGATAGAAAGCTGTACGGCCCTCTGAAAGCAGTATAACCTGCTTTCCAGAAATTACAGAAGTAGGATTTTTATTGTCCACTATGCAGCTGAAGTCCCCCTAGTGAGCCTCTTGAACTGAGGGTGAGGAGAGCGGCAGATACGACTCCTCATCAACCTGCTCTTCTTTTCGTTCCTAAAAGAAGGAAGCATGAAGGTAACTATAGAAAAAGATCTGCATCCCTCGGGGTTTTGTATTTTAGGTGTTTTGAGGTTTATTTACACACCTTCTCCTTTGTTTCCTGGACAGGTTTTACGTGACAGTGGAGCGTTTGAGTACACGTGGAAGGAGCTTTCAATTTGGCTGGAGCACTTGGATAATACAAAAGAAGACCAGAAGGAAGCAGTGATTCAGTTTTTGGAAAAGGTAACGGTGTTCAAATCAGCTGGATAAAAAAATGCAAAGAATAGTGTTAGTGGAAACTGGAGGTCTTGTTGCTATTGTTGAGAAACCTGTCAAAGACCAGCGAATGAATTCTGAGAAAAGCCTTGTTTGGGATTCTTTATACGGAGGTGGCATCCTTCTTGTGTTCAGTGGGAGGGCAGCCAAATGATTTGTAGGAAAATGAAATCCAAAAAGATCAGCTGTTATTACAGCATTGTCGGTGTAAGGGTAGAGTGGTGTAGGTGTGGGTAGCTTTGATCTCCTCTTTAGGTGCCAACATTATCAGAGCTCAGTAGATGGTGGTCCTTGACAAGGAAAGGTGACACTTGCTGTTTACTCTTCAGGATGTTGAATGCCCAGTGCTTTGCCTCCACTGTGGTCTGCCCAGGTACTCGGTGTGTGGTCGCAGTCTAGGTGCCAAGTTGTGGTGGGTTTTTGTTTTTCCATCAGTGTGGCCTGTAGAGCAGGAACTGTAGACAGAATCCTGCAGAAGTGCTATGGAAGTTGTCCTCATAAAAGCTGCCCAGCTTTCAGCACGTGGTCGTTCTCAGTACCGTGTGGTTCCCCTGCACTTGCCAGCCAGCAGGTGCACTTACCTTTCTCCCCACCTTTGCTGACAGATCCTGCTGAAGCTGGTGACCAACCCCTGTCCCTACACTGACAAGGCAGCAGACCTGGTTCAGGCAGCCAGCACGCTCCAGGTGGCTCTGTTTAAACAGGACTCTGATAACATCAGCATCCCCGTCTCTCACATTGATGGTATGTGGTAACCTGTCAACATCCCAACTCCATGACTTGGGGATACACTTTCTAGCCCTAATCAGCAAACTGGGGATGGATAACTCTGGCAATCCTGTTAAGTAAGGGCCCTCCAGGATTCAGCTCTCCACGTGTTCTTGGTATCAGAAGTCGAAGTGGAATTGCCAAGTTGCCGCTTTACCTCTGAAAGTAATTTCTGCCGTGGCTGTGCCACTTGAACGGTATTTGAAATCTCTCTTCATGCTCTTGCAGCAGCGTTTTTGAACTCAAATGGAAATCTAGCCCTTCTGCCTGGGACTGTTGACAGAGTCATGGAATCCCAGAGTGGTTTGGCCGGCAAGGCTCCTTAAATCTCATCCAGTTCCAGCCCTGCCATGAACAGGGACACCTTTCAGTAGCCCGGGCTGCTCCAAGCCCCAGTGTCCTGCCTGGCTTTGGACACATCCAGGGATCCAGGAGCAGCCGCAGCTGCTCCGTGCTGGACAGCAGCATTGAAAGGCAGAGTGAAGGTTCAGCTGTAATTTAGGGGTTGCACTTAACGTTGTATTGTGTGACAAATGTGGCTTTCATCCTTTTTTTAAATTTTTTTTTTTTTAATTAAAAAGAATTAAAAAGATGCCTTGTATTCCTGGAGTGTTGCATTCTACGTCTGTTGTTTTTCCTGTTAGTCTGGATTCTTGCTTTGATGTTTTTCTTCACTTATTAGATGTCCTGGATATGGTGGATGTCCTGCTCGAGGACAGTGATGGCTTTGATGAAGAAGTTGGGTTCTCTTTAAATGAAGACGTGATCATTTCCCTTCAGTGCTGTTGTCCCTGCTGCATTAGAAGCCAGGAATGAACAAGTCCACGTGGGCCTGGATGCTGATCCCTCTTGCTGGTCCATGACAGCATGTGACAGGTGAGATTTCCAGGTGTCTGATTTAGCAGGAAACTGGTTTGTTCCTTCTTGTGAGGAGGCTCATTGGCTTTGCATGGGCAAAGCCACTCCACGTTTTCCATCTAGGAACAGAGCTGGGGAGCTGTTTTAAAACAGAGTCCCAGAGGTAAACAGCTTGGCTCGGTATTTCTGTGTGGGAATAGAAGAATATCTGTGTCTTCTGATTTTTCTCTCGTCTTTCTTCCACAGGTGTTTTTGTATTCCTGACTTGGGTTTCCATCGGGGACACGTGGCTTGGAGCTCAGGAGCCGGATCTGTTCCTTGCCCACGGCAGATTGGTCTGCACTAGTGCAGGTGAGGAATTACAGGACGGCTTGGGAACTCGGAAACAAGGAGAAGCAAGTCTTATGTGTCTTTGCAAAAAGATTTGGCTACCACAGGGCATTAATTCAGGGAGTTAAGACTTCATCTTTAACGTTCTGTGCTCTGCCAGCATCACTGCGAGCCCTGAAAGCCTCCTGAGCTGTTCTCATACAGACCTATCTTGTTTGGTCAAAAAAAAAATCTTAGTTTAGTTTCGTCCAAGAAAAGTTACTACTCTGTGCGAGCTCATGGGGAAGCTTTTATTCGGCATCTCTCAGTGGGACATTGAAAGTCCAACTTCCCATTTCTTGCACAGTCTGAGAGGCAGTATTACTTTCTATCATTTTTATCACAGGCATTTTAAACTTTTTGAGGAACCGGCAGGACTGTTTGTGCGGAGGCGTGCGGTTCACAGCCATCCTCTGTCCAACGTAGGATGGGAAAAAAAGGCTGGAGAGCTTCCTACAAGGGGCTGTAAGTGCAAATGACCAGGAGCCCGGGGTTTAGTCATGATGATTTAGTATTTCTTAAAAGACTCTGATTGATTTCATGATGCCAAAACCAGTATGGATAGAAGACTGAAGTCGGGAATCACGATGGTCTCCTTGGGTTTAAAAAGCTTTAATGGTGTTTCAAGACATTTGTATGAGACCTGGTTTGTTTTTTCTTACCCTTTTATTCAATCAAAAAAAAAAAAAAAAAAAAAAAGCCTTGATCCATCACTGCTGCTGTGATGTGTGACAAATGCCTGTCCTCCCTCCACGTGGAACAGGTGAGAGGTGGAACTGAAGCCCAAAGAGTTTTCTGCCCACTGATAATATGTGAGTCATATTGGGAATTCTCTGCAGAATGGCAACAGTTGTTCTTGAATTTGGCCATGAGGGGAGTGGAACATGGCAGCCCGGGTCTGAGAAGGTGCAGTGCCAGAAGGAGAAGCTTTGAAATGTAAATCAGGATTGATTCAGGTGACTCGCGACCGCGTGCTGTGCCCAGGTCCTTAGTAGAAATACTGTGCAGGGAAAAGCCAGAGCTGCCTGTGCTATGAGCTGAATTTTTTATTGGGGGGGGGGGGGGGGGGGGCGGTGTGTGAAATAAGAATGAGGTGCAAATGAGGGAATTGCTTGTGTGTGTGAATATTCTTGTCCTAAAGGAGCGCTGCCCGGTGCTCCTCCCTTCCTGTGCCCCTCTCCTGGTGAGCCTCTGTCCTGCTGGCCGTGCCTCTCTGTCTCCGTGCCTGTGCTGCTCCTTGCCCGTCTTTGCCCGCCCCGCACGGGCTGTGCTCGCTTCCTCTCTGGCTCCTGGGTTCCCTCTTTGTCATGGTACCCCTCAGTCCTTGCTGTGTGTTTGGCACTCTCTGTCTTTTCTCCGTCCTTCTCTGTGCCTCTGTGGTGCTCCCTGTGCCGTTGTTTCCCGTGGGATCCTTGTGTCCCGGTCACTGTCTGTCCTAGGGTGATGTTATGGTGTTTCTATCTCCAATCATGTGTCCTGATTATGTTTGGTATTATGTCCTGTGCTTCCAGGACTGACTCTGAGAGTGAAGCTTTGTTTTGTCTTGTTATCAGCCGGCTCACCTCCCCCATGGTCTATGTTTAGGAGAGGTTTTAGGAGAGGTTTTAGCTCGGTTTGCTTGCTTGCTTGCTTGCCTGCTTGCTTGCTTGCTTGCTTGCTTGCCTGCTTGCTTGCCTGCTTGCTCGCTTCTGCCTCTTTTTCTTTCCTTCGCTTTGCCCTTGCTTTTTTCTTATTAGTTAGTTCAGCTAGGCAGTCCAACTTTTTCCCTGGACTGTTTTCTCTTCCACCCCGTCCCCTCCCTCTCCTGGATACCATCTGAACCTGTTCCGGACGGGGACCTGGGAAACCCCAAGAAACACCGGGAGTCTACACTCTGTCACCTGCAGCAGCCATTCCCAAGCGCCAGAGACTGATAACTGGGCGACCACTCGCCAGAGAGACTGAACTCGTCATCCCTTCAGAACGGTGAAAGAGTTTTTTGTCAGCTGGTGTTGTCTTTTTTCCCTGTGCTGGGGAGTGTCTTGCTTGTTAAATAAAGAGGTTTTTTTCTCCCACTCTTCTCCGAGGAAATTCTTCCCGAACCCGATGGGGTGGGGGGGAGGAGTCGTGGGGTTTGCTGTCTGGGGGCTCCTTCTGGAGGTTTTCCCCCAAATTTGCCCAAAACCAGGACACTGTCCCTGTTCATTTTTAATCCCTCCCTCTTGTGCTGCCCATCCAGCATGCCAGGGGTTTCTTTTCGTTTTTTGGTTATTTTTCGTTTTCATTTTTCTTCTTCTTTTTTTTTGGTGGGGGTTCCATTTCATCGTGCACCTTGATGTTGATTTTCTTCCCGTGTCCTCTCTGCTGCCCCTCCTCCTTTCTGCCCCTTGTCCCCTGTGTCTGCAGGGCTGGGGAGGAACTTCAGCCCTTGTGGGGGTTGCCCTCCCTTTTCTGGTGTCAGCAGAGTCACTTTCTGTGGGATGGACACATGGGAGGGGTTGCAGTCAAGTGCCCTGCTGCTGTCCAGGGCAGTTGGAGTCGTTCTGTGCCTTCTTTGGGGTGAGGAAAAAAGGCTGAGGGGGGCTCCGACGTGGTTTGGGGCACCCCAAGGTCCCTGGGAGAGGGAGCCGGGCTGCGCTGGAGGAGCAGGTGAGTCGGGCATGGGGGGGGTCATGGTGGGTGCCAGAACATTGAGAGGGAGGGGTGGGTGTAGAATGCATGAAAAACAGAACCTTAAAAAACAGCTAAATATAGTCTAAAAGGAATGTTTTATTGGTTTGTGTTTGGATAGAGGTAGGGTTTTTTTATAGATACTGTAAATATAAAAGATAAAGAATAAAAATATATAAGCAAATATAAGAAACCAATATATAAATATATTACATTACATTATATTTTGTTATGAAAATAGAAATATATAAATATTTAGACTTTAAAAGGAATGTTTTATTGTTTTTTATTTGGTTAGAGGAGGGTTTTTAATAAATAATATAAATAATATTGGCAAAAATATACAAATATGCAAAAATAGATACTGACATAAAATTATTATAACTATATATGCATATATATATGTAAGTATAAATCTATAGAAATAAATATAAATATAAAATACATGTATGTAGTATGTAATATAAATAATTTATCGATTTTAATATGTTATATTAAATAGTATGTTATAATAGAATGTAAATAGCATCTAGTATATTAATATACTAGTAAAAACTACATTAAATAGTATATAAATATAGAATACACAATATAGACATATAAATCTACAGATATAAATATGAAAACTAAATAGAAAAATATATTCAAATAGAATTTAAAATAATGGAGTTTTTTGTTTCTATTTGGTTAGAGGCAGAGCTTTTAAATAAATAATATTAAAAACTATGAACCTACAAATATAGATGGATATAGATAAAATAGAAATAACATTAGTAATATAAATCTATGTATATAATGAATAATAAAATAATATTGTATATATGATAAATAGAATAGCAATTAAATTGAATATATGAAATATGTCTAGATTATGACTATAAATTAAATATTAAAAAATAGATGATTTCTATATATAAAAGGGTTTTTTTTTCATTTGGTCAGAGGCAGGGCATTTTTAGTTTGGGTCGGGGTTTTTTTGGGGCGTTCATTGAGAGGATTTTATGACGGGTGGGGACTCTGGTGCTTGGAACTCTCTCCCTTCTCTGTCTGTCCCTGACAGGGCGGCAGTGCCGGGCTGAGTTGGGCGGCAGTGCTGCCGCCGTGTGGACACAGGCGGGTACTGCACCGTGCCCCTCTCAGGATGGCGGAAGGGCCCGCGGGCCGGGACCCAGCCCTGCGGCAGCGCTCAAGATGGCGGCCTCTCTAGGACCCCGGCGGATAGGCGTCTACGTAAAACGCCTGCCCGCGCCCGCCGGCGCCCTCACGCCCGCGGCACCGCGGACCGCGCGGCCGTTGTCGGCACGCTCTGATACGTCCGGGAAAATTGTCGGCGAGCGGATCGGCGTCGGCGATGTAATCAGGCATCTTATGCCTACACACCGGGGTCCTGATTTTTTCCCGCCCTTTCTGCCGCCATTTTGGGAAGGTCAGGCGGGGTGCCGCCCGAGGCGCCATTTTGAGAGTGCGGACACACTCAAGATGGCGGCCACTCTAGGACCCCGGCGGATAGGCGTTTACATAAAACGCCTGCCCGCGCCCGCCGCGCCTTCACGCCCGCGGCACCGCGGACCGCGCGGCCGTTGTCGGCACGCTCTGAAACGTCCGGGAAAATTGGCGACGAGCGGATCGGCGTCGGCGATGTAATCAGGCATCTTATGCCTACACACCGGGGTCCTGATTTTTTCCCGCCCTTTCTGCCGCCATTTTGGGAAGGTCAGGCGGGGTGCCGCCCGAGGCGCCATTTTGAGAGTGCGGACACACTCAAGATGGCGGCCTCTCTAGGACCCCGGCGGATAGGCGTCTACGTAAAACGCCTGCCCGCGCCCGCCGCGCCCTCACGCCCGCGGCACCGCGGACCGCGCGGCCGTTGTCGGCACGCTCTGATACGTCCGGGAAAATTGTCGGCGAGCGGATCGGCGTCGGCGATGTAATCAGGCATCTTATGCCTACACACCGGGGTCCTGATTTTTTCCCGCCCTTTCTGCCGCCATTTTGGGAAGGTCAGGCGGGGTGCCGCCCGAGCCGCCATTTTGAGAGTGCGGACACTCTCAAGATGGCGGCCTCTCTAGGACCCCGGCGGATAGGCGTTTACATAAAACGCCTGCCCGCGCCCGCCGGCGCCCTCACGCCCGCGGCACCGCGGACCGCGCGGCCGTTGTCGGCACGCTCTGAAACGTCCGGGAAAATTGTCGGCGAGCGGATCGGCGTCGGCGATGTAATCAGGCATCTTATGCCTACACACCGGGGTCCTGATTTTTTCCCGCCCTTTCTGCCGCCATTTTGGGAAGGTCAGGCGGGGTGCCGCCCGAGGCGCCATTTTGAGAGTCCCGACACGCTCAAGATGGCGGCCTCTCTAGGACCCCGGCGGATAGGCGTCTACATAAAACGCCTGCCCGCGTTCGCCGGCATAAAAATAAATATGCATAAATATAAACATGCACAAACGTTAACCTGCATAGATATAAACATAAACATAAACATAATCATAAACATAATCATAAACATGCAAAACAATAATAATAAATATAAATATAAACATAATTAGAAATAGAAATACAAACATTAATAAAATCAGTGAGAAATGGGGTAAAATCAGTGAGAAATGGGGGGGAAAACCCATGAAAAATGATGGAAAAATCAGAGAGAAATGGGGGAAAAATCGGTGAGGAATGGGGAAAAAGATCAACGAAAAATTGGGAAAAATCAGTCAGAAGTGGGGGATAAAAATCAGTGAGAAATGGGGAAAAAAATCAGTGATTAATGGGCGGGAAAATGCATGAAAAATGGGGGGAATAATTCCGAGAGAAATGGGGGCAAATATCAGTGACAAATGGGGGGGAAAATCAGGAAATATCCATGAAAATTGGGGGAAACATCCATGAAAAATGGCGGAAAAAATCAGTGAGAAATGGGGAAAAATGGGGAAAAAGGAGTGATAAACGGGGGAAAAAAATCAGTGAGAAATGGGGAAAAATGGGGAAAAAATCCACGAAAAATGGGGGGAAAAATCCATGAAAAATCAACGGAAAAATCAGTGAGAAATGGGGAAAACATCATGGTGAAATGGGGAAAAAATCAGAGAGAAATGGGGAAAAATCATTGAAAAATGGGGGATAAAAATCAGTGAGAAATGGGGGGGAAATGGGGAAAAACATCAGTGAGAAATGGGGAAAAAAATCTTTGATAAATTGGGGCAAAAATCATTGAGAAATGGGGAAAAAAATCAGTGAGAAATGGGGAAAATTTGGGAAAAATCCACGAAAATTGCGGGAAAAAATGCTTGAAAAATTGGGGAAAAAAATCCGAGAGAAAATCCCCGGGAATCCCCGGGAAAATCCCCCCGGAATCCCCGAGAAAATCCCCCGGAATTCCCCGGGAAAATCCCCCTGAATTCCCCGAGAAACTCATCCCGGAATCCCCGTGATAATCCGTCCGCTATCCCCGAGAAAATCCCCCAGGAATCCCCCAGAAAATCTCCCCGAAATCCCCGGGATAATCTCCCCGGAATCCCCGAGAAAATCCGCCCCGAATCCCCTGGAAGATTCCCCCGGAATCCCCGAGAAAATCCCCCCAGATTCCCCGGAAAATCCCCCCGGAATACTCTGCAATATCCCCCCGGAATCCCCTGGATAATCCCCCCGGAATCCCCGAGAAAATCCCCCCGGAATTCCCCGGGAAAATCCCCCCGGAATTCCCCGGGAAAATCCCCCGGGAATCCCCGAGAAAATCCCCCCGGAATCCCCGAGAAAATCCCCCCGGAATTCCTCGGGAAAATCGCCCCGGAATACTCGGGAAAATCCCCCCGGAATCCCCGGGGAAATCCCCACGGAATCCCCGAGAAAACCCCCCCGAAATACTCGGGAAAATCCCCCCGGAATCCCCGAGAATATCCCCCCGGAATATTCGGGAAAATCCTCCCGGAATCCCCGAGAAAATCCACCCGGTATCTCCGGGAAAATCCTCCCGAAATCCTCGAGAAAATCCCCCCGGAATCCACGTGAAAATCCCCCCGGAATACTCGGCAAAATCCCCCCGGAATCCCCGAGAAAATCCCCCCGGATTCCCCGGGAAAATCGCCCCGGAAAACCCGAGAAATTCTTCCAGGAATTCCCTGGGAAAATCCCTCCGGAATCCCCATGAAAATCCCCCGGAATCCCCGCGAATATCCCCCCGGAATCCCCGGGAAAATCCCCATGAATTCCCCGGGAAAATAATCTCGGAATCCCCGAGGAAATCTCCCCGGAATCACCGAGATAATGGCCCCGGAATACCCGAGAACATCCCCCGGAATTGCCCGAGAAAATCATCCCGTAATCCCCGAGGAAATCCCCCCGGAACACTCGGGAAAATCCCCCCGGAATTCCTCGTAAAATCACCCCGGATACCCCGGGAAAATCCCTCCGGAATCCCCCGAAAAATTCCCCCCGGAATACTCGGGAAAATCCCCCCGGAATCCCCTGGAAAAACCCCCCGGAATCCCCTGGATAATCCCCCCGGAATCCCCGAGAAAATCCCCCCGGATTCCCCTGAAAATCCCTCGGAATTCCCCGGGGAAATCCTCCCGGAATCCACGAGAAAATCCGCCCGGAATTCCCGGGAAAATCCTCCAGAAATCCCCGAGAAAATCCCCCGGAGTCCCCGGGAAAATCAACCCGGAGTCCGATGGAAAATCCCCCCGGAATCCCCGAGAAAATCCCCCGGAATTCCCCTGGAAAATTCCCCCGGACTCCCCGAGAAATTCCTCCCGGAATCCCCGGGAAAATCCCCCCGGAATCCAGGCGAAAATCCCCCAGAAATCCCCGTGAAAGCCCCCCCGGAATCCCCAAGAAAATCTCCCCGGAATCCCCGAGAAAATTCGCCCGTAATACTCGGGAAAATATGCCCGGAATCCCCTGGAAAATCCCCCCGGAATCCCCTGGAAAATCCCCCCGGAATCCCCGACAAAATCCCCCCGGAATCCCCGGAAAATGCCCCCCGAATCCCCGGGATACTCACCCCGAGATCCCCGGGAAAATCCCCTGGAATTACCAGGGAAAATCCCCCCGCAATCCCAGGGAAAATCCCCCCAGAATCCCCGCGAAAATCGGCCCCGAATCCCCTGGAAAATTCCCCCGGAATCCCCGGAAAATCCCCCAGGAATCCCCGGGAAAATCCCCCAGGTATCCCCGAGAAAATCCCCCTGGAATCCCCTGGATAATCCCCATGGAATCCCTTGGAAAATCCCCCAGGAATCCCCGAGAAAATATGCCCGGAATCCCCTGGAAAATCCCCCTGGAATCGCGGGGAAAATCCCCCCGGATTTCCCGGGAAAAATCCCCCCGGAATCCCCGATAAAATCTCCCCGGAATCCCTGAGAAAATCCCCCCGGAATCCGCGAGAAAATATGCCCAGAATCCCCGATAAAATCCCCCCGGAATCCCCGGGAATATCCCCCAGGAATCGCCGATAAAATCCCCCCGGAATCCCCCAGAAAATCCCCCCGGAATTCCGCGGGAAAATCCCCCCGGAATCCCCGAGAAAAACCTCCCGGAATCCCCGCGAAAATAGCCCCAGACTCCCCGGCATAATCCCCACGAAATCCCCTGGAAAATCCCCCCGGAATTCCCGGGAAAATCCCCCCGGAATCCCCGAGAAAATCCCCCGGAATTCCTCGTAAAATCCCCCTGGAATCCCCGGGAAAATCCCTCCGGACTCCCCGAAAAAATCCCCCGGAATACTCGGGAAAATCCCCCGGGAATCCCCGAGAAAATCCCCATGGAATTTCCCGGGAAAATCACCCCGGAATCCCCGAGAAAATTCTCCCGAAATACTCGGCAAAATCCCCCAGGAATCCACGGAAAATTCCCCGGAATCCAGGAGAAAATACCCCGGAATCCCCATGAAAATCCCCCCGGAATCTCCGAGAGAATCCCCCGGTATCCCCGCGAATATCCCCCCGGAATCCCCGGGAAAATCCCCATGACTTCCCCGGGAAAATAATCTCGGAATCCCCGAGAAAATCTCCCCGGAATCACCGAGATAATGGCCCCGGAATACCCGAGAACATCCCCCGGAATTGCCCGAGAAAATCATCCCGTAATCCCCGAGGAAATCCCCCCGGAACACTCGGGAAAATCCCCCCGGAATTCCTCGTAAAATCACCCCGGATACCCCGGGAAAATCCCTCCGGAATCCCCCGAAAAAATCCCCCCGGAATACTCGGGAAAATCCCCCCGGAATACTCCTGAAAATCCTCCCGGAATTCCCGAGAAAATCCCCCGGAATTCCCTGAGAAAATCGCCCCGGAATCCCAGTGAAAATCCCCCCGGAATCCCCGTGAAAATCCCCCCGGAATCCTCGGGAAAATCCCCCAGGAATCCCCTGGAAAATCCCCATGGAATCCCTTGGAAAATCCCCCAGGAATCCCCGAGAAAATATGCCCGGCATCCCCTGGAAAATCCCCCTGGAATCGCGGGGAAAATCCCCCCGGATTTCCCGGGAAAAATCCCCCCGGAATCCCCCAGAAAATCTCCCCGGAATCCGCGAGAAAATATGCCCAGAATCCCCGATAAAATCCCCCCGGAATCCCCGGGAATATCCCCCAGGAACCCCCGATAAAATCCCCCCGGAATCCCCCAGAAAATCCCCCCGGAATCCCCTGGAAAATCCCCCCGGAATTCCCGAGAAAATCCCCCGGAATCCCCGGAAAATCCCCGCGGAATTCCGGTCCATTTCTGTAGGAGAATAGTTTGTAAGGATAGTGCAGAAGGCACTAGTTGCCAACGAGTTACAGCTGTACTGACTAGCAAGGAGTGGAAACAGCCTTGCCTGCCCAGTGAGGCTGGTTGTTATAAAAGCGTGGGTCAGCTGGCTGCCAGTTTCACTAAGCACAGCTCCAGCTGGAGGTGCAGAGCCTGCTGCAGTGTGGGCTGGAGCCTGCTGGCTGTGCTGCGAGGAGGAAGGGACACGTGGCCGTGCAAGGGATGGACAAGGTGAGAGGATGCTGTGTGTGGGACAGACAGGCTCAGGTGGCTGGGGAAGGGACAGGCTGGGGTTTAGCCAGTCGTACAGAGGAGAGGAGGAGTCGGGGCTGTGTGGAGCTGCCTGTGAGAAAAGGAGTCAGAGTTGCCTCAAAGAAATCTGTGGAGAGAAGGCATGAAAAGTGTGTAATGAAAGACTAATGTTGGTGCCTGTCATGTCTGTCTTGATATAATTGCTACACGTTTTCTCGGAATGCTTGAATTTAGACATAAAATGAAAACTTTATTGTAAGAAAGGAATGCATTTCTCACCAAAGTGGTGTAGGGTGGGGGATCACAACTCACAGATGGCCTGGAAGCGGAACGGCCACAGGGGTTACTGTAACTGGGCCTCCAGTACCAAAGCCCCAGTGGGTTTAAAGGCTAGAGCTGGGCTGGGATTAGCACGGGCTATGCAGCTGGGCTCATGCACAGGTCTGTCAGCACTCCTACCCGAGGACAGTCCCTCACCTAGGGAGAGGTTCTAGGCCTGGAGATGAGGCTGAGTTTGGGAAGGGTGATGAGGACATGGTTAGGGAGGGATGTAAATGCATATCAAAAGACTTAATTTTGAGGGGTGGCAAGCATTAGCTATAAACCAGTAAGTATTTACAGCTAAAGGCTGGAGGTGGGGGCTGTCTGAGGAGGACAGGACTGTTTAAGGCTGAAGTTGGAAGAGAAACCTTGGTGAAGCTTTTGCGTTAGAAACGGCCTCACCTGCCAAATCAGATTTTTGTCTTCAGGATTGCATGAGTGAGGATGCCACAGCCAAGGAAAAGGTTCAGGTTTGGGAGGCAAAGGCGAGTTAGGCAGGGCTGCAGGGCTGGGGCTTGGCTGTTTCCATACTGCTCAGGGCAGCAAAGGGTAGCTGGCTCACTGGGCCTTGGATCTAGAACTCTTTCTGGAACAAGGTGGAGAGCTGAGGTTCATGCAAGGGGCCAGGAATTCTTTGTCTGACTGGAAAATGCCAGAGGGGCAGTGTGTGACTCGGATAGGATGATATGTTCGTCTGGCGAGAGTCACAAAAGAATATTTTGGTTTACTGATAACTGGGCAGCTCAGAAGTTACTACTTGACTTAGTTGCTGCTCCCATCTGTTGCACACATAAACAGAGCAAAGCAGACGAATTCTCTCGGAGCCTGAGGTCTTTGACTGGCCCTCCAAAAATGCTGCCCGCTAAAAAACAGACGTGGGGGAGGAAAGTTGTCAGATACAATAGAGCAAGAAAAGGACACGGGCTTCAAAGTGCCCTCCAGCAGACCACGGAAGTGACCTGTCTGGAAGTGAAACCAGCAGTCTGCTTCCCCAGCCTCCTGGAAGCCTCTAACAGCTACACAGGCAGTGAGGGGAGAGAACAATTCAACCTAAAAATAATTTTCAGTAGCGTTCTGCACTGCTGTTAAAAATACTGCAACCAGGGAATGTGGTGTGGTGATAACTATTAGGCCTGTAAGTCTGGTAACTGGGGCTTTTAGCTCAAACATCTCGGTATGGCTACTTTGAGCCTTGTAAAAGCTGCGTTAAGTCCAATTTCTTGGGTAGTTCTACTACCTCTAGCCTTGCTTTTCATCCCCTCAGTAACAAAGCAACTCCCTCTCGAGAATGTTATTTACTTTCCATATGATGTGCCTACCAATTTCTGGAATTGCAAATGTCTTTGGACACATGCGTAAATTTAAGTTTCAAGAAAGCTGTCAAGCTAAAACAAAGGCTTGCCATAATGCAGAAGAAAATGTTTTATGGAAGAACTGAGAGGTCCCTACCTGGGCATAGAATTTGCTATACTAAGGTGTGTTCCAAACGGATCTGCCATCTAAACAAGCAGAAAAATAGTTGGAATGTAGTGAGTTCAATTTAACTACTGCTAGAAATAGGAATTATTAGCAGAGCTTGGAGCATGATATCACTAGCAGCAGTAAGACGCTTTTAGCTTGCTTCTCATAAATTACTTGTAAAAAGCATTTGTACCTAGTGTGTAGCAATTAATATTTCCCCATTTTCTTCCCCCCCGCCCCCCAGTCTCAGGTACTCCTTTTATTTTACCCTTTTCTGTCTTGTAACATCACCTTCCTTTATTTTATTCTATCTTCTGTTCTCAGAACATCGCAGCATCCTCTGTCAATGTGAAAGCATTTGTTCATCCTGTCTTGGAATGGCTGTCAATGTTGCCCTCTTCTGGATCACTTTTTTTTTTTTTTTTTTTTTTTTTTTTTTTTTTTTTTTTTTTTTTTAACAATATGTTGCTAAATGTCAGGAAAATTAATCCACAAACACCAGCGGTTTATGTCCAAAAAGGAAACAGAGGAGTCCTTTTTGCTTTATTCGAATAAAGGGAGAGGCCATGGGACATTCCCCTGGGATCTCTCAAATTTTTGGAGGACGCAGCCTCCTTTTTATCCTATTTTCCCGGCCGCATTTCCCTCTCTCTTTTCCCATTGGCTGAGGTACTTGAGAGGCACAGACTTCCCGGAACGCCTGATACCTGAAATTCCCCTCTAATGTAGAACCCTCCCTTTTAATTTTTAATTCTTATAGAATTCATAGTTTCCCCCCGTTGCTTCTTTCATCTTTCGATATCCAATTTCATTTATCAGCAGCCCCGCAGTTTGTTTGTAAAGGCAAATATCTCTTTTCATTCATCAATCAGTGGAATCCATCCCATTGTTTCTTTTATCTCTCAGTGCTAGCCTTATCTACAGGCTGATCCACAGCTCATTTGTAAAGACAAATTCAACATTCCTCTCAGCTAATAAATGAGAAGTTAGCTGAAAAAAGTAAAAAGTGGATTTTTTTTCTGGTGTGTGTCGGACAATACAGTGGAGAGAATTTGCGGGAGGATGATCGAGGATATCCTATTATAATATCGTTCTCGGACATTTTACTATTTTAGATCATCAGTTGTATTCTGAAAGAAATCTATTTTAATGATATGTGTACGTTTGCACGAAGTTATAGTTAAATATAGCTTGCGGCTGGGCTCTTTAATGACTAGGGGTATTTTTGGTTTTAATTCAATATTTTATGCTTGTGGTGTGTAGTGTGCTGATTTATTTTTTAATGTTATTTACTACGTGCGCTTTTGTTTTTGAGTGAAGGTAACTTTCTGGATGGTTTTGTATTTGAGGCAGAATGAATTGAAGTAGGTTTTTAAAACTGATTTTTCATATGTACGATGGGGAGTTTAGTAGGGGCAGCTCTGATGGTGGGGGCTTGGTTGTTAATTTTATCAGACGGCTTTTGTTAGATACAGCTTTTAATTCTGGAAAGTTTTTTTTTCTAATGTCGTGCTTTGAAGGTGGTTTTCGAGGATGTATGGTATAGCTTTATTTTGTTTGTAGATGGTGTATGATAAGGGCTATGGTCTATTTATCTAATGCCATGTTTTTTCATTCAGGTGTTGATAAGGGAGTTCTTGAATGGCGTTTTGTGTTGTTTTTGTTTTTGGTGGGGCGTTGTTTTTAAAGGATACCTTGATAAGGTTTGCCGATGGCGTTCTAGCCTGTAGCATAAGGCATAGGGTAGTTTTTGAATTATTTTGTGGTGGCTTTGATTCTTGCCAGTATGTAGTGTTTGTTTGAGGTAATGCTGTGTAGCTAATTTCTGTTTTCTTATTAATATTAGAATTGGAGTGTTGTAGTATATGGGCTGTTATTATATCCTAGGGGTTCTATTTCTTTGGTTGGATTGTTTTCTAGTTATGGATAATTTTTCTCAAAAAACCATTTTCAGAATTTCAGGCGTGACACAAAAGAACACTCAGATTGCTGGAAGGGAAACGTGTGCCCAGATTGTCTCGAAGCAGTGCTGCTGTCGGTTCTCGTTCAGTTGTGTCTTCTGAAAATGAGACTGTTGTATTCATTGCGCTGTGCTAAACACTTGTCATTCTCCCAATGCCAGGAAACAGATGAAGCTTGAAGAAAGAGGAAGGAATTTGGAAGCGTACAAACAAGCTGAGAAGAGGTTCAGAGATCAGGGTGCTCACTGGCAGCAGGGGCTGGGGTTAGGGCTGAGCAGGAGCAAAGCCGGAGCACATCAACCTCACCTCGTGTTTTCTCGGGGGCTTTATGGCCCTGGCAAGAGAGAGATGTTCACTGATGAGTCCCAGGCCGAGCCGTGAGCACAGCATGTTGTGTTGGAGCTGGGGGTTTTTTTTGAGACGTTCAGCAGCCACACTCTCTAGTCAAGAGTCCTGAGGTTTGTTGCTGCTCCACTTTCATCCTCATATCCAGCTTCCAGCCCTTTTCTTCTCTCTGTCCAGTGTGTCTTTTGTGTTCCTTTCTTGTCCTGTGTGCTCCCCATCCCATTCCCGTTCCCTACGGAGGGGGAGGGTGTGGAGACTGGGGGCTCCGACGTGGTTTGGGGCACCCCAAGGTCCCTGGGAAAGGGAGCCGGGCTGCGCTGGAGGAGCAGGTGAGTCGGGCATGGGGGGGGGGGGGGTCATGCTGGGTGCCAGAACATTGACAGGGAGGGGTGGGTGTAGAATGCATGAAAAACAGAACCATAAAAAATAGCTAAATATAGTCTAAAAGGAATGTTTAAATGCTTTTTATTTGGGTAGAGGCACGGTTTTTATAGCTAATATAAAAATAAAATATAAAGAATAGAAATAGATTGGTATACATGTAAAATATAATGAAATATAAGTAGCAAATATCTATGAAAAATCTAGTGTATAACAGAAATAATGCAAATATAAGAATATGTATAAATATAAAATAGAGCTATGAGAATGGGAATAAGAATGGGGTAAAACATCAGTGAGAAATGGAAAAAAACCACATGAAAAATGGTGGGAAAATCAGTGAGAAATGGAGAAAAATCAGTGAAAAACGGGGGGGGAATCTTTGAAAAATGGGGAAAAAAATCAGTGAGAAATGGGGGAAAAAAAATCCATGAAAAATGGGGGAATAAATCAGTGAGAAACGGGGAAAAGTGGGGGAAAAAATAATTGAGAAATGGGGAAAAAATCAGTGAGAAATGGGGGAAAAAATCCGTGACGAATGGCGGGAAAAGTCATTAAGAAATGGGGGAAAAATCAGTGAGAAACAGGGAAAAAAATCAATGAGAAATGGGGGAAAATTTGGGACAAAATCAGCGAGAAATGGGGGAAAAATCAGTGGTAAATGGGGGAAAAGTCGATGAAAAATGGGGGAATATTCAGTGAGAAATGGGGGGGGGGGGAAATCAGTGAGAAATGGGGAAAAAATCCATGGAAAACAGGGAAACAATCCATGGGCAATGGCGGGAACAGAGCGAGCTGTTGTCGCTCGTGCTGTGGTGGCCGATGCTGTGGGGAAAAAATAAGTGAAAAATGGGGGCAATAATCAGTGATAAATGGGGAGAAAATCAGTGATTAATGGGCGGAAAAATGCATGAAAAATGGAAGGAAAAATTCAGAGAGAAATGGGGGCAAATATCAGTGATAAATGGGGAAAAAAATCAGTGATTAATGGGGGGAAAAATGAATGGAAAATGGGGGGAAAATTCAGAGAGAAATGGGGGCAAAAATCAGTGAGCAATGGGGGGGAAAATCGGGAAATATCCATGGAAAAATGGGGGGAAAAAATCAGTGAGAAATGGGGGAAAAAATCAGTGAGAAATGGGGGAAACATCATGGTGAAATGGGGAAAAAAAATCTTTGATAAATTGGGGAAACAAATCATTGAGAAATGGGGGAAAAAAATCAGTGAGAAATGGGGAAAATATGGGAAAAAATCCACGAAAATTGCGGGAAAAAATGCATGAAAAATTGGGGAAAAATCAGTAAGAAATGGGGGAAAAAATCCATGAAAAATGGCGGGAAAAATCAGATCGGCGATCGATAGCTAATGCGTGCCTATGGATTAGATCGGCGATCGATTGATCACGACTACCGATCGATTATATCGGCGATCGATTGCTAATGCCTGCCGATCGATTAGATCGGCGATCGATTGATCGCGCCTGCCGATCGATTAGATCGGCGATCGATTGCTAATGCCTGCCGATCGATTCGATCGGCGATCGATTGATCGCGCCTGCCGATCGATTAGATCGGCGCTCGATTGCTAATGCCTGCCGATCGATTAGATCGGCGCTCGATTGCTAATGCCTGCCGATCGATTATATCGGCGATCGATTGCTAATGCCTGCCGATCGATTCGATCGGCGATCGATTGCCAATGCCTGCCGATCGATTAGATCGGCGATCGATTGCTAATGCCTGCGGATCGATTAGATCGGCGATCGATTGATCGCGCCTGCCGATCGATTAGATCGGCGATCGATTGCTAATGCCTGCCGATCGATTAGATCGGCGATCGATTGCTAATGCCTGCCGATCGATTCGATCGGCGATCGATTGCTAATGCCTGCGGATCGATTAGATCGGCGATCGATTGCTAATGCCTGCGGATCGATTAGATCGGCGATCGATTGATCGCGCCTGCCGATCGATTAGATCGGCGATCGATTGCTAATGCCTGCCGATCGATTAGATCGGCGATCGATTGCCAATGCCTGCCGATCGATTCGATCGGCGATCGATTGCTAATGCCTGCGGATCGATTAGATCGGCGATCGATTGATCGCGCCTGCCGATCGATTAGCTCGGCGATCGATTGATCGCGCCTGCCGATCGATTAGATCGGCGATCGATTGCCAATGCCTGCCGATCGATTAGATCGGCGATCGATTGCTCATGCCAGCCGATCGATTGCTAATGCACACTATTTGCACACTCCTTGCACACCCTTTGCACTCATACAGAGGCAGGAGGTTTCTCAGTTCTGGTCGGGGTTTTTTGGGGCGTTCATTCCGGGGGATTTCCTCAAGGATTGGGACACGCCTTGATTCCATCCCTTGCCTGTCTCCCAAGCGCCACCCTGTGGGCAGAGCGCGGTACTGCGCGCCTGCCTCTCCCAAGATGGCGGCTCGGGTGTCGCGCCCCCGACCTTCTAACTCTGGCTGCAAAAGGAGGGTGGCACAGCAAGGAGCCCGCTCGCTCTAGTGGGATGCCTGCGCACGACGCCGACACCGATCCCACGGGTGCGATTTTCGGCGGCGTTTCCAATCGTGCGGACATCTCCTTCAGCCCGCTTCGGCCCGGGGAAGAGGGGCGGGGCCGCCAGCGATGGTGCCGGCGCAGCCCGGGCAGGCTCGGGGCGGAGCCGGGGCTTGGCGAGGCGGGGCACGGAGGTCCCGGGGACGGGACCGGGCGGGGCCGGGGCGGTGCTTTAGGGGCGGTCCCCAGTGGTCCCAGGCGGCACCGGGGGCGGGGCCGGGTGATCCCGGAGCGGTACCGAGCTGTGCTGGGGACGGTGCTGCAGGGGCGGTGCCGGGCCCGCCTCAGGGTGATTGAATGCCCAGAAATCGCCTCCTCTGCCCCGTGCTCACACTGAGCTGCGGGCTGCAGCGTGCTGTCGGAGCTCCGCACACAGCACGGATTTGGGCTTCCCCTCCTCTCAAACCCTCTCCCCCTTCTTCCTCCTCCTCATCTTCCCCTTTTTCCTCTCCCTCCGCCTCGCCCCCCTCCCCGGGCCCCTGACTCCCCCCGGGATCCCCTCCTCCGGAGGCGGCCCTTCCGAACCGACCCCCCCTCCAAGCCCCGGAGCTCGAGACCATTAAGGTAAGCTTTGGAATTGAAATATCAGGATATTCACTGGCCTGAAATTTCAGGATTGTACGATTTTTTCTTGAAGCAGTTGCCTTTGCTGCAGGATTGTGTGGTCACCAGTCTCCTTTCCTGTGACTCTTGTTGAAATTTGCTGTCAGATAACCGGCTAGTAACGAAATATTTGACAGAAATCAATGCTGTGAACGGACTTCACTGCAGCAGTTGATGAAAGAGCAAAGAAAATGTCTGTCGTGTTTACGCACCCCCCCGAGGCTGAATGAATTCTGATACTGTAATAAATCAGTGCAGTTGGTGCCTGCAAAGGTCTTGACATTGATCAAGAAGATATTACTTTGGATTTTTACTTTTTATCAGCGTTTCTTTAATCTGTACTTCAGCACTCTAGCCTTTCATAAGTCTTCTCCGGTTTCCTCTGGCCCTGCAGAGTAGTCCTCTCTGTTATTGTCTGATCCCAGCTTTGATGCAAGGAGGACTTTTTGTCTTGAAAATTAGCATCCCCCTCCGCATATTTAAATTAGTTATTTGACTTTTGAGAAAAAGCTGGTCAGCTCGAAGTCCACCAGACACCAGAGGCTGCTGTTTTTAGCACCTTATTCAAAGAGGACATCCTTTAGTTACCTAAGGAGGGGTAGAGATTTACCCCTAGGAATAAGGAATAAATGCAAGCAGACTGTCCTGCCAAGAAAAAAATCCAGTTACAGTGACTGAATTCGGGTTTAGTTGCCCTTGATCCTTGCAAGGGATTAAAGGCAGGTTCACTTGGTCTCCCAGCAATGAATGTCTCAACCGAAAGCTGCTCAAAATGTGCCGTTTTTCTGATGGTTTTGGATTCTTTTGCCAGGTGGGAACATGGACTGCTTGACTTGTTCCTGTGTCCACTTTCCACTTCAGTCCTTTGCATTTTCTCTGAAGGGAAAGCAGGAACAGGGAAGTTGGGGCAGTTCCGTCAGCAGAAAGGCTGCTAAGAATAGATGGTAAGGACTTACTTTTCTGCACAGTGCCATGTAACTGAAGGCTCGTTTTTGGATTTCACATTCTGTTCCTGCCCGGTTTTGTGAGAGCTGCAGGTGCATTTCTGTTTCCAGACCCTGCCAAAAATAGTCGCTTATATTATAATGAATCCTTTTTCCTTCATGTTTTCTTGCTTGAAATGAATTCCCCTGTCAGACTGATGTGAGCAGCAGTTATTTTTAGAGCTGCTGGTGTTGTACACGGAGTAACTGTAGAACAAATGAGTTGTGATGGCTTCCTTGTATTTGATGTGTGGAGAGGAGCAAAGGCACAGATTCATCCTGTGTAATTGCAGTCGTCCAACGTAGGTGCCAGGGTCGGGAAGCTGGGCAAGGTTTCCTCTCTTGCTGGGCCTTAGGGGGAGGGAGCTGAACCATGGTGTCACTCGGATTCCTTCCTCTTCTCCCTCCTCCTTTCTTGCTTGTAGAGCTGGAGCTCGGGGTCACCGAGTTTGGGTGCTCGCAGTCAGAGCCTGAATTTGGAGAGCAGGAAAGCGGGGGGAAGTTTCTAGGCACGTCAAAGCCTGTCTCTAGGGTGTGGGACTTGTTGGTCTTCCTCACCACCCCCAGCAACTTGCACTTCTCTCTGGACCTTGCTGTGGTCACAGCCCACTGCTCATTTATGTGACTGTTCATCCGTCTGCCTGATTGCTTTAAGTACAAGTAGCCTGATTCAGGTTTAATTTAGCAATGATTTTCCTCTGTTTCATCGGTAGTTTTCTAAAACTCCCCTACAGGCTATTTTGAAGGTGCTTTTTTTTTTTTTAACTGCCTGTGATGATAGAAAGCTGTACGGCCCTCTGAAAGCAGTATAACCTGCTTTCCAGAAATTACAGAAGTAGGATTTTTATTGTCCACTATGCAGCTGAAGTCCCCCTAGTGAGCCTCTTGTGAACTGAGGGTGAGGAGAGCGGCAGATACGACTCCTCATCAACCTGCTCTTCTTTTCGTTCCTAAAAGAAGGAAGCATGAAGGTAACTATAGAAAAAGATCTGCATCCCTCGGGGTTTTGTATTTTAGGTGTTTTGAGGTTTATTTACACACCTTCTCCTTTGTTTCCTGGACAGGTTTTACGTGACAGTGGAGCGTTTGAGTACACGTGGAAGGAGCTTTCAATTTGGCTGGAGCACTTGGATAATACAAAAGAAGACCAGAAGGAAGCAGTGATTCAGTTTTTGGAAAAGGTAACGGTGTTCAAATCAGCTGGATAAAAAAATGCAAAGAATAGTGTTAGTGGAAACTGGAGGTCTTGTTGCTATTGTTGAGAAACCTGTCAAAGACCAGCGAATGAATTCTGAGAAAAGCCTTGTTTGGGATTCTTTATACGGAGGTGGCATCCTTCTTGTGTTCAGTGGGAGGGCAGCCAAATGATTTGTAGGAAAATGAAATCCAAAAAGATCAGCTGTTATTACAGCATTGTCGGTGTAAGGGTAGAGTGGTGTAGGTGTGGGTAGCTTTGATCTCCTCTTTAGGTGCCAACATTATCAGAGCTCAGTAGATGGTGGTCCTTGACAAGGAAAGGTGACACTTGCTGTTTACTCTTCAGGATGTTGAATGCCCAGTGCTTTGCCTCCACTGTGGTCTGCCCAGGTACTCGGTGTGTGGTCGCAGTCTAGGTGCCAAGTTGTGGTGGGTTTTTGTTTTTCCATCAGTGTGGCCTGTAGAGCAGGAACTGTAGACAGAATCCTGCAGAAGTGCTATGGAAGTTGTCCTCATAAAAGCTGCCCAGCTTTCAGCACGTGGTCGTTCTCAGTACCGTGCGGTTCCCCTGCACTTGCCAGCCAGCAGGTGCACTTACCTTTCTCCCCACCTTTGCTGACAGATCCTGCTGAAGCTGGTGACCAACCCCTGTCCCTACACTGACAAGGCAGCAGACCTGGTTCAGGCAGCCAGCACGCTCCAGGTGGCTCTGTTTAAACAGGACTCTGATAACATCAGCATCCCCGTCTCTCACATTGATGGTATGTGGTAACCTGTCAACATCCCAACTCCATGACTTGGGGATACACTTTCTAGCCCTAATCAGCAAACTGGGGATGGATAACTCTGGCAATCCTGTTAAGTAAGGGCCCTCCAGGATTCAGCTCTCCACGTGTTCTTGGTATCAGAAGTCGAAGTGGAATTGCCAAGTTGCCGCTTTACCTCTGAAAGTAATTTCTGCCGTGGCTGTGCCACTTGAACGGTATTTGAAATCTCTCTTCATGCTCTTGCAGCAGCGTTTTTGAACTCAAATGGAAATCTAGCCCTTCTGCCTGGGACTGTTGACAGAGTCATGGAATCCCAGAGTGGTTTGGCCGGCAAGGCTCCTTAAATCTCATCCAGTTCCAGCCCTGCCATGAACAGGGACACCTTTCAGTAGCCCGGGCTGCTCCAAGCCCCAGTGTCCTGCCTGGCTTTGGACACATCCAGGGATCCAGGAGCAGCCGCAGCTGCTCCGTGCTGGACAGCAGCATTGAAAGGCAGAGTGAAGGTTCAGCTGTAATTTAGGGGTTGCACTTAACGTTGTATTGTGTGACAAATGTGGCTTTCATCCTTTTTTTTTTTTTTTTTAATTAAAAAGAATTAAAAAGATGCCTTGTATTCCTGGAGTGTTGCATTCTACGTCTGTTGTTTTTCCTGTTAGTCTGGATTCTTGCTTTGATGTTTTTCTTCACTTATTAGATGTCCTGGATATGGTGGATGTCCTGCTCGAGGACAGTGATGGCTTTGATGAAGAAGTTGGGTTCTCTTTAAATGAAGACGTGATCATTTCCCTTCAGTGCTGTTGTCCCTGCTGCATTAGAAGCCAGGAATGAACAAGTCCACGTGGGCCTGGATGCTGATCCCTCTTGCTGGTCCATGACAGCATGTGACAGGTGAGATTTCCAGGTGTCTGATTTAGCAGGAAACTGGTTTGTTCCTTCTTGTGAGGAGGCTCATTGGCTTTGCATGGGCAAAGCCACTCCACGTTTTCCATCTAGGAACAGAGCTGGGGAGCTGTTTTAAAACAGAGCACGGGCTGTGCTCGCTTCCTCTCTGGCTCCTGGGTTCCCTCTTTGTCATGGTACCCCTCAGTCCTTGCTGTGTGTTTGGCACTCTCTGTCTTTTCTCCGTCCTTCTCTGTGCCTCTGTGGTGCTCCCTGTGCCGTTGTTTCCCGTGGGATCCTTGTGTCCCGGTCACTGTCTGTCCTAGGGTGATGTTATGGTGTTTCTATCTCCAATCATGTGTCCTGATTATGTTTGGTATTATGTCCTGTGCTTCCAGGACTGACTCTGAGAGTGAAGCTTTGTTTTGTCTTGTTATCAGCCGGCTCACCTCCCCCATGGTCTATGTTTAGGAGAGGTTTTAGGAGAGGTTTTAGCTCGGTTTGCTTGCTTGCTTGCTTGCCTGCTTGCTTGCTTGCTTGCTTGCTTGCCTGCTTGCTTGCCTGCTTGCTCGCTTCTGCCTCTTTTTCTTTCCTTCGCTTTGCCCTTGCTTTTTTCTTATTAGTTAGTTCAGCTAGGCAGTCCAACTTTTTCCCTGGACTGTTTTCTCTTCCACCCCGTCCCCTCCCTCTCCTGGATACCATCTGAACCTGTTCCGGACGGGGACCTGGGAAACCCCAAGAAACACCGGGAGTCTACACTCTGTCACCTGCAGCAGCCATTCCCAAGCGCCAGAGACTGATAACTGGGCGACCACTCGCCAGAGAGACTGAACTCGTCATCCCTTCAGAACGGTGAAAGAGTTTTTTGTCAGCTGGTGTTGTCTTTTTTCCCTGTGCTGGGGAGTGTCTTGCTTGTTAAATAAAGAGGTTTTTTTCTCCCACTCTTCTCCGAGGAAATTCTTCCCGAACCCGGTGGGGTGGGGGGGAGGAGTCGTGGGGTTTGCTGTCTGGGGGCTCCTTCTGGAGGTTTTCCCCCAAATTTGCCCAAAACCAGGACACTGTCCCTGTTCATTTTTAATCCCTCCCTCTTGTGCTGCCCATCCAGCATGCCAGGGGTTTCTTTTCGTTTTTTGGTTATTTTTCGTTTTCATTTTTCTTCTTCTTTTTTTTTGGTGGGGGTTCCATTTCATCGTGCACCTTGATGTTGATTTTCTTCCCGTGTCCTCTCTGCTGCCCCTCCTCCTTTCTGCCCCTTGTCCCCTGTGTCTGCAGGGCTGGGGAGGAACTTCAGCCCTTGTGGGGGTTGCCCTCCCTTTTCTGGTGTCAGCAGAGTCACTTTCTGTGGGATGGACACATGGGAGGGGTTGCAGTCAAGTGCCCTGCTGCTGTCCAGGGCAGTTGGAGTCGTTCTGTGCCTTCTTTGGGGTGAGGAAAAAAGGCTGAGGGGGGCTCCGACGTGGTTTGGGGCACCCCAAGGTCCCTGGGAGAGGGAGCCGGGCTGCGCTGGAGGAGCAGGTGAGTCGGGCATGGGGGGGGTCATGGTGGGTGCCAGAACATTGAGAGGGAGGGGTGGGTGTAGAATGCATGAAAAACAGAACCTTAAAAAACAGCTAAATATAGTCTAAAAGGAATGTTTTATTGGTTTGTGTTTGGATAGAGGTAGGGTTTTTTTATAGATACTGTAAATATAAAAGATAAAGAATAAAAATATATAAGCAAATATAAGAAACCAATATATAAATATATTACATTACATTATATTTTGTTATGAAAATAGAAATATATAAATATTTAGACTTTAAAAGGAATGTTTTATTGTTTTTTATTTGGTTAGAGGAGGGTTTTTAATAAATAATATAAATAATATTGGCAAAAATATACAAATATGCAAAAATAGATACTGACATAAAATTATTATAACTATATATGCATATATATATGTAAGTATAAATCTATAGAAATAAATATAAATATAAAATACATGTATGTAGTATGTAATATAAATAATTTATCGATTTTAATATGTTATATTAAATAGTATGTTATAATAGAATGTAAATAGCATCTAGTATATTAATATACTAGTAAAAACTACATTAAATAGTATATAAATATAGAATACACAATATAGACATATAAATCTACAGATATAAATATGAAAACTAAATAGAAAAATATATTCAAATAGAATTTAAAATAATGGAGTTTTTTGTTTCTATTTGGTTAGAGGCAGAGCTTTTAAATAAATAATATTAAAAACTATGAACCTACAAATATAGATGGATATAGATAAAATAGAAATAACATTAGTAATATAAATCTATGTATATAATGAATAATAAAATAATATTGTATATATGATAAATAGAATAGCAATTAAATTGAATATATGAAATATGTCTAGATTATGACTATAAATTAAATATTAAAAAATAGATGATTTCTATATATAAAAGGGTTTTTTTTTCATTTGGTCAGAGGCAGGGCATTTTTAGTTTGGGTCGGGGTTTTTTTGGGGCGTTCATTGAGAGGATTTTATGACGGGTGGGGACTCTGGTGCTTGGAACTCTCTCCCTTCTCTGTCTGTCCCTGACAGGGCGGCAGTGCCGGGCTGAGTTGGGCGGCAGTGCTGCCGCCGTGTGGACACAGGCGGGTACTGCACCGTGCCCCTCTCAGGATGGCGGAAGGGCCCGCGGGCCGGGACCCAGCCCTGCGGCAGCGCTCAAGATGGCGGCCTCTCTAGGACCCCGGCGGATAGGCGTCTACGTAAAACGCCTGCCCGCGCCCGCCGGCGCCCTCACGCCCGCGGCACCGCGGACCGCGCGGCCGTTGTCGGCACGCTCTGATACGTCCGGGAAAATTGTCGGCGAGCGGATCGGCGTCGGCGATGTAATCAGGCATCTTATGCCTACACACCGGGGTCCTGATTTTTTCCCGCCCTTTCTGCCGCCATTTTGGGAAGGTCAGGCGGGGTGCCGCCCGAGGCGCCATTTTGAGAGTGCGGACACACTCAAGATGGCGGCCTCTCTAGGACCCCGGCGGATAGGCGTCTACGTAAAACGCCTGCCCGCGCCCGCCGCGCCCTCACGCCCGCGGCACCGCGGACCGCGCGGCCGTTGTCGGCACGCTCTGATACGTCCGGGAAAATTGTCGGCGAGCGGATCGGCGTCGGCGATGTAATCAGGCATCTTATGCCTACACACCGGGGTCCTGATTTTTTCCCGCCCTTTCTGCCGCCATTTTGGGAAGGTCAGGCGGGGTGCCGCCCGAGGCGCCATTTTGAGAGTCCCGACACGCTCAAGATGGCGGCCTCTCTAGGACCCCGGCGGATAGGCGTCTACATAAAACGCCTGCCCGCGTTCGCCGGCATAAAAATAAATATGCATAAATATAAACATGCACAAACGTTAACCTGCATAGATATAAACATAAACATAAACATAATCATAAACATAATCATAAACATGCAAAACAATAATAATAAATATAAATATAAACATAATTAGAAATAGAAATACAAACATTAATAAAATCAGTGAGAAATGGGGTAAAATCAGTGAGAAATGGGGGGGAAAACCCATGAAAAATGATGGAAAAATCAGAGAGAAATGGGGGAAAAATCGGTGAGGAATGGGGAAAAAGATCAACGAAAAATTGGGAAAAATCAGTCAGAAGTGGGGGATAAAAATCAGTGAGAAATGGGGAAAAAAATCAGTGATTAATGGGCGGGAAAATGCATGAAAAATGGGGGGAATAATTCCGAGAGAAATGGGGGCAAATATCAGTGACAAATGGGGGGGAAAATCAGGAAATATCCATGAAAATTGGGGGAAACATCCATGAAAAATGGCGGAAAAAATCAGTGAGAAATGGGGAAAAATGGGGAAAAAGGAGTGATAAACGGGGGAAAAAAATCAGTGAGAAATGGGGAAAAATGGGGAAAAAATCCACGAAAAATGGGGGGAAAAATCCATGAAAAATCAACGGAAAAATCAGTGAGAAATGGGGAAAACATCATGGTGAAATGGGGAAAAAATCAGAGAGAAATGGGGAAAAATCATTGAAAAATGGGGGATAAAAATCAGTGAGAAATGGGGGGGAAATGGGGAAAAACATCAGTGAGAAATGGGGAAAAAAATCTTTGATAAATTGGGGCAAAAATCATTGAGAAATGGGGAAAAAAATCAGTGAGAAATGGGGAAAATTTGGGAAAAATCCACGAAAATTGCGGGAAAAAATGCTTGAAAAATTGGGGAAAAAAATCCGAGAGAAAATCCCCGGGAATCCCCGGGAAAATCCCCCCGGAATCCCCGAGAAAATCCCCCGGAATTCCCCGGGAAAATCCCCCTGAATTCCCCGAGAAACTCATCCCGGAATCCCCGTGATAATCCGTCCGCTATCCCCGAGAAAATCCCCCAGGAATCCCCCAGAAAATCTCCCCGAAATCCCCGGGATAATCTCCCCGGAATCCCCGAGAAAATCCGCCCCGAATCCCCTGGAAGATTCCCCCGGAATCCCCGAGAAAATCCCCCCAGATTCCCCGGAAAATCCCCCCGGAATACTCTGCAATATCCCCCCGGAATCCCCTGGATAATCCCCCCGGAATCCCCGAGAAAATCCCCCCGGAATTCCCCGGGAAAATCCCCCCGGAATTCCCCGGGAAAATCCCCCGGGAATCCCCGAGAAAATCCCCCCGGAATCCCCGAGAAAATCCCCCCGGAATTCCTCGGGAAAATCGCCCCGGAATACTCGGGAAAATCCCCCCGGAATCCCCGGGGAAATCCCCACGGAATCCCCGAGAAAACCCCCCCGAAATACTCGGGAAAATCCCCCCGGAATCCCCGAGAATATCCCCCCGGAATATTCGGGAAAATCCTCCCGGAATCCCCGAGAAAATCCACCCGGTATCTCCGGGAAAATCCTCCCGAAATCCTCGAGAAAATCCCCCCGGAATCCACGTGAAAATCCCCCCGGAATACTCGGCAAAATCCCCCCGGAATCCCCGAGAAAATCCCCCCGGATTCCCCGGGAAAATCGCCCCGGAAAACCCGAGAAATTCTTCCAGGAATTCCCTGGGAAAATCCCTCCGGAATCCCCATGAAAATCCCCCGGAATCCCCGCGAATATCCCCCCGGAATCCCCGGGAAAATCCCCATGAATTCCCCGGGAAAATAATCTCGGAATCCCCGAGGAAATCTCCCCGGAATCACCGAGATAATGGCCCCGGAATACCCGAGAACATCCCCCGGAATTGCCCGAGAAAATCATCCCGTAATCCCCGAGGAAATCCCCCCGGAACACTCGGGAAAATCCCCCCGGAATTCCTCGTAAAATCACCCCGGATACCCCGGGAAAATCCCTCCGGAATCCCCCGAAAAATTCCCCCCGGAATACTCGGGAAAATCCCCCCGGAATCCCCTGGAAAAACCCCCCGGAATCCCCTGGATAATCCCCCCGGAATCCCCGATAAAATCCCCCTGGAATCTCCAGGAAAATGCCCCGGGAATACGCGAGAAAATCTCCCCGGAATCCCCGAGAAAAATCCCCCCGGAATCCCCTGGAAAATCCCCCCTGAATCCCCGAGAAAATCCCCCCGGAATCCCCGAGAAAATCCCCCCGGATTCCCCTGAAAATCCCTCGGAATTCCCCGGGGAAATCCTCCCGGAATCCACGAGAAAATCCGCCCGGAATTCCCGGGAAAATCCTCCAGAAATCCCCGAGAAAATCCCCCGGAGTCCCCGGGAAAATCAACCCGGAGTCCGATGGAAAATCCCCCCGGAATCCCCGAGAAAATCCCCCGGAATTCCCCTGGAAAATTCCCCCGGACTCCCCGAGAAATTCCTCCCGGAATCCCCGGGAAAATCCCCCCGGAATCCAGGCGAAAATCCCCCAGAAATCCCCGTGAAAGCCCCCCCGGAATCCCCAAGAAAATCTCCCCGGAATCCCCGAGAAAATTCGCCCGTAATACTCGGGAAAATATGCCCGGAATCCCCTGGAAAATCCCCCCGGAATCCCCTGGAAAATCCCCCCGGAATCCCCGACAAAATCCCCCCGGAATCCCCGGAAAATGCCCCCCGAATCCCCGGGATACTCACCCCGAGATCCCCGGGAAAATCCCCTGGAATTACCAGGGAAAATCCCCCCGCAATCCCAGGGAAAATCCCCCCAGAATCCCCGCGAAAATCGGCCCCGAATCCCCTGGAAAATTCCCCCGGAATCCCCGGAAAATCCCCCAGGAATCCCCGGGAAAATCCCCCAGGTATCCCCGAGAAAATCCCCCTGGAATCCCCTGGATAATCCCCATGGAATCCCTTGGAAAATCCCCCAGGAATCCCCGAGAAAATATGCCCGGAATCCCCTGGAAAATCCCCCTGGAATCGCGGGGAAAATCCCCCCGGATTTCCCGGGAAAAATCCCCCCGGAATCCCCGATAAAATCTCCCCGGAATCCCTGAGAAAATCCCCCCGGAATCCGCGAGAAAATATGCCCAGAATCCCCGATAAAATCCCCCCGGAATCCCCGGGAATATCCCCCAGGAATCGCCGATAAAATCCCCCCGGAATCCCCCAGAAAATCCCCCCGGAATTCCGCGGGAAAATCCCCCCGGAATCCCCGAGAAAAACCTCCCGGAATCCCCGCGAAAATAGCCCCAGACTCCCCGGCATAATCCCCACGAAATCCCCTGGAAAATCCCCCCGGAATTCCCGGGAAAATCCCCCCGGAATCCCCGAGAAAATCCCCCGGAATTCCTCGTAAAATCCCCCTGGAATCCCCGGGAAAATCCCTCCGGACTCCCCGAAAAAATCCCCCGGAATACTCGGGAAAATCCCCCGGGAATCCCCGAGAAAATCCCCATGGAATTTCCCGGGAAAATCACCCCGGAATCCCCGAGAAAATTCTCCCGAAATACTCGGCAAAATCCCCCAGGAATCCACGGAAAATTCCCCGGAATCCAGGAGAAAATACCCCGGAATCCCCATGAAAATCCCCCCGGAATCTCCGAGAGAATCCCCCGGTATCCCCGCGAATATCCCCCCGGAATCCCCGGGAAAATCCCCATGACTTCCCCGGGAAAATAATCTCGGAATCCCCGAGAAAATCTCCCCGGAATCACCGAGATAATGGCCCCGGAATACCCGAGAACATCCCCCGGAATTGCCCGAGAAAATCATCCCGTAATCCCCGAGGAAATCCCCCCGGAACACTCGGGAAAATCCCCCCGGAATTCCTCGTAAAATCACCCCGGATACCCCGGGAAAATCCCTCCGGAATCCCCCGAAAAAATCCCCCCGGAATACTCGGGAAAATCCCCCCGGAATACTCCTGAAAATCCTCCCGGAATTCCCGAGAAAATCCCCCGGAATTCCCTGAGAAAATCGCCCCGGAATCCCAGTGAAAATCCCCCCGGAATCCCCGTGAAAATCCCCCCGGAATCCTCGGGAAAATCCCCCAGGAATCCCCTGGAAAATCCCCATGGAATCCCTTGGAAAATCCCCCAGGAATCCCCGAGAAAATATGCCCGGCATCCCCTGGAAAATCCCCCTGGAATCGCGGGGAAAATCCCCCCGGATTTCCCGGGAAAAATCCCCCCGGAATCCCCCAGAAAATCTCCCCGGAATCCGCGAGAAAATATGCCCAGAATCCCCGATAAAATCCCCCCGGAATCCCCGGGAATATCCCCCAGGAACCCCCGATAAAATCCCCCCGGAATCCCCCAGAAAATCCCCCCGGAATCCCCTGGAAAATCCCCCCGGAATTCCCGAGAAAATCCCCCCGGAATCCCCGGAAAATCCCCGCGGAATTCCGGTCCATTTCTGTAGGAGAATAGTTTGTAAGGATAGTGCAGAAGGCACTAGTTGCCAACGAGTTACAGCTGTACTGACTAGCAAGGAGTGGAAACAGCCTTGCCTGCCCAGTGAGGCTGGTTGTTATAAAAGCGTGGGTCAGCTGGCTGCCAGTTTCACTAAGCACAGCTCCAGCTGGAGGTGCAGAGCCTGCTGCAGTGTGGGCTGGAGCCTGCTGGCTGTGCTGCGAGGAGGAAGGGACACGTGGCCGTGCAAGGGATGGACAAGGTGAGAGGATGCTGTGTGTGGGACAGACAGGCTCAGGTGGCTGGGGAAGGGACAGGCTGGGGTTTAGCCAGTCGTACAGAGGAGAGGAGGAGTCGGGGCTGTGTGGAGCTGCCTGTGAGAAAAGGAGTCAGAGTTGCCTCAAAGAAATCTGTGGAGAGAAGGCATGAAAAGTGTGTAATGAAAGACTCATGTTGGTGCCTGTCATGTCTGTCTTGATATAATTGCTACACGTTTTCTCGGAATGCTTGAATTTAGACATAAAATGAAAACTTTATTGTAAGAAAGGAATGCATTTCTCACCAAAGTGGTGTAGGGTGGGGGATCACAACTCACAGATGGCCTGGAAGCGGAACGGCCACAGGGGTTACTGTAACTGGGCCTCCAGTACCAAAGCCCCAGTGGGTTTAAAGGCTAGAGCTGGGCTGGGATTAGCACGGGCTATGCAGCTGGGCTCATGCACAGGTCTGTCAGCACTCCTACCCGAGGACAGTCCCTCACCTAGGGAGAGGTTCTAGGCCTGGAGATGAGGCTGAGTTTGGGAAGGGTGATGAGGACATGGTTAGGGAGGGATGTAAATGCATATCAAAAGACTTAATTTTGAGGGGTGGCAAGCATTAGCTATAAAACAGTAAGTATTTACAGCTAAAGGCTGGAGGTGGGGGCTGTCTGAGGAGGACAGGACTGTTTAAGGCTGAAGTTGGAAGAGAAACCTTGGTGAAGCTTTTGCGTTAGAAACGGCCTCACCTGCCAAATCAGATTTTTGTCTTCAGGATTGCATGAGTGAGGATGCCACAGCCAAGGAAAAGGTTCAGGTTTGGGAGGCAAAGGCGAGTTAGGCAGGGCTGCAGGGCTGGGGCTTGGCTGTTTCCATACTGCTCAGGGCAGCAAAGGGTAGCTGGCTCACTGGGCCTTGGATCTAGAACTCTTTCTGGAACAAGGTGGAGAGCTGAGGTTCATGCAAGGGGCCAGGAATTCTTTGTCTGACTGGAAAATGCCAGAGGGGCAGTGTGTGACTCGGATAGGATGATATGTTCGTCTGGCGAGAGTCACAAAAGAATATTTTGGTTTACTGATAACTGGGCAGCTCAGAAGTTACTACTTGACTTAGTTGCTGCTCCCATCTGTTGCACACATAAACAGAGCAAAGCAGACGAATTCTCTCGGAGCCTGAGGTCTTTGACTGGCCCTCCAAAAATGCTGCCCGCTAAAAAACAGACGTGGGGGAGGAAAGTTGTCAGATACAATAGAGCAAGAAAAGGACACGGGCTTCAAAGTGCCCTCCAGCAGACCACGGAAGTGACCTGTCTGGAAGTGAAACCAGCAGTCTGCTTCCCCAGCCTCCTGGAAGCCTCTAACAGCTACACAGGCAGTGAGGGGAGAGAACAATTCAACCTAAAAATAATTTTCAGTAGCGTTCTGCACTGCTGTTAAAAATACTGCAACCAGGGAATGTGGTGTGGTGATAACTATTAGGCCTGTAAGTCTGGTAACTGGGGCTTTTAGCTCAAACATCTCGGTATGGCTACTTTGAGCCTTGTAAAAGCTGCGTTAAGTCCAATTTCTTGGGTAGTTCTACTAGCTCTAGCCTTGCTTTTCATCCCCTCAGTAACAAAGCAACTCCCTCTCGAGAATGTTATTTACTTTCCATATGATGTGCCTACCAATTTCTGGAATTGCAAATGTCTTTGGACACATGCGTAAATTTAAGTTTCAAGAAAGCTGTCAAGCTAAAACAAAGGCTTGCCATAATGCAGAAGAAAATGTTTTATGGAAGAACTGAGAGGTCCCTACCTGGGCATAGAATTTGCTATACTAAGGTGTGTTCCAAACGGATCTGCCATCTAAACAAGCAGAAAAATAGTTGGAATGTAGTGAGTTCAATTTAACTACTGCTAGAAATAGGAATTATTAGCAGAGCTTGGAGCATGATATCACTAGCAGCAGTAAGACGCTTTTAGCTTGCTTCTCATAAATTACTTGTAAAAAGCATTTGTACCTAGTGTGTAGCAATTAATATTTCCCCATTTTCTTCCCCCCCGCCCCCCAGTCTCAGGTACTCCTTTTATTTTACCCTTTTCTGTCTTGTAACATCACCTTCCTTTATTTTATTCTATCTTCTGTTCTCAGAACATCGCAGCATCCTCTGTCAATGTGAAAGCATTTGTTCATCCTGTCTTGGAATGGCTGTCAATGTTGCCCTCTTCTGGATCACTTTTTTTTTTTTTTTTTTTTTTTTTTTTTTAACAATATGTTGCTAAATGTCAGGAAAATTTAATCCACAAACACCAGCGGTTTATGTCCAAAAAGGAAACAGAGGAGTCCTTTTTGCTTTATTCGAATAAAGGGAGAGGCCATGGGACATTCCCCTGGGATCTCTCAAATTTTTGGAGGACGCAGCCTCCTTTTTATCCTATTTTCCCGGCCGCATTTCCCTCTCTCTTTTCCCATTGGCTGAGGTACTTGAGAGGCACAGACTTCCCGGAACCGCCTGATACCTGAAATTCCCCTCTAATGTAGAACCCTCCCTTTTAATTTTTAATTCTTATAGAATTCATAGTTTCCCCCCGTTGCTTCTTTCATCTTTCGATATCCAATTTCATTTATCAGCAGCCCCGCAGTTTGTTTGTAAAGGCAAATATCTCTTTCCATTCATCAATCAGTGGAATCCATCCCATTGTTTCTTTTATCTCTCAGTGCTAGCCTTATCTACAGGCTGATCCACAGCTCATTTGTAAAGACAAATTCAACATTCCTCTCAGCTAATAAATGAGAAGTTAGCTGAAAAAAGTAAAAAGTGGATTTTTTTTCTGGTGTGTGTCGGACAATACAGTGGAGAGAATTTGCGGGAGGATGATCGAGGATATCCTATTATAATATCGTTCTCGGACATTTTACTATTTTAGATCATCAGTTGTATTCTGAAAGAAATCTATTTTAATGATATGTGTACGTTTGCACGAAGTTATAGTTAAATATAGCTTGCGGCTGGGCTCTTTAATGAATAGGGGTATTTTTGGTTTTAATTCAATATTTTATGCTTGTGGTGTGTAGTGTGCTGATTTATTTTTTAATGTTATTTACTACGTGCGCTTTTGTTTTTGAGTGAAGGTAACTTTCTGGATGGTTTTGTATTTGAGGCAGAATGAATTGAAGTAGGTTTTTAAAACTGATTTTTCATATGTACGATGGGGAGTTTAGTAGGGGCAGCTCTGATGGTGGGGGCTTGGTTGTTAATTTTATCAGACGGCTTTTGTTAGATACAGCTTTTAATTCTGGAAAGTTTTTTTTTCTAATGTCGTGCTTTGAAGGTGGTTTTCGAGGATGTATGGTATAGCTTTATTTTGTTTGTAGATGGTGTATGATAAGGGCTATGGTCTATTTATCTAATGCCATGTTTTTTCATTCAGGTGTTGATAAGGGAGTTCTTGAATGGCGTTTTGTGTTGTTTTTGTTTTTGGTGGGGCGTTGTTTTTAAAGGATACCTTGATAAGGTTTGCCGATGGCGTTCTAGCCTGTAGCATAAGGCATAGGGTAGTTTTTGAATTATTTTGTGGTGGCTTTGATTCTTGCCAGTATGTAGTGTTTGTTTGAGGTAATGCTGTGTAGCTAATTTCTGTTTTCTTATTAATATTAGAATTGGAGTGTTGTAGTATATGGGCTGTTATTATATCCTAGGGGTTCTATTTCTTTGGTTGGATTGTTTTCTAGTTATGGATAATTTTTCTCAAAAAACCATTTTCAGAATTTCAGGCGTGACACAAAAGAACACTCAGATTGCTGGAAGGGAAACGTGTGCCCAGATTGTCTCGAAGCAGTGCTGCTGTCGGTTCTCGTTCAGTTGTGTCTTCTGAAAATGAGACTGTTGTATTCATTGCGCTGTGCTAAACACTTGTCATTCTCCCAATGCCAGGAAACAGATGAAGCTTGAAGAAAGAGGAAGGAATTTGGAAGCGTACAAACAAGCTGAGAAGAGGTTCAGAGATCAGGGTGCTCACTGGCAGCAGGGGCTGGGGTTAGGGCTGAGCAGGAGCAAAGCCGGAGCACATCAACCTCACCTCGTGTTTTCTCGGGGGCTTTATGGCCCTGGCAAGAGAGAGATGTTCACTGACGAGTCCCAGGCCGAGCCGTGAGCACAGCATGTTGTGTTGGAGCTGGGGGTTTTTTTTGAGACGTTCAGCAGCCACACTCTCTAGTCAAGAGTCCTGAGGTTTGTTGCTGCTCCACTTTCATCCTCATATCCAGCTTCCAGCCCTTTTCTTCTCTCTGTCCAGTGTGTCTTTTGTGTTCCTTTCTTGTCCTGTGTGCTCCCCATCCCATTCCCGTTCCCTACGGAGGGGGAGGGTGTGGAGACTGGGGGCTCCGACGTGGTTTGGGGCACCCCAAGGTCCCTGGGAAAGGGAGCCGGGCTGCGCTGGAGGAGCAGGTGAGTCGGGCATGGGGGGGGGTCATGCTGGGTGCCGGAACATTGACAGGGAGGGGTGGGTGTAGAATGCATGAAAAACAGAACCATAAAAAATACCTAAATATAGTCTAAAAGGAATGTTTAAATGCTTTTTATTTGGGTAGAGGCACGGTTTTTATAGCTAATATAAAAATAAAATATGAAGAATAGAAATAGATTGGTATACATGTAAAATATAATGAAATATAAGTAGCAAATATCTATGAAAAATCTAGTGTATAACAGAAATAATGCAAATATAAGAATATGTATAAATATAAAATAGAGCTATGAGAATGGTAATAAGAATGGGGTAAAACATCAGTGAGAAATGGAAAAAAACCACATGAAAAATGGTGGGAAAATCAGTGAGAAATGGAGAAAAATCAGTGAAAAACGGGGGGGGGAAATCTTTGAAAAATGGGGAAAAAAATCAGTGAGAAATGGGGGAAAAAAAATCAGTGAGAAATGGGGGAATAAATCAGTGAGAAACGGGGAAAAGTGGGGGAAAAAATAATTGAGAAATGGGGAAAAATCAGTGAGAAATGGGGGAAAAATCAGTGAGAAACGGAAAAAAATCAATGAGAAATGGGGGAAAATTTGGGACAAAATCAGCGAGAAATGGGGGAAAAATCAGTGGTAAATGGGGGAAAAGTCGATGAAAAATGGGGGAATATTCAGTGAGAAATGGGGGGGGGGGGGGAAATCAGTGAGAAATGGGGAAAAAATCCATGGAAAACAGGGAAACAATCCATGGGCAATGGCGGGAACAGAGCGAGCTGTTGTCGCTCGTGCTGTGGTGGCCGATGCTGTGGGGAAAAAATAAGTGAAAAATGGGGGCAATAATCAGTGATAAATGGGGAGAAAATCAGTGATTAATGGGCAGAAAAATGCATGAAAAATGGAAGGAAAAATTCAGAGAGAAATGGGGGCAAATATCAGTGATAAATGGGGAAAAAAATCAGTGATTAATGGGGGGAAAAATGCATGGAAAATGGGGGGAAAATTCAGAGAGAAATGGGGGCAAAAATCAGTGAGCAATGGGGGGGAAAATCGGGAAATATCCATGGAAAAATGGGGGGAAAAAATCAGTGAGAAATGGGGGAAACATCATGGTGAAATGGGGAAAAAAAATCTTTGATAAATTGGGGAAACAAATCATTGAGAAATGGGGGAAAAAAATCAGTGAGAAATGGGGAAAAAATGGGAAAAAATCCACGAAAATTGCGGGAAAAAAATGCATGAAAAATTGGGGAAAAATCAGTAAGAAATGGGGGAAAAAATCCATGAAAAATGGCGGGAAAAATCAGATCGGCGATCGATAGCTAATGCGTGCCTATGGATTAGATCGGCGATCGATTGCTCACGACTACCGATCGATTATATCGGCGTTCGATTGCTAATGCCTGCCGATCGATTAGATCGGCGATCGATTGATCGCGCCTGCCGATCGATTATATCGGCGTTCGATTGCTAATGCCTGCCGATCGATTAGATCGGCGATCGATTGATCGCGCCTGCCGATCGATTAGATCGGCGTTCGATTGCTAATGCCTGCCGATCGATTAGATCGGCGATCGATTGATCGCGCCTGCCGATCGATTATATCGGCGTTCGATTGCTAATGCCTGCCGATCGATTATATCGGCGATCGATTGATCGCGCCTGCCGATCGATTATATCGGCGATCGATTGCTAATGCCTGCCGATCGATTAGATCGGCGATCGATTGATCGCGCCTGCCGATCGATTATATCGGCGATCGATTGCTAATACCTGCCGATCGATTAGATCGGCGATAGATTGATCGCGCCTGCCGATCGATTATATCGGCGATCGATTGCTAATGCCTGCCGATCGATTAGATCGGCGATCGATTGATCGCGCCTGCCGATCGATTATATCGGCGATCGATTGCTAATGCCTGCCGATCGATTATATCGGCGATCGATTGCTAATGCCTGCCGATCGATTAGATCGGCGTTTGATTGCTAATGCCTGCCGATCGATTAGATCGGCGTTCGATTGCTAATGCCTGCCGATCGAGTAGATCGGCGATCGATTGATCGCGCCTGCCGATCGATTATATCGGCGATCGATTGCTAATGCCTGCCGATCGATTAGATCGGCGATCGATTGATCGCGCCTGCCGATCGATTAGATCGGCGATCGATTGCTAATGCCTGCCGATCGATTAGATCGGCGATCGATTGATCGCGCCTGCCGATCGATTCGATCGGCGATCGATTGCCAATGCCTGATGATCGATTAGATCGGCGATCGATTGCTAATGCCTGCCGATCGATTAGATCGGCGATCGATTGCCAATGCCTGCGGATCGATTAGATCGGCGATCGATTGCTAATGCCTGCCGATCGATTAGATCGGCGATCGATTGATCGCGCCTGCCGATCGATTAGATCGGCGGTCGATTGCCAATGCCTGCCGATCGATTAGATCGGCGGTCGATTGCCAATGCCTGCCGATCGATTGCTAATGCACACTATTTGCACACTCCTTGCACACCCTTTGCACTCATACAGAGGCAGGAGGTTTCTCAGTTCTGGTCGGGGTTTTTTGGGGCGTTCATTCCGGGGGATTTCCTCAAGGATTGGGACACTCCTTGATTCCATCCCTTGCCTGTCTCCCAAGCGCCACCCTGTGGGCAGAGCGCGGTACTGCGCGCCTGCCTCTCCCAAGATGGCGGCTCGGGTGTCGCGCCCCGACCTTCTAACTCTGGCTGCAAAAGGAGGGTGGCACAGCAAGGAGCCCGCTCGCTCTAGTGGGATGCCTGCGCACGACGCCGACACCGATCCCACGGGTGCGATTTTCGGCGGCGTTTCCAATCGTGCGGACATCTCCTTCAGCCCGCTTCGGCCCGGGGAAGAGGGGCGGGGCCGCCAGCGATGGTCCCGGCGCAGCCCGGGCAGGCTCGGGGCGGAGCCGGGGCTTGGCGAGGCGGGGCACGGAGGTCCCGGGGACGGGACCGGGCGGGGCCGGGGCGGTGCTTTAGGGGCGGTCCCCAGTGGTCCCAGGCGGCACCGGGGGCGGGGCCGGGTGATCCCGGAGCGGTACCGAGCTGTGCTGGGGACGGTGCTGCAGGGGCGGTGCCGGGCCCGCCTCAGGGTGATTGAATGCCCAGAAATCGCCTCCTCTGCCCCGTGCTCACACTGAGCTGCGGGCTGCAGCGTGCTGTCGGAGCTCCGCACACAGCACGGATTTGGGCTTCCCCTCCTCTCAAACCCTCTCCCCCTTCTTCCTCCTCCTCATCTTCCTCTTTGTCCTCTGTCACTGCTGAGGCTCTGGAAAGAACTGAAATTCTGCAGGGAGACATGTTCTCTCGTGGCCCCAGGGACTGCCTCGGCACGGGCCACGAGCGCCTCCGGCCCCTGCCTTCTCCTGCTTGAAAAGATCACCTGGAGCCCGAGCTCGGGGGGGTGAAATCAGCTGAAATCCAGGTAACTCTGTCAAGTGCCCCCAGGGACATCGGCGGGGCTGGGGAATGAGGGTTTGAAACAGCAAATTCTTTGGAATATACACCTGTCCCTGTGCCGATGCTGCTGAGCTTCCTGCCACAGTATATCCCCACTCCATGAGGCGCTGTGAGGTTATGGCAGTGGGAATTGAGCAGGGAATTCGGGGCTATGGGCATAATTCACGGGAGCTAGCAAAGCTGACAGCCAACCCCAAATCGGGGCACAGCACAGAGAACAATCTGTGTGCTGCCCTGTCAGCTCAAGCCCCTGGGCTGGGAAGTATTGGGAGTTAAATGTATGGAATTACACAAATCACAGCAACTGGCATCACCCAGAGGGACAAACCAAGTCCCAAACAATTCCTCCCCAATCCACTCTGGGAAAAACACCCTGTGCTTGCCAGGAGCTCTGACCCTGCTTTTCCTACCAGCTCCTGAGCAGTGTCAGGGCCACCACGACGCCTTTAAAATCCAGATAAACCCCAAATCCTACACAGTGATTAATCCAAAGAAAGTACTGAATTGTTGTCATTAAAAGCTCAAAACTCATTAAGAATTCTATGACAACAGTGTAATGGACTCCCAGGAACCTCATGAATTCTCTCAGTTTCATTTTTGTGTATTTTTACTCCCTCATTTGGCAGCTTGTAAAACTTATCCTGGAATTCAGAGGTCAAGCAGGATCGACTTTGGATTGACCTTAACCTCTGTTCCCACTTTGTGCAAACACAACTCGTGCCCAGGTGGGTGAACTCATCACCTCAGCTTTTCATTCCAGAGTATCCCCTCCTTATTTCCCTGTAGATGAACTCAGATCCACTCCTCACCTCCACTGGTCATCCAAGCGTTCATTCTGTTCCCCACAGGCCCTGGTGGCCCCGGGGAGCTCCCTTGGCCTTTCTCCTGTCCCTCTGCAGCCCGAGGTCGCTACACAAACAGTTCTTGTGTCCCCTCTAAATGACCCCGGGTTTTCTGCTCAATGAATGGCATGACCCGTGCCCACTGCTCATGATTCACCCAACCAAAATCAAGAGCAAATGTTGCTTGGGCTTTAAGAACTTGAAATAACTCTGAAGCAAAAGAAATCACCTTTTTCTTCTGGTTTTTATTTTTATTTTTTCATTTAAGATGCTGGACTTGCCTCTGTGGATGTGTGCTGAGCTCTCACTGCAGGGGACTGTCAGGCCTGAATGGCTGTGAGTTCGTGTTCTTCTCAGTAGGGAATCAGAAATTATTCTTAGACCATAGAATTGTTTTCTGAAACCTTTCCCCTTTCCTCTTTGTGCCTTTGAATTTTTCAGCTGTTCCCTGTTGTCACTTCCCCTGCCTGACTTCTGTGCAGCTCCTAGCTGGGAAAAACTGGGAAAACTTAGGGGGTACAGAGGTGGAATTTTTGGCTGGATTTTTCTAACATTTCTAATTTTGCTGAACTTATTTCCCCAGTGAGAAGAGCACGAACTCACAGCCATGCAGGCCTGACAGTCACTGCGGGAAATCTGACACAGTATTAATAAGTAACCTTTCCTGAGAGCAGTCACCACCCCAGTCCTCCAGCCTTGTCAAATGTTTGCAATGAATGGACCCAAGTTCTAATCCTTAATCTAAATTTATGTCAGCTTTTGTTAGAAAGATACCGGACAGTAAATCATACAAGAGAATTTAAAAATTGCACAAAGAATAGCCGGCCCAGACCAAACTCAACCGCCCCCATCAGTGCTCCACCCCAATTTTGGGAGAAACAGTGATACAGTTTATAAATACTCTCCTTCCACACTATTCAGTCCTTCACCGCACATCCCCAGAGAGGAGTCCCTCAGACCTTGCTCCCCTGAACACCAGGAGAGCTGGAGTTTCACCCAGATCCCACATTCCCATGGCAGTTAATCCCAGCAGGGAGGCAAAGAGGAACCCTGCATCCTCTGACATAGCCCACAGCACGGGCAGCACCAGGAGCCCTCCAGGCTCAGACCTCTGGTGCTGAAGCCTCTGGGCTTTGGCTGATCAAACACCACAGCTCTTGGCAAAGATGGCAGGAGAGTCGTGATTCTTCCTGTCCTAAAAGAGAGGAGGAAAAGAAAATTAAGTCGACTGCAGAAGGATTCCAGCTCTCACACTTCTGGGGGGGGGAGAGGGAGGGGGAAGTGATTTGCCTAATTTCCACTGAAATCAGAGGTAAATGGTTCTAATCTGTATCCTTGGAAATCTGCAATTAGATATTTCGTCAACACTGGATTTAGTCTATTAAAAGCTGTACATTTTTCCCTCAACCATACTTTATGCATACTAGAGAAATAAATTTGCACGTTTTCTGGCTTTTCTGACATTTCCTGGCTTTTTAATCCTAGTCTTTGCCTTCTGAAAAGCATTAATTGACTCAATTTTCACTCATGACAAATCCACCTGGTTTTTAAAATATGAGATTTTACATTCATAGCGACAGAATTTTCATTGACATTTAAACTTGACTGAAAAATGTGCATGATTTCTACTGTGTTACCCTGAATGAGAACTCTATCTGTCAATTTAAATAACTTTCACTCTTTTCTTATTCATCATACAGCTTTTATCCCTTCAGATACCTTTGCTTTCTATCTATATTGTACAGCAAACCTCCACAACTTTAACTTTTCCATCTTTTCTGAGACATGTTTTCTTGTATTTCAATTACCAGTGGCCTGGCGTTTCATTTGCTCTGGCTTTCTTTGTGACTTTTGTTACCTTATTTAGCCCACGAAAACACCCACAGGGAATATAACCACAGCAGCTTATCAGAGCTGTAAAATTGAGGCTACATTTCTGATGTGCAATATGCTCTTGCAGTACCTTCACGAGGGCATTCTGCATACAGCAGGAGAATATTTACTGATGTACTAGTGCAATAATGACCCACCTGCCTCTGCTCCTCTCTGGGGCACTTTCTGTCTGTAGGGATTGGAATTAACGACAGTCTCTCTGTGCTGCCTGATGTCAGAGCTGAGAAAGGTGTCGAGGATATATAAGAGTCGTGAGACTTGCCAGAAAGGAAGAGGGAGAAGGATACTCCAGAGCCAGATGCAAGCGTGGAATTGTTGCATGCACACTTCCTGCTAACCAAGAGGGCTTGCTGGCTTCTCCAGTTAGATCTGTGACCACAAAAAGGTAAATACTTTGCCTTTTTTCTTACTTTCCCTGCAGTGTAAAAGATGCGCCTTTAGAAAAGCACTATATCCCCTATTATTAATCAAGAGCATTTTTTCAGGAAAAGACTAAGACAGCTTTAAAGTAAACTGCACTGGGGACCAGAATTTGAGACTGGGATATGTCAGGAAACGCAAATCAGAGATAAGGGATAGGATTGAAACTACTGGATGGAAAATGAGCATTTACTGCTGAGAGCTATATTTCTGAAACTGAATTGTGTCACTAAACTTGAAGGGATCATTTTTCTCACTCTAGCTTGTGAAAAAGACTAATTGCTCTTGATTTAGGACAGAATGGGCATCGGTGATAGGATGTGCTGAAGAGTATTTGGGTTAGCTTTCAGTTTTCAATCACTGTTCTTTTCAGAAAGTTTGGAAGGGAAGATGCGCAACCTGAAGTTGTCAGTTTTCTTCATTGCACTTTCTGTCACTCTGAGCTGTTTGGAAGCTACACCTATTGAGGGGTGAGTGACAAATAATCATGTTTATTTCTTTTTAGGGAAAAAGGTGTTCAGATTATTGCATGAGTTGCTTTTGCTTTCATGTCTTAAATAATATAAAAATAGAGTTATTCAAGCTCACTGTTTTATTGTTGTTCAGAGATTACTGTCTCTGGCTGATGATCTATCTGATGGTACTTCCAAGAGACAAGGATGGATGTTGCCTGTAATGTCACACAATACACTCTCAGGACTCAGTGAGGAAATGCCAGAACAACCAGCAGCAAAGACAAAAAGGTATTGATTTTCCTTGTTTCTTCCAGCCATATCAGATTGAATCATGAAGCAAACTTTGTTCCAGTGATATCCTGCTATTTGAGAGACTTTGCTTCTGCTTTTTTTCCCTCAGGAAAAAAAAAAAAAGATATTAAAATATCCTTCTACTAAACAGAGCTTTCCTATAAGCATAAAGATCAGCTTTTCTGTAACAAAAAGATCAAAGCATTTAGGGTCGAAAGTGAAATCCAGGGACTTTGTTTCAAATCATTTGATCATTTTACGATTATAAACTTTCTTAAATTAAAGAGGCTGCAAACTCTACATTACCTTGTGAAGAAAGGTGCATTTTGCAAGCGCCTTCCTTTTTAAAAAGTTCATCAGATTTCCAAGCCTGGAGGGGAAAGAAAAGAAAACATACCCTTCTTAATAATACTGCAGCTCTACTGGAATGGAATTATTTTATGGTAAAAATGCTTTCAGTAATTAAGCAAATTTAAAATCACATAATTAAATATTAATCATAGGAAGAAGGAAAAGAGGAAATTGATTCTGAGAGAATTTCACTTGTCTGAAATATATTGTTATTTATAAATTCAATTTCAGGACCTCTGTGAGAACCAGTTGCTATTTGAACCTTGTGTGGTAAGGACTTGAATAAAACCAAAAGAAATATCCATGAAAGTCAATGGGAGGTTATATAAAGCCCTATGCAACAATTTTCTTGTAATGCAATTACACATTTAAAATATTAATTGCTTAAGAACTGCTGCCTATCTACTAATCAAGAACCTGTATAAGACAGACATTCCTTTCATAGCTGCCTTTCCTCTGGTATTATTAGATCAATACAAATAACTTCAAAAGGTTATATGACATTTTAGATGATAGATTTAATAATCAGTAAGCAAAGGAACACATTGGTAACTGCTCAGAGTTTGAAACTGGGATATAGCTGCTCTTCACAGTAAATTTTAGCCACAAAGTGATATCTAATTCATGCCATATCAGCATGAAGAAGTCCAAGAAAATATGCAACAACTCAGTAGGCAATCTCTGCGAGCAAGTATTTCTGTTTGAAGGAAGAACACAGTAATCTAAGAAACAAGTCTGAAAACCCAAGCTAACCATTACATTGCAATTTAAAAAAACCCCTCGTGCTACATAGGTTTTACGTGGAGTTCTGTAAATGATCTGTCGGTTCAGATCATAAAATGTTATTTCTAGATACGGATCCTTCCTCGGACACTCTTTAAAGTATCATTCAGCAAAGGATTTTCTCTCACCACAACAGAACTTTCAATTTGCTGGTGTTTCAAAAGAGATGTGGCAGGTTTTTTTTTTTAGATGAAACCTCTGTTTAGTCAGAGCTAAGTGGGAGAGAGACAGAGCAAAAGACCATGCTAAGTGATTCTGCAGTTGGCAGAAGCTGGCAATGCCTGCTACTTCTCATGATATGTGGTGCAGATGGGAGAAAGAGTCTTTGGGTTTAATCCACTTGCTGTGGACTGGAATATTACCACTCACTTCAGTGAGAGCAGGATGTAATTCTGTGAAAACATGAGAACTGAATAAATGTTAGTGATCATCATTATGTTAGTAATCCTCATGATATCAGCAAGAGCTCTAAATAGATTTAGAAGTTCAGCTGAAAGTTAAACATTTAATCATTGCTTTCACTTTGTGTCTCACCTATACTATCATTACAGGTCTTCTAAATGTCATAAACTGCTGTGCAGGATATCAATAAAAACGACATATGACAGTTCATGTCTCTGCATTTGAATAACCTCCATCATTAAAACTGATAATAGCACCCAGCACAAGGATTTTTTTCAGGAACAAAGTAGGTGGTGGGAAGATTCTAATGTTCCTGTATTTGTGCACATATTAAAAGAACTCCCACATTAGCAGAGCTCAAATGACTATGAGAAGTGGCACACTCGATGGCTCATTGTTTGACTTACTGCTGGCTGTCTTTGTTTCACCTTGGCAGTCACCAGCTGGAGAAGAGGAGATGCAACACGGCCACGTGTGTGACGCAGCGCTTGGCCGATTTCCTGGTGCGCTCCAGCGGCAGCGCCGGGGCCCTTTACCCGCCCACCAACGTGGGCTCCAACACCTACGGAAAGAGGGACAGAGCCCCAGAGCCACGCACAGCTTTAGGCTCTGGAGATGGCTGCTGACACTAGAAGCTCAGTTTTTATTGTATCAACAACCTCTCGGTCATTTATTACTTGTACAGTCTTACCAGTGCCTTGTTTTCTCTGTGTGTGTGTGGGGGTATGTGATTTATGTTCATCATTCCACCATGCATGTACAATGACATGCATAGGCTATTCTTCCAACCCCATTAAGAACTCCAGAAATCTGCTTGTTAAAATCCTTTGTAAAAATCTGTCACGATAATAAATGGAAAAGTAATGGCAACAATGTTATTATTATTATTATTATTATTATTATTATTATTATTATTATTATTATTATTATTATTATTATTATTATTATTATTATTATTAAAAGGATGAAAAAGATAACCCATGATGTGTATGTCTTTATAGTCACAGTCTGGTAAGAGAAAGAAACCGCCTTAATTAAAGAACAATAAATATCAGAATGCTAGCAAAAGTTATGTCCTAATGAAAGTAAAACAGAAGAATCTTCTGTTTTTTAAACATCTACAGCATCTTGTCTGGTACAGTTGAAGGAACAACTAGATGAGAAAAGATGCTGCATTGTGCACCATAATCAGACAATTATGCAGTTAACTGATTGGCCTGTTTCCACTATAACATACAGCAAGCAAGGAAACGTGGTCTTGCAGCACAGACTTCTGTGCCTACTGAGCAGGGGATTTTAAGGATTTGCAGTTCTTATGTTAAGATGATATCAGTAAAATGTAAGCATAATAAGTATAATAATATATGTAAGTATAATAAATATGAATAAGAGATAGCTCTGATACAATCTAGGAGAAACTCCCGTCCTTGGGTATTCCTTTCCTTAACTACAGTAACAAAGGGAAGAGAAAAAACAATGAGTAGCTCAAGAACCAAAACACATCATAGAAACTCAGTAATTTTTTTCACTGGCATACTTAAATTGCTACCAAAATCCAGGGGAAATATTTCAGAGATGGGCAGACCTTAATGAGAATCTGACGGCATTATTTTCTCCTATCTCAGCCCAGAATCAGGGCAGGCTTAAAAACCTTTAAGTTCCTTTAAATTTTAAGCAAATTTTCATAGAGGTGAGCTGTTTCATTTCACAGAAATGGCTGTTTTGTCCACACTTCCTCAGTGAAGGGTTCACTGTTGTCCGAAAAACATTATTGTCCAATTACGAAAAACATTCAGCAGAACCTTAGTTCTGGAGAGGCAAATGAAAGTTCAATAACTGCCTTCAGTTGGTTTGTTTCCATTACAAAGTATACCTCGAAATAGAAACATTTTTGCTAATTTAATGTTAAATGGCATATTCACATCATTTCACACACAAAAAAATGCATGGGAATAAAAAGTACAGGATTCCTACTGTAAAAAGTGTTATTAATTACTCTCTTTATTGAGGGAAGTTTCAACCTTCATTAAAGTTCTAATGGATATTAATTCTGAATTTTATTGAGAAAACCGTTTATATGCCATTGAACTAATACTTCTGCCAGCTTGAAATGCCTTCCATTCCAGTTACTTTTGAGTTATGCTGCACACACACTGTGCGTTTAATTTGTTTTTAATTTAGAATATTTATTTCATTTATTAACATTTCAGAAAACAAATGAGAGAGAGGACAGCTTTGAAGTGTCACTGCGAGATTGTTTGTACAGAGCAGTAACCAAGTGGAGCCTTCCCTGTGGGTAGCTGCTGATCTCTAGGCTGATCCCAGCCCGGAATATGAGCCACGCTTTATGCACCAGATTTTGTTTTTTCAGCTACCATTTGACAAACACTAACAAAGCACAGGCTGTCCATGCACAGGACCAGTGAAACTGGGTACATGATTTTCTGCCTCACACACTCGAATCTGGTGGATTGGATACCAGCATCTATTTCACACAATCAAACTATTCCACAAATACTGAAAAATCTAACTCGGTTCCTAAGTCAGTGAAACCACCAAGAGAGAAAAGAGGGGGACCATCTCACCTGTCTTTAGCTCCTCTTTGTCTAACCAGTTGTCAGCGCTCTCCTGCTATTTGGTGGAGGAAGACTACTTCCAATTCATCCCAGCTTAGACACCTATTTTAGGATAGGATTAATCACTCCTGAAGTGCCTCTATTTCTTCGCTGATGATAGAGAGTGTCTAGACAATTAGCTGAAAATGAGCACTTAGAATTAAGATAACTAGAGTTAGTTGACAGGAATCTCATCTGCATTTGGTATGAACCGTTCAAACTAAAATCAAAGAGAAAAAGATTTGGTAAAAAAACCCCACACCACCAGCACCTCAGACTCCAAATCAACTTTCATTCTGAGCTACGTTAGTTAATTCATCAGCCAGAGCATCTTGAGAAACTTCCTTCAGTGAGATTTGTTCCCGCCCGTACTCCCTTGAGAAGACAGCTCTGCTCCCTCCCTCCTGCTGTTGCTGCACTTGGCCTCTCAGAGACGAAGCATCTAGCCATAGTAAGGCTGGATACAAGCACAGTCCAGGGCTAAATGAGCCAGGAAAAGAATGAACTGTAATGGAAAAAAGAAAATAAATACATTTATTTAATAATGAATTAATTACTAATAAGCATTTAAGCATTACTTCATCAGCTCTGCAAACAGCATGGCCAGAATTTTCTGTGCATTTTTAAAAATCCCACTATGTATTTCTAGGCTTCTTCAGGGATGTAAATATTACTTGAGAATCGAGCCTTAGATAGATTGGATTCTTTTTCAATTCATCTGGCTTCCCTCCACCTTTCAGAGAATATGCAAGCAAACAAAAAATACAAAAGAGGAAAATTAAGAATACAGACAATGTGATAAACATGGCATTATTCCCCTTAAAAAACCGAAGATACTAAACCTCTGCTTTTTAGCATGTAAGTAATGAAGTCACACACGCCGCATATCAGGCAATGTTTAAATACAAAGCCAGTCCTAAAAAAGTCCAAGTGCACAAGCATAAAATAAAGCAGGAATATTTTGTCTAAGGATATATCGCTCAGTATTACCCATTAGCATTCCTTGTTTAACCTTTTATTGCATCTACTTATGTTAGTCACTTATAAACTCTTTAAATCTCTGTTGTTTCCCCCCACTTTCTACACAAGGCTTTTACTTTTTAATGCATTAAAGGCTATTGTTGCAGCCACAGAACACTCCCATTGCACTTACCTATGCCCGATATGCAACAAATAGAAGTAAGAAAGCCTTCTCCTGCTGATATGACCGCTGCTCTTCCGGCCCTGCAGCCTCTCACCCCTACACCCTTCTAGAAACTCATGGCTGCTATCTTGCTGTGCTGCATCAAGAACAAATATGTTATTGAAATATAGAAATCATTGCCACCTGGAATAGGGTTCTGCAGTTGCTACTGCCCGAGGAATGAAAGGAAAACAGAGGTGGCCACACTGGCTGCACACTTGAATGCAATTACACAGCTGAATTCATGCACAAGTAAAATATAACCCGAAGGAAAGAAAAAATACCGGTTTTCTAGTGAAGCACAGAACAGCATCAATTTCCACAAACGAGGCTCAGTCCGAGTAAGAGCTGCAGCGCCACACTGCCTGGGGGGTTCTTCACTCCTTCCACACCCCAGTCCCCTCTCTCCAGCAGAGCAGCAACATCCAAGCTCGGTGTTCCAGCTGCTCATGTCTCTTTCAAAGAAAACTTAGCAATAAAAGCAGCTGTGAGTCAGGAAGACAGCCGAGTTTGCCCTTGAAAGGAGGTGGTCACACACAGTGAAAGACAAAATGCACAGAGAGCTCCTAAGGAAAAAAGGCAGCGACCACGTCTTTTCCCTGGGCTCTGCAGGGGAGGGGCTGTGCCGGCAATGTCCCTCCTGTGCCAAGTGTCACGATCCAAAAAAAAACCAACCCCAAATTATGGATTAGGATTATTGATTAGCAGGAGCGTGACCAGAGCCCCGGCAGGACGGCAGCGCAGCGCCGCCTGGCGGCGGAGCAGGAGAGCAGCGCCGGACCCCGTGCCAGTGTCGGTATCGCCGCGTCCCCTGCTGGCCGCGGCCATGCCGGTCCCGATGCCGCCCACGCCCCCCCGCGCGGCACCGGGTCGGCCCTCCGCCCGACTTCGTCGCGTCTCCGCCGTCGCTGTCCCTCCCGCCCCGAACTTCGGCGCCGCGGCCCGCCTCTTGGCATCATCTCGTCAACGCCCCACGGCGTCTCGCCCCCCCGCGGGACCCGAGCGTCCCCCGGGTCACCCGTCCGCAACACCGACGCTCACCGCCGCGTCAGCCGGCCGGCCCACCCCCCCGCGGGACCTCGACAGCACATCCCCGCAGATCATAACGCCGGCGCGCAGAAATTCATGCGGGCCGCCATATTTGTCCGGTATCACGTGACCGGACGGGCGCCGCCATATTTACTGTTAGGGGCGGTCCCTGGCGGCCCGGCGGGGGCGGAGAGTGGGGAGGAGGCGGGGACAGTGGGCGGGGACACGGTGACGGCACTGATGGGGGTGGAGCCGAACGTGGCGGGAATGGGGGGTTCTGATAGGCGGGCCGGAACTGCCTCGGGCTCTGATTGGCTGGCCTGGCCGGCCCTTCCACATAAATAGCGTGTGCTGCAGCGGGTCGGGCACTGCGGAGGCGGCGGCGGAAGAGGTAAGGGCGGGGTCTTGGGGGACGGCGGGGCCGAGCGGCGTCACGCGGCGGGGCGGAGCGCGGGGGGGGCGGCGGTCCGGGACAGCGCGCGGCCGCAGCGTTCCGGGGGTCCGCGGCGGGGCCGAGCGGCGTCGCGCGGCGGGGCGTGGCGGGCCGGCGTCGCGCGGCGGGGCGGAGCGCGGGGGGGGCGGCGGTCCGGGACAGCGCGCGGCCGCAGCGTTCCGGGGATCCACGGCGGGGCCGAGCGGCGTCACGCGGCGGGGCGGAGCGCGGGGGGGGCGGCGGTCCGGGACAGCGCGCGGCCGCAGCGTTCCGGGGATCCACGGCGGGGCCGAGCGGCGTCGCGCGGCGGGGCGTGGCGGGCCGGCGTCGCGCGGCGGGGCGGGGCCGAGCGGCGTCACGCGGCGGGGCGGAGCGCGGGGGGGGGCGGCGGTCCGGGACAGCGCGCGGCCGCAGCGTTCCGGGGGTCCGCGGCGGCGGCGAGTGGGGAGGCGACGGGCGGGGACGCCGTAACGGGACTGATGGGGGTGGAGCCGAGCGTGGCGGGAGTGGGGGGGCTCTGATAGGCGGGCCGGAACTGCCTCGGGCTCTGATTGGCTGGCCTGGCCGGCCCTTCCACATAAATAGCGTGTGCTGCAGCGGGTCGGGCACTGCGGAGGCGGCGGCGGAAGAGGTAAGGGCGGGGTCTTGGGGGACGGCGGGGCCGAGCGGCGTCACGCGGCGGGGCGGAGCGCGGGGGGGGGGCGGCGGTCCGGGACAGCGCGCGGCCGCAGCGTTCCGGGGGTCCGCGGCGGGGCCGAGCGGCGTCGCGCGGCGGGGCGTGGCGGGCCGGCGTCGCGCGGCGGGGCGGGGCCGAGCGGCGTCACGCGGCGGGGCGGAGCGCGGGGGGGGCGGCGGTCCGGGACAGCGCGCGGCCGCAGCGTTCCGGGGATCCACGGCGGGGCCGAGCGGCGTCGCGCGGCGGGGCGTGGCGGGCCGGCGTCGCGCGGCGGGGCGTGGCGGGCCGGCGTCGCGCGGCGGGGCGGGGCCGAGCGGCGTCACGCGGCGGGGCGGAGCGCGGGGGGGGCGGCGGTCCGGGACAGCGCGCGGCCGCAGCGTTCCGGGGGTCCGCGGCGGCGGCGAGTGGGGAGGCGACGGGCGGGGACGCCGTAACGGGACTGATGGGGGTGGAGCCGAGCGTGGCGGGAGTGGGGGGGCTCTGATAGGCGGGCCGGAACTGCCTCGGGCTCTGATTGGCTGGCCTGGCCATAAATAGCGTGTATTTCGCAGGGTCGGGGCACTGCGGAGGCAGCGGCGGAAGAGGTAAGGGCAGGATCTGAGGGGGGCGGGCGGCGGTTAGGGGTGGCGCCGGGGCCCGGCCGGCGCGGCGTGGGGCCCGGGGTGGGTCGGCGGGCAGGCCCGAGCGGAGCTGCGGGGCGTGGTGGTGGGGGGGGCGGGGCCCAGGGGGAGGCGACAGGGCCGGCCCGGGCGGCGCGGGGGGGGGGGGGGCGGCGGGGCCGGCCCGGGCGGCGCGGGGGGGGGGGGGGCGGCGGGGCCGGCCCGGGCGGAGCGGCGCGGGGTGGAGCGCAGCCGAGGGGCGGGGCCCGCGGCGGAGCGCGGCCGCTGGGGCCCGGCGTGGCGTGTAGGGGGGGCGGCTACTGGGTCTGGGGGACTCCAGTGAGGCAATTTATATGGTTTCAAGTATTGGGAATAAAGGTGCTTTTTTATGTTTTTCTTATCTCTAAGCTTTATATGATTTAATCGCGTTTTCTTCTTTCTTAGACTGAAACTGAGAGGCTGGAGCTGAGGAAGCAGAGCTGGAGAAATACGGTAAGGTTTGAAAACATAACTGCTTTGGGGCTGTGTTAGGGCATATGGAGGCACGATGGTATGTGTGTGGCTGGATATTAAATCACTAAGGGATATGAAAGGGAGTCTAGAGATGTTAAAAGGGTAAGGATTCTCAGATTGTGGCTGAAATATGAGTTCAGGAGGTGCTCAAACCACAGAGAGGTAGAGGTAAAAAAAATATCCTGCCGTGGAAAGCAGAAAGACCATTACATGGCACAGCCGGAGCAATGTGGATCCAGAAGCGAAGCAGAAGAACTGGCAGTTGAATAAAGCTTGTGGTTTGAAAAAGAGCTGAAATCACAGGGGGTGGGCTAAAAGGGGTGTCTGAAATGATTGACTCTGAAATCGCTCGTGCCGGGTTAGAAGGGATGGAGGTGAAATCGCCGTAGGAGCGGGATACGGACTGGGGCAGGCTTCGAGGCTCTGGGGCGGGAGGTGAATTGGTGCGGGGCTGGAGCCAAGACACAGATGCTGTGCATTGAAGGTGGAGAAGATTGCTCTTGCAGAGATGGAGAAAGGCTCAGGTGAAGTCAGAAGAGCAGAGCTGGCAGTTGAATAAAGCTTGTGGTTTGAAAAAGAGCTGAAATCACAGGGGCTGGGGCAAAAGGGGTGTCTGAAATGATTGACTCTGAAATCGCTCGTGCCGGGTTAGAAGGGATGGAGGTGAAATCGCCGTAGGAGCGGGATACGGACTGGGGCAGGCTTCGAGGCTCTGGGGCGGGAGGTGAATTGGTGCGGGGCTGGAGCCAAGACACAGATGCTGTGCATTGAAGGTGGAGAAGATTGCTCTTGCAGAGATGGAGAAAGGCTCAGGTGAAGTCAGAAGAGCAGAGCTGGCAGTTGAATAAAGCTTGTGGTTTGAAAAAGAGCTGAAATCACAGGGGCTGGGGCAAAAGGGGTGTCTGAAATGATTGACTCTGAAATCGCTCGTGCCGGGTTAGAAGGGATGGAGGTGAAATCGCCATAGGAGCGGGATACGGACTGGGGCAGGCTTCGAGGCTCTGGGGCGGGAGGTGAATTGGTGCGGGGCTGGAGCCAAGACACAGATGCTGTGCATTGAAGGTGGAGAAGATTGCTCTTGCAGAGATGGAGAAAGGCTCAGGTGAAGTCAGAAGAGCAGAGCTGGCAGTTGAATAAAGCTTGTGGTTTGAAAAAGAGCTGAAATCACAGGGGCTGGGGCAAAAGGGGTGTCTGAAATTATTGACTCTGAAGTTGCTCGTGCCGGGTTTGAAGCCGTTATCGGGGTAGACGCCATAGGGGTGCCATCGAGACGGGGCGATCCATGCGCCAAGATTGGCACAGGTCCGGGCTGTTGAAGGTGGGTCTGGGTCGCGTGCCAGCGCATGGAACGGGGACACGAAGGGCCATAATAGGAGGGGGACCGTAGGGCCGGAGGTGAAATATCCGTGGGAGCGGGATACGTACCGGGGCATGCTTCGAGGCTCTGGGGCGGGGGCTGAATTGGTGCGGGGCTGGAGCCAAGACACAGATGCTGTGCATTGAAGGTGGAGAAGATTGCTCTTGCAGAGATGGAGAAAGGCTCAGGTGAAGTCAGAAGAGCAGAGCTGGCAGTTGAATAAAGCTTGTGGTTTGAAAAAGAGCTGAAATCACAGGGGCTGGGGCAAAAGGGGTGTCTGAAATGATTGACTCTGAAATCGCTCGTGCCGGGTTTAGAAGCCGTTATCGGGGTAGACGCTGTAGGGGTGTCATCCAGATGGGGAGATCTGTGTGCCGAAATTGGTGCAGGCGTGGGGTATTGGAGGTGGGTCTGGGTCAGGGGCATGGGGGCTAGGGGGCCGGGGGGGACCAGAGGCCAGACAGTCAGTGCGTTAGGGGGCCTGGGCATCCTAGGGCAAGGTGGCTCACAGGTCAGCAGGGCCAGGTGGTCATGGGGCCTTGCGGCCATGGGACTTGGGGGCTAGGGGGACAGTGGACCCATGGGCCAGGGGTTCAGAGGCCAGGGGCCTAATGGGTCATGGGAGCTGGGGGGATGAGGTGCCCAGGTTAGGTTTTGGGGTTGGACTTAGACTTGGGCTTAGTCTACGTCTTGGGGTTGGGGTAAGGGGTAAAGGTTAGGGTTGGGGTTATAGTTGGGTATGGGTAAGGGTACAGGTTAGTGTTAGGGTACGGGTTAGGGTACGGGTACGGCTTAGGGTACCGGTGAGCGTTAGCGTACGGGTTAGGGTATGGTTTAGGGTTAGCGTACGGGTTAGGGTATGGGTAGAGGGTAGGGTTAGGGTTAGGTTTAGGGTTAGGATTTGTGTTAGGGTTAGGGATATTTGGGTTACGGTTAGGGTTAGTTCGGTTAGGGTTAGGGTTATGGTTAGTGGGTTTAGGGTAAGGGTTAGGGTTATTTGGGTTAAGGTTAGGGTTAGTGTTAGGGTTAGTTGGGTTAGGGTTAGGGTTATTTGGTTTAGGGTTAGGTTTAGGGTCAGGGTTAGGGTTATTTGGGCTAGGGTTAGGGTTAGGTTTAGGTTTAGGGTTAGCTGGGTTAGGGTTATGGTTAGGGTTATTTTGGTAAAGGTTAGGCTTAGGGCTAGTGTTAGGGCTAGTTGGTTTAGAGTTAGGGTTATTTGGGTTAGGGTTAGGTTTAGGGTCTGGATCAGGGTTAGGGTTATTTGGGCAGGGTTAGGGTTAGGTTTAGGTTTAGGTTTAGTTGGGTTATGGTTAGGGTTATTTTGGTAAAGGGTAGGCTTAGGGTTAGGGTTAGGGTTATTTGGTTTAGGGTTAGGTTTAGGGTCAGGGTTAGGGTTAGATTTATTTGGGCTAGGGTTAGGGTTAGGGTTTGTGTTATGGTTAGAGTTAGTTGGTTTAGGGTTAGGGTTATGGTTATTTAGGTTATGGTTATTTGGGTTAGTGTTAGGGCCATTTCTGTTAGGGTTAGGGTTAGTTGCGTTGTGGGTAGGGTTAGTTGGTTATGGTTAGGGTTATTTCGGTTAGTGTTAGGGTTACTTGGGTTAGGGTTAGGGTTAGGCATAGCGTTATGGTTAGTTGGGTTAGAGTTATGGTTAGGGTTATTATGGTAAAGGTTAGGCTTAGGGTTAGTGTTAGGGCTAGTTGGGTTAGGGTTAGGGTTATTTGGTTTAGGGTTAGGTTTAAGGTCAGGGTTAGGGTTAGGGTTATTTGGGCTAGGGTTAGGGTTAGGGTTAGGCAAAGGGTTATGGTTAGTTGGGTTAGGGTTATGGTTAGGGTTATTTTGGTAACGGTTAGGCTTAGGGTTAGTGTTAGGGTTAGTTGGGTTAGGGTTAGGGTTATTTGGTTTAGGGTTAGGTTTAGGGTCAGGGTTACTGTTAGGGTTAGGGTTATTTGGGCAAGGGTTAGGGTTAGGGTTATTTGGGCTAGGGTTAGGGTTAGGGTTATAGTTAGGTCTATGGTTGGTTAGGGTTATGGTTAGGGTTATTTTGGTAAAGGTTAGGCTTAGGGTTAGTGTTAGGGCTAGTTGGTTTAGGGTTAGGGTTAGGGTTATTTGGTTTAGGGTTAGGTCTAGGGTCCCGGTTAGGGTTACGGTTAGGGTTATTTGGGCTAGGGTTAGGGTTAGACTTAGGGTTAGGGTTAGGGTTATGGTTAGTTGGGTTAGGGTTATGGTTAGGGTTATTTTGGTAAAGGTTAGGCTTATGGTTAGTGTTAGGGCTAGTTGGTTTAGGGTTAGGGTTAGGGTTAGGGTTATTTGGTTTAGGGTTAGGTTTAGGGTCAGGGTTAGGGTTAGGGTTATTTGGGCTAGGGTTAGGGTTAGGGTTAGTGTTAGGGTTAGGGTTAGGGTTAGTTGGGTTAGGGTTATGGTTAGGGTTATTTTGGTAAAGGTTAGGCTTATGGTTAGTGTTAGGGCTAGTTGGTTTAGGGTTAGGGTTATGGTTATTTGGTTTAGGGTTAGGTTTAGGGTCAGGGTTAGGGTTAGGGTTAGGGTTATTTGGGCTATGGTTAGGGTTAGGCTTAGGGCTAGGGTTATGGTTAGTTGGGTTTGGGTTATGGTTTAGGGTTATTTTGGTAAAGGTTAGGCTTATGGTTAGTGTTAGGGCTAGTTGGTTTAGGGTTAGGGTTATGGTTATTTGGTTTAGGTTTAGGTTTAGGGTTAGGGTTAGGGTTAGGGTTATTTGGGCTAGGGTTAGGGTTAGGGTTAGGGTTAGTTGGGTTAGGGTTCGGTTTAGGGTCAGGGTTAGGGTTAGGGTTATTTGGGCTAGGGTTAGGGTTAGGGTTAGGGTTAGTTGGGTTTGGGTTATGGTTAGGGTTATTTTGGTAAAGGTTAGGCTTATGGTTAGTGTTAGGGCTAGTTGGTTTAGGGTTAGGGTTAGGGTTATTTGGTTTAGGGTTAGGTTTAGGGTCAGGGTTAGGGTTAGGGTTATTTGGGCTAGGGTTAGGGTTAGGGTTAGGGTTAGGGTTATGGTTTGTTGGGTTTGGGTTATGGTTAGGGTTATTTTGGTAAAGGTTAGGCTTATGGTTAGTGTTAGGGCTAGTTGGTTTAGGGTTAGGGGTAGGGTTATTTGGTTTAGGGTTAGGTTTAGGGTCAGGGTTAGGGTTAGGGTTAGGGTTGTTTGTGCTAGGGTTAGGGTTAGGGTTAGGGTTATGGTTAGTTGGGTTTGGGTTATGGTTAGGGTTATTTTGGTAAAGGTTAGGCTTATGGTTAGTGTTAGGGCTAGTTGGTTTAGGGTTAGGGTTATGGTTATTTGGTTTAGGGTTAGGTTTAGGGTCAGGTTTAGGGTTAGGGTTAGGGTTATTTGGGCTAGGGTTAGGGTTAGGGTTAGGGTTAGGGTTAGTTGGGTTAGGGTTATGGTTAGGGTTATTTTGGTAAAGTTTAGGCTTATGGGTTAGGGTTAGGGTTAGGGTTAGTTGGGTTTGGGTTATGGCTAGGGTTATTTTGGTAAAGGTTAGGCCTATGGTTAGTGTTAGTGCTAGTTGGTTTAGGGTTAGGGTTAGGGTTATTTGGTTTAGGGTTAGGTTTTGGGTCAGGGTTAGGGTTAGGGTTAAGGTTATTTGGGCTAGGGTTAGGGTTAGGGTTATGGTTAGTTGGGTTTGGGTTATGGTTAGTTGGGTTAGGGTTATGGTTAGGGTTATTTTGGTAATGGTTAGGCTTATGGTTAGTGTTAGGGCTAGTTGGTTTAGGGTTAGGGTTAGGGTTATTTGGTTTAGGGTTAGGTTTAGGGTCAGGGTTAGGGTTAGGGTTATTTGGGCTAGGGTTAGGGTTAGGGTTAGGGTTAGGGTTAGGGTTCTGTTTAGTTGGGTTTGGGTAATGGTTAGGGTTATTTTGGTAAAGGTTAGGCTTATGGTTAGTGTAAGGGCTAGTTGGTTTAGGGTTAGGGTTATTTGGTTTAGGGTTAGGTTTAGGGTCAGGGTTAGGGTTAGGGTTAGGGTTATTTGGGCTAGGGTTAGGGTTAGGGTTAGGGTTAGGGTTAGGGTTATGGTTAGTTGGGTTAGGGTTATGGTTAGGGTTATTTTGGTAAAGGTTAGGCTTATGGTTAGTGTTAGGGCTAGTTGGTTTAGGGTTAGGGTTAGGGTTATTTGGTTTAGGGTTAGGTTTAGGGTCAGGGTTAGGGTTAGGGTTAGGGTTATATGGGCTAGGGTTAGGGTTAGGGTTAGGGTTAGGGTTAGGGTTATGGTTAGTTGGGTTTGGTTAATGGTTAGGGTTATTTTGGTAAAGGTTAGGCTTATGGTTAGTGTTATGGCTAGTTGGTTTTGGGTTAGGGTTAGGGTTATTTGGTTTAGGGTTAGGTTTAGGGTCAGGGTTAGGGTTAGGGTTAGGGTTATTTGGTTTAGGGTTAGGGTTAGGGTTAGGGTTAGTTGGGTTTGGGTTATGGTTAGGGTTATTTTGGTAAAGGTTAGGCTTATGGTTAGTGTTAGGGCTAGTTGGTTTAGGGTTAGGGTTAGGGTTATTTGGTTTAGGGTTAGGTTTAGGGTCAGGGTTAGGGTTAGGGTTATTTGGGCTAGGGTTAGGGTTAGGGTTAGGGTTAGGGTTAGGGTTAGGGTTATGTTTAGTTGGGTTTGGGTAATGGTTAGGGTTATTTTGATAAAGGTTAGGCTTATGGTTAGTGTTAGGGCTAGTTGGTTTAGGGTTAGGGTTAGGGTTATTTGGTTTAGGTTTAGGTTTAGGGTCAGGGTTAGGGTTAGGGTTATTTGGGCTAGGGTTAGGGTTAGGGTTAGGGTTAGGGTTAGGGTTATGGTTAGTTGGGTTAGGGTTATGGTTAGGGTTATTTTGGTAAAGGTTAGGCTTATGGTTAGTGTTAGGGCTAGTTGGTTTAGGGTTACGGTTATGGTTATTTGGTTTAGGGATAGGTTTAGGGTCAGGTTTAGGGTTAGGGTTATGGTTATTTGGTTTAGGGTTAGGGTTAGGGTTAGGGTTAGGGTTAGGGTTAGGGTTATGGTTAGTTGGGTTTGGGTTATGGTTAGGGTTATTTTGGTAAAGGTTAGGCTTATGGTTAGTGTTAGGGCTAGTTGGTTTAGGGTTAGGGGTAGGGTTATTTGGTTTAGGGTTAGGTTTAGGGTCAGGGTTAGGGTTAGGGTTAGGGTTATTTGGGCTAGGGTTAGGGTTAGGGTTAGGGTTAGGGTTAGGGTTAGGGTTATGGTTAGTTGGGTTTGGGTTATGGTTAGGGTTATTTTGGTAAAGGTTAGGCTTATGGTTAGTGTTAGGGCTAGTTGGTTTAGGGTTAGGGTTAGGGTTATTTGGTTTAGGGTTAGGTTTAGGGTCAGGGTTAGGGTTAGGGTTATTTGGGCTAGGGTTAGGGTTAGGGTTAGGGTTATGGTTAGTTGGGTTTGGGTTATGGTTAGGGTTATTTTGGTAAAGGTTAGGCTTAGGGTTAGTGTTAGGGCTAGTTGGTTTAGGGTTATTTGGTTTAGGGTTAGGTTTAGGGTCAGGGTTAGGGTTAGGGTTAGGGTTATTTGGGCTAGGGTTAGGGTTAGGGTTAGAGTTAGGGTTATGGTTAGTTGGGTTTGGGTTATGGTTAGGGTTATTTTGGTAATGGTTAGGCTTATGGTTAGTGTTAGGGCTAGTTGGTTTAGGGTTATGGTTAGGGTTATTTGGTTTAGGGTTAGGTTTAGGGTCAGGGTTAGGGTTAGGGTTAGGGTTATATGGGCTAGGGTTAGGGTTAGGGTTAGGGTTAGGGTTAGGGTTAGTGTTAGGGTTAGGGTTAGGGTTATGGTTAGTTGGGTTTGGGTTATGGTTAGGGTTATTTTGGTAAAGGTTAGGCTTATGGTTAGTGTTAGGGCTAGTTGGTTTAGGGTTAGGGTTAGGGTTATTTGATTTAGGGTTAGGTTTAGGCTCAGGGGTAGGGTTAGGGTTATTTGGTTTAGGGTTAGGGTTAGGGTTAGGGTTAGGGTTATGGTTAGTTGGGTTTTGGTTATGGTTAGGGTTATTTTGGTAAAGGTTAGGCTTATGGTTAGTGTTAGGGCTAGTTGGTTTAGGGTTAGGGTTAGGGTTATTTGGTTTAGGGTTAGGTTTAGGGTTAGGGTTAGGGTTATTTGGGCTAGGGTTAGGGTTAGGGTTAGGGTTAGGGTTAGGGTTAGGGTTATGTTAAGTTGGGTTTGGGTAATGGTTAGGGTTATTTTGATAAAGGTTAGGCTTATGGTTAGTGTTAGGGCTAGTTGGTTTAGGGTTAGGGTTAGGGTTATTTGGTTTAGGTTTAGGTTTAGGGTCAGGGTTAGGGTTAGGGTTATTTGGGCTAGGGTTAGGGTTAGGGTTAGGGTTAGGGTTAGGGTTAGGGTTATGGTTAGTTGGGTTAGGGTTATGGATAGGGTTATTTTGGTAAAGGTTAGGCTTATGGTTAGTGTTAGGGCTAGTTGGTTTAGGGTTACGGTTATGGTTATTTGGTTTAGGGATAGGTTTAGGGTCAGGTTTAGGGTTAGGGTTATGGTTATTTGGTTTAGGGTTAGGGTTAGGGTTAGGGTTAGGGTTAGGGTTATGTTTAGTTGGGTTTGGGTTATGGTTAGGGTTATTTTGGTAAAGGTTAGGCTTATGGTTAGTGTTAGGGCTAGTTGGTTTAGGGTTAGGGGTAGGGTTATTTGGTTTAGGGTTAGGTTTAGGGTCAGGGTTAGGGTTAGGGTTAGGGTTATTTGGGCTAGGGTTAGGGTTAGGGTTAGGGTTAGGGTTATGGTTAGTTGGGTTTGGGTTATGGTTAGGGTTATTTTGGTAAAGGTTAGGCTTATGGTTAGTGTTAGGGCTAGTTGGTTTAGGGTTAGGGTTAGGGTTATTTGGTTTAGGGTTAGGTTTAGGGTCAGGGTTAGGGTTAGGGTTAGGGTTATTTGGGCTAGGGTTAGGGTTAGGGTTAGGGTTATGGTTAGTTGGGTTTGGGTTATGGTTAGGGTTATTTTGGTAAAGGTTAGGCTTATGGTTAGTGTTAGGGCTAGTTGGTTTAGGGTTATTTGGTTTAGGGTTAGGTTTAGGGTCAGGGTTAGGGTTAGGGTTAGGGTTATTTGGGCTAGGGTTAGGGTTAGGGTTAGAGTTAGGGTTATGGTTAGTTGGGTTTGGGTTATGGTTAGGGTTATTTTGGTAATGGTTAGGCTTATGGTTAGTGTTAGGGCTAGTTGGTTTAGGGTTATGGTTAGGGTTATTTGGTTTAGGGTTAGGTTTAGGGTCAGGGTTAGGGTTAGGGTTAGGGTTATATGGGCTAGGGTTAGGGTTAGGGTTAGGGTTAGGGTTAGTGTTTGGGTTAGGGTTAGGGTTATGGTTAGTTGGGTTTGGGTTATGGTTAGGTTTATTTTGGTAAAGGTTAGGCTTATGGTTAGTGTTATGGCTAGTTGGTTTAGGGTTAGGGTTAGGGTTATTTGGTTTAGGGTTAGGTTTAGGGTCAGGGTTAGGGTTAGGGTTAGGGTTATTTGGTTTAGGGTTAGGGTTAGGGTTAGGGTTAGGGTTATGGTTAGTTGGGTTTTGGTTATGGTTAGGGTTATTTTGGTAAAGGTTAGGCTTATGGTTAGTGTTAGGGCTAGTTGGTTTAGGGTTAGGGTTAGGGTTATTTGGTTTAGGGTTAGGTTTAGGGTTAGGGTTAGGGTTAGGGTTATTTGGGCTAGGGTTAGGGTTAGGGTTAGGGTTAGGGTTAGGGTTATGTTTAGTTGGGTTTGGGTAATGGTTAGGGTTATTTTGATAAAGGTTAGGCTTATGGTTAGTGTTAGGGCTAGTTGGTTTAGGGTTAGGGTTAGGGTTATTTGGTTTAGGTTTAGGTTTAGGGTCAGGGTTAGGGTTAGGGTTAGGGTTATTTGGGCTAGGGTTAGGGTTAGGGTTAGGGTTACGGTTAGTTGGGTTTGGGTTATGGTTAGGGTTATTTTGGTAAAGGTTAGGCTTATGGTTAGTGTTAGGGCTAGTTGGTTTCGGGTTAGGGTTAGGGTTATTTGGTTTAGGGTTAGGTTTAGGGTCAGGGTTAGGGTTAGGGTTAGGGTTATTTGGGCTAGGGTTAGGGTTAGGGTTAGGGTTATGGTTAGTTGGGTATGGGTTATGGTTAGGGTTATTTTGGTAAAGGTTAGGCTTAGGGTTAGTGTTAGGGCTAGTTGGTATAGGGTTATTTGGTTTAGGGTTAGGTTTAGGGTCAGGGTTAGGGTTAGGGTTATTTGGGCTAGGGTTAGGGTTAGGGTTAGTGTTAGGGTTAGGGTTATGGTTAGTTGGGTTAGGGTTATGGTTAGGGTTATTTTGGTAAAGGTTAGGCTTATGGTTAGTGTTAGGGCTAGTTGGTTTAGGGTTAGGGTTATGGATATTTGGTTTAGGGTTAGGTTTAGGGTCAGGGTTAGGGTTAGGGTTAGGGTTATTTGGGCTAGGGTTAGGGTTAGGGTTAGGGTTAGGGTTAGGGTTAGTTGGGTTTGGGTTAGGGTTAGGGTTATTTTGGTAAAGGTTAGGCTTATGGTTAGTGTTATGGCTAGTTGGTTTAGGGTTCGGGTTAGGGTTATTTGGTTTAGGGTTGGGTTTAGGGTCAGGGTTAGGGTTAGGGTTAGCGTTATTTGGGCTAGGGTTAGGGTTAGTGTTAGGGTTAGGGTTAGGGTTAGTTGGGTTAGGGTTATGGTTAGGGTTATTTTGGTAAAGGTTAGGCTTATGGTTAGTGTTAGGGCTAGTTGGTTTAGGGTTAGGGTTAGGGTTATTTGGTTTAGGGTTAGGTTTAGGGTCAGGGTTAGGGTTAAGGTTAGGGTTATTTGGGCTAGGGTTAGGGTTAGGGTTACGGTTAGGGTTAGGGTTAGGGTTAGGGTTAGGGTTATGTTTAGTTGGGTTTGGGTAATGTTTAGAGTTATTTTGATAAAGGTTAGGCTTATGGTTAGTGTTAGGGCTAGTTGGTTTAGGGTTAGGGTTAGGGTTATTTGGTTTAGGGTTAGGTTTAGGGTCAGGGTTAGGGTTAGGGTTAGGGTTATTTGGGCTAGGGTTAGGGTTAGGGTTAGGGTTAGGGTTAGTTGGGTTAGGGTTATGGTTAGGGTTATTTTGGTAAAGGTTAGGCTTATGGTTAGTGTTAGGGCTAGTTGGTTTAGGGTTAGGGTTAGGGTTATTTGGTTTAGGGTTAGGTTTAGGGTCAGGGTTAGGGTTAGGGTTAGGGTTATTTGGGCTAGGGTTAGGGTTAGGGTTAGGGTTATGGTTAGTTGGGTTTGGGTTATGGTTAGGGATATTTTGGTAAAGGTTAGGCTTAGGGTTAGTGTTAGGCCTAGTTGGTTTAGGGTTATTTGGTTTAGGGTTAGGTTTAGGGTCAGGGTTAGGGTTAGGGTTAGGGTTATTTGGGCTAGGGTTAGGGTTAGGGTTAGGGTTAGGGTTAGGGTTATGGTTAGTTGGGTTTGGGTTATGGTAAGGGTTACTTTGGTAAAGGTTAGGCTTATGGTTAGTGTTAGGGCTAGTTGGTTTAGGGTTAGGGTTAGGGTTATTTGGTTTAGGGTTAGGTTTAGGGTCAGGGTTAGGGTTAGGGTTATTTGGGCTAGGGTTAGGGTTAGGGTTAGGGTTATTGTTAGTTGGGTTAGGGTTATGGTTAGGGTTATTTTGGTAAAGGTTAGGCTTATGGTTAGTGTTATGGCTAGTTGGTTTAGGGTTAGGGTTAGGGTTATTTGGTTTAGGGTTAGGTTTAGGGTCAGGGTTAGGGTTAGGGTTATTTGGGCTAGGGTTAGGGTTAGGGTTAGGGTTAGGGTTATGGTTAGTTGGGTTTGGGTTATGGTTAGGGTTATTTTGGTAAAGGTTAGGCTTATAGTTAGTGTTAGGGCTAGTTGGTTTAGGGTTAGGGTTAGGGTTATTTGGTTTAGGGTTAGGTTTAGGGTCAGGGTTAGGGTTAGGGTTAGGGTTATTTGGGCTAGGGTTAGGGTTAGGGTTAGGGTTAGGGTTATGGTTAGTTGGGTTTGGGTTATGGTTAGGGTTATTTTGGTAAAGGTTAGGCTTATGGTTAGTGTTAGGGCTAGTTGGTTTAGGGTTAGGGTTAGGGTTATTTGGTTTAGGGTTAGGTTTAGGGTCAGGGTTAGGGTTAGGGTTAGGGTTATTTGGGCTAGGGTTAGGGTTAGGGTTAGGGTTAGGGTTATGGTTAGTTGGGTTTGGGTTATGGTTAGGGTTATTTTGGTAAAGGTTAGGCTTATGGTTAGTGTTAGGGCTAGTTGGTTTAGGGTTATTTGGTTTAGGGTTAGGTTTAGGGTCAGGGTTAGGGTTAGGGTTAGGGTTATTTGGGCTAGGGTTAGGGTTAGGGTTAGGGTTAGGGTTAGGGTTAGGGTTATTTTGGTAAAGGTTAGGCTTATGGTTAGTGTTAGGGCTAGTTGGTTTAGGGTTAGGGTTAGGGTTATTTGGTTTAGGGTTAGGTTTAGGGTCAGGGTTAGGGTTAGGGTTACTTGGGCTAGGGTTAGGGTTAGGGTTAGGGTTATGGTTAGTTGGGTTTGGGTTATGGTTAGGGTTATTTTGGTAAAGGCTAGGCTTATGATTAGTGTTAGGGCTAGTTGGTTTAGGGTTAGGGTTAGGGTTATTTGGTTTAGGATTAGGTTTAGGGTCAGGGTTCGGGTTAGGGTTAGAGTTATATGGGTTAGTGTTAGGGTTAGGGTTAGGGTTAGGGTTATGGTTAGTTGGGTTTGGGTTATGGTTAGGGTTATTTTGGTAAAGGTTAGGCTTAGGGTTAGTGTTAGGGCTAGTTGGTTTAGGGTTAGGGTTAGGGTTATTTGGTTTAGGGTTAGGTTTAGGGTCAGGGTTAGGGTTAGGGTTATTTGGGCTAGGGTTAGGGTTAGGGTTAGGGTTAGTTGGGTTAGGGTTATGGTTAGGGTTATTTTGGTAAAGGTTAGGCTTATGGTTAGTGTTAGGGCTAGTTGGTTTAGGGTTAGGGTTAGGGTTATTTGGTTTAGGGTTAGGTTTAGGGTCAGGGTTAGGGTTAGGGTTATTTGGGCTAGGGTTAGGGTTAGGGTTAGGGTTAGGGTTAGGGTTATGGTTAGTTGGGTTTGGGTTATGGTTAGGGTTATTTTGATAAAGGTTAGGCTTATGGTTAGTGTTAGGGCTAGTTGGTTTAGGGTTAGGGTTATGGTTATTTGGTTTAGGTTTAGGTTTAGGGTTAGGGTTAGGGTTAGGGTTATTTGGGCTAGGGTTAGGGTTAGGGTTAGGGTTAGGGTTAGTTGGGTTAGGGTTATGGTTAGGGTTATTTTGGTAAAGGTTAGGCTTATGGTTAGTGTTAGGGCTAGTTGGTTTAGGGTTAGGGTTAGGGTTATTTGGTTTAGGGTTAGGTTTAGGGTCAGGGTTAGGGTTAGGGTTAGGGTTATTTGGGCTAGGGTTAGGGTTAGGGTTAGGGTTAGTTGGGTTAGGGTTATGGTTAGGGTTATTTTGGTAAAGGTTGGGCTTATGGTTAGTGTTAGGGCTAGTTGGTTTAGGGTTAGGGTTAGGGTTATTTGGTTTAGGGTTAGGTTTAGGGTCAGGGTTAGGGTTAGGGTTAGGGTTATTTGGGCTAGGGTTAGGGTTAGGGTTATGGTTAGTTGGGTTTGGGTTATGGTTAGGGTTATTTTGGTAAAGGTTAGGCTTAGGGTTAGTGTTAGGCCTAGTTGGTTTAGGGTTATTTGGTTTAGGGTTAGGTTTAGGGTCAGGGTTAGGGTTAGGGTTAGGGTTATTTGGGCTAGGGTTAGGGTTAGGGTTAGGGTTATGGTTAGTTGGGTTTGGGTTATGGTTTGGGTTATTTTGGTAAAGGTTAGGCTTATGGTTAGTGTTAGGGCTAGTTGGTTTAGGGTTAGGGTTAGGGTTATTTGGTTTAGGGTTAGGTTTAGGGTCAGGGTTAGGGTTAGGGTTAGGGTTATTTGGGCTAGGGTTAGGGTTAGGGTTAGGGTTAGGGTTATTGTTAGTTGGGTTAGGGTTATGGTTAGGGTTATTTTGATAAAGGTTAGGCTTATGGTTAGTGTTAGGGCTAGTTGGTTTAGGGTTAGGGTTAGGGTTATTTGGTTTAGGGTTAGGTTTAGGGTTAGGGTTAGGGTTAGGGTTATTTGGGCTAGGGTTAGGGTTAGGGTTAGGGTTAGGGTTAGGGTTAGGGTTAGGGTTAGGGTTATGGTTAGTTGGGTTTGGGTTATGGTTAGGGTTATTTTGGTAAAGGGTATGCTTATAGTTAGTGTTAGGGCTAGTTGGTTTAGGGTTAGGGTTAGGGTTATTTGGTTTAGGGTTAGGTTTAGGGTCAGGGTTAGGGTTAGGGTTAGGGTTATTTGGGCTAGGGTTAGGGTTAGGGTTAGGGTTAGGGTTAGGGTTATGTTTAGTTGGGTTAGGGTTATGGTTAGGGTTATTTTGGTAAAGGTTAGGCTTATGGTTAGTGTTAGGGCTAGTTGGTTTAGGGTTAGGGTTAGGGTTATTTGGTTTAGGGTTAGGTTTAGGGTCAGGGTTAGGGTTAGGGTTAGGGTTATTTGGTTTAGGGTTAGGGTTAGGATTAGGGTTAGGGTTATGGTTAGTTGGGTTTGGGTTATGGTTAGGGTTATTTTGGTAAAGGTTAGGCTTATGGTTAGTGTTAGGGCTAGTTGGTTTAGGGTTAGGGTTAGGGTTATTTGGTTTAGGGTTAGGTTTAGGGTCAGGGTTAGGGTTAGGGTTATTTGGGCTAGGGTTAGGGTTAGGGTTAGGGTTAGGGTTAGGGTTAGGGTTATGTTTAGTTGGGTTTGGGTAATGGTTAGGGTTATTTTGATAAAGGTTAGGCTTATGGTTAGTGTTAGGGCTAGTTGGTTTAGGGTTAGGGTTAGGGTTATTTGGTTTTGGGTTAGGTTTAGGGTCAGGGTTAGGGTTAGGGTTATTTGGGCTAGGGTTAGGGTTAGGGTTAGGGTTAGGGTTATGGTTAGTTGGGTTAGGGTTATGGTTAGGGTTATTTTGGTAAAGGTTAGGCTTATGGTTAGTGTTAGGGCTAGTTGGTTTAGGGTTACGGTTATGGTTATTTGGTTTAGGGATAGGTTTAGGGTCAGGTTTAGGGATAGGGTTATGGTTATTTGGTTTAGGGTTAGGGTTAGGGTTAGGGTTAGGGTTAGGGTTATGGTTAGTTGGGTTTGGGTTATGGTTAGGGTTATTTTGGTAAAGGTTAGGCTTATGGTTAGTGTTAGGGCTAGTTGGTTTAGGGTTAGGGGTAGGGTTATTTGGTTTAGGGTTAGGTTTAGGGTCAGGGTTAGGGTTAGGGTTAGGGTTATTTGGGCTAGGGTTAGGGTTAGGGTTAGAGTTAGGGTTATGGTTAGTTGGGTTTGGGTTATGGTTAGGGTTATTTTGGTAATGGTTAGGCTTATGGTTAGTGTTAGGGCTAGTTGGTTTAGGGTTATGGTTAGGGTTATTTGGTTTAGGGTTGGGTTTAGGGTCAGGGTTAGGGTTAGGGTTAGGGTTATTTGGGCTAGGGTTAGGGTTAGGGTTAGGGTTAGGGTTAGGGTTAGGGTTAGGGTTAGGGTTAGTTGGGTTTGGGTTATGGTTAGGTTTGTTTTGGTAAAGGTTAGGCTTATGGTTAGTGTTATGGCTAGTTGGTTTAGGGTTAGGGTTAGGGTTATTTGGTTTAGGGTTAGGTTTAGGGTCAGGGTTAGGGTTAGGGTTAGGGTTATTTGGTTTAGGGTTAGGGTTAGGGTTAGGGTTAGGGTTATGGTTAGTTGGGTTTGGGTTATGGTTAGGGTTATTTTGGTAAAGGTTAGGCTTATGGTTAGTGTTAGGGCTAGTTGGTTTCGGGTTAGGGTTAGGGTTATTTGGTTTAGGGTTAGGTTTAGGGTCAGGGTTAGGGTTAGGGTTAGGGTTATTTGGGCTAGGGTTAGGGTTAGGGTTAGGGTTATGGTTAGTTGGGTTTGGGTTATGGTTAGGGTTATTTTGGTAAAGGTTAGGCTTAGGGTTAGTGTTAGGGCTAGTTGGTTTAGGGTTATTTGGTTTAGGGTTAGGTTTAGGGTCAGGGTTAGGGTTAGGGTTATTTGGGCTAGGGTTAGGGTTAGGGTTAGGGTTAGGGTTAGGGTTATGGTTAGTTGGGTTAGGGTTATGGTTAGGGTTATTTTGGTAAAGGTTAGGCTTATGGTTAGTGTTAGGGCTAGTTGGTTTAGGGTTAGGGTTATGGTTATTTGGTTTAGGGTTAGGTTTAGGGTCAGGGTTAGGGTTAGGGTTAGGGTTATTTGGGCTAGGGTTAGGGTTAGGGTTAGGGTTAGGGTTAGGGTTAGTTGGGTTTTGGTTAGGGTTAGGGTTATTTTGGTAAAGGTTAGGCTTATGGTTAGTGTTAGGGCTAGTTGGTTTAGGGTTATTTGGTTTAGGGTTAGGTTTAGGGTCAGGGTTAGGGTTAGGGTTAGGGTTATTTGGGCTAGGGTTAGGGTTAGTGTTAGGGTTAGGGTTAGGGTTAGTTGGGTTAGGGTTATGGTTAGGGTTATTTTGGTAAAGGTTAGGCTTATGGTTAGTGTTAGGGCTAGTTGGTTTAGGGTTAGGGTTATGGTTATTTGGTTTAGGGTTAGGTTTAGGGTCAGGGTTAGGGTTAAGGTTAGGGTTATTTGGGCTAGGGTTAGGGTTAGGGTTACGCTTAGGGTTAGGGTTAGGGTTAGGGTTAGGGTTATGTTTAGTTGGGTTTGGGTAATGTTTAGAGTTATTTTGATAAAGGTTAGGCTTATGGTTAGTGTTAGGGCTAGTTGGTTTAGGGTTAGGGTTAGGGTTATTTGGTTTAGGGTTAGGTTTAGGGTCAGGGTTAGGGTTAGGGTTATTTGGGCTAGGGTTAGGGTTAGGGTTAGGGTTAGGGTTAGTTGGGTTAGGGTTATGGTTAGGGTTATTTTGGTAAAGGTTAGGCTTATGGTTAGTGTTAGGGCTAGTTGGTTTAGGGTTAGGGTTAGGGTTATTTGGTTTAGGGTTAGGTTTAGGGTTAGGGTTAGGGTTAGGGTTATTTGGGCTAGGGTTAGGGTTAGGGTTAGGGTTAGGGTTAGGGTTAGGGTTATGGTTAGTTGGGTTTGGGTTATGGTTAGGGTTATTTTGGTAAAGGTTAGGCTTATAGTTAGTGTTAGGGCTAGTTGGTTTAGGGTTAGGGTTAGGGTTGTTATTTGTTTAGGGTTAGTTTAGGTCAGGGTTAGGGTTAGGTTTAGGGTTATTTGGGCTAGGGTTAGGGTTAGGGTTAGGGTTAGGGTTAGGGTTAGGGTTATGGTTAGTTGGGTTTGGGTTATGGTTAGGGTTATTTTGGTAAAGGTTAGGCTTATGGTTAGTGTTAGGGCTAGTTGGTTTAGGGTTAGGGTTAGGGTTATTTGGTTTAGGGTTAGGTTTAGGGTCAGGGTTAGGGTTAGGGTTATTTGGGCTAGGGTTAGGGTTAGGGTTAGGGTTAGGGTTATGGTTAGTTGGGTTTGGGTTATGGTTAGGGTTATTTTGGTAAAGGTTAGGCTTATGGTTAGTGTTAGGGCTAGTTGGTTTAGGGTTATTTGGTTTAGGGTTAGGTTTAGGGTCAGGGTTAGGGTTAGGGTTAGGGTTATTTGGGCTAGGGTTAGGGTTAGGGTTAGGGTTAGGGTTAGGGTTATTTTGGTAAAGGTTAGGCTTATGGTTAGTGTTAGGGCTAGTTGGTTTAGGGTTAGGGTTAGGGTTATTTGGTTTAGGGTTAGGTTTAGGGTCAGGGTTAGGGTTAGGGTTAGGGTTACTTGGGCTAGGGTTAGGGTTAGGGTTAGGGTTAGGGTTATGGTTAGTTGGGTTTGGGTTATGGTTAGGGTTATTTTGGTAAAGGTTAGGCTTATGATTAGTGTTAGGGCTAGTTGGTTTAGGGTTAGGGTTAGGGTTATTTGGTTTAGGATTAGGTTTAGGGTCAGGGTTCGGGTTAGGGTTAGAGTTATATGGGTTAGGGTTAGGGTTAGGGTTAGGGTTAGGGTTAGGGTTATGGTTAGTTGGGTTTGGGTTATGGTTAGGGTTATTTTGGTAAAGGTTAGGCTTATGGTTAGTGTTAGGGCTAGTTGGTTTAGGGTTAGGGTTAGGGTTATTTG